>NC_140444.1:6157974-6505474 GCF_963576455.1 Neolamprologus multifasciatus | reverse complement strand
ATTGGCAAGTGAGCTAAACAAATGGAAATTTATATTGCACGAGGGTGCCATGCATGAAGTTATAGTGTATGTATGTGTGCAAAAATGTGAGCAGGAGTGTGTTTATTTGTATTTGCAACTGTTTACTATTTGACATTTCCATTTAATTTCTTGTTGGGCTGAGGTGAAATGACAATCAGTGCCAAAGATTGCATTTGTAGCAGTGAATAATTAGGAAATGGTGGCTGGCAGTCAAATTCTCAGATGTTATTACTTTATCATCGGGTCTGTGGGGACCCCACTTGTATAAGAGCAACTACAACAATATATAATTTTTTAAAAAATAAAATCAGTGGTTATTGGAACTTACAGTGCAGCTTTTAGGTTTCAAACTGTTTTCCCCCTACGTTTGTCTCTGTAGAATGTCAATGAGAGGGTACATCCCAGATAAGTTCATCTGAGGCACACAGCTTTGGCTTTGGGTACAGCAGCCCCAACAACCTCCTCCTTAATTTTTTTTTTTACACAAAGTGCAGCTTATCACAAAACAGATAAAGGTAGAAGGAAGAGAGCTAAAACAGCTTGTCTCCATCAGTGAGGGGGTGCATCAAGGTTCAGTATAAGATAAATAACAATTATTATGAAATTAATATGTTTAAATTCAACAATGAAGGTCTGTAATCACTCTGGCAGCTTTCCCAGGTGTTCAGTTTGCTAGTCTTTTCTTTACATTACTGCTACTTTCCCATGCTGTCAATCTCAATACTGACATCATTACTCTAATCCAAACATCTACATTCATGCCTTCTTTGAGCCAATCAGCCTCCACTCTGCACGGTTTAAATCTGCATTCTCTGTCACTTTCCCTTTCAGATTCTCATTTGTGCATCCCACCTCCTCCCCATCTTCACCTCACCCAAGTCACTCAAAGCCTCAATCTTCATCTTTACCACCACCAGTGTCTAGACTCCAGGGGGTTCTGTCCTAAATCCTGTCACTGCTGAGATTTGATTCTGCCATGATGGATCATTGGAGTCCAATCACCAAATACATTTCTGTCTCCATAAATTATGTTCAGTTATTACAAACAATATATTCTTTTCAACTGTGGATTTAAAAACAAACAAACAATAACAAAAATTAGAAGTATAAAGATCACCTTCCAGCAGTAGCAGGATTCACAGTAAACCTACTAAACACACAAAATAGCTTGATTGTTTATTCGTTTTTATATTAGCTTTAAAGGAATAATTGGTGGGTGCATGTGCCGTAAGCAACAGATTCAAGACTCAATTCATCTGGGCACCATTGGGTCCATTCACTCTCTTCTTCACCGTCTCTGTCCAAAAATAAAAAATCAAAGCCAAACTGCCAGAAAAATTTTTTTAAAAAAGCTTTCAACACTCACTACCTTTTTTTGTTTAGCATTTGGAGACTATGCTTTCTGAAATTGTCAAGTTGCACTTAATGGGTTCAAAGTGGAACACAAAACCAGAGGTGGGTAGTTATGGCGTTATTTTTGTGCCACTATTCTGAGCGCACGTAAAAAGAAAATTGAGCGCACGTAAAAAAATTTTGCAGGTGCAAGTGTTGTATTTCGAGAAGAAATTTATTTTGAGCAAAGAAAAGCTGAATTGGAGTGAACAAAATTCATTCCTGCGTGCAAAAAATGTATTTCAGTGTTTGCTATTATCCAGCTAGCCTGGTTAATGACACTAGAGTTCAACGCGCATGCAAACAGGTCGTCTCTACTGCTTTAACTGTTAAAACAGAAGCCAATACTGCGGCTGACAGGATTTATTATGTGAAAAAGCAGCTTGTTTAGTTTAAACAGTCTGCATTAAGCAGGGCAAACACTGTGCGATTTTTTTCAGTCGCGTTTTCAGCTCCTGCTCAAACTGTACAATTGAATCGCAGGGGTTAGAAGTTCATAGGTCACGATGCAGGGTCTCGGCCTGATGCTCTGATGCGACCTGAGTGTTCAAACTAGGGCTGGGCGATATGACCCAAAATTCTTATCTCGATATTTTTTAGCTGAATGGCGATATAAGATATATATCTCGATATTTTTTTATAAAGCCATAAGGTAAGAACAAAAAGAGAGTTCTTATTTAAAGCTGTGTCCCAGATGTCACATGGGCACTTTTATTAACATACAGCGCAGATGTACATGAAAAAAACTACTCAAAAATAAATTATGAGCATTTATTATATAATAAAAGTGCTCCATAAATAAAAGAAAACTATGTTGTTTTTGTGCATAACAAAGAGCTCACAATTGTGCAGTCAAAATGTAAACTAAAAGACGCTGAGCATAATAACAAAGACAGATTTCACAGCTGCTCTCTTTCCAAGTTCGTGACTGACAGCCTGGAGTTTGAAATCCGCTTCATAACCGTGTGTCTTACAGGTGCCATTTATGGTCCTTATACACACACAATACGGTAATATTACATTGAAGCACAGTACGTATCACTCCGCGAGGCTCCTCGGTAGCCGTAATGCTCCGACAATCCATCAAGCGGTGCAGCTCCGTAGCTTAGCAAACTCATACTAAAACATTTTTGACAGATTGCTGAGCGTGGTGTACCACATTAAATCGGTTTGCGGTCATCAAGCACAACCAGAATTCATACATAAGGCGCGCTGTCGGTTTTTGAGAAAATGAAAGGATTTCAGGCCATGTATGGCGTTAGCGTGGTTAGCTCGTTAGCGCGGTTAGCTCGTTAGCGCGGTTAGCTCGTTAGCGTGGTTAGCTCGTTAGCACGTTGACGCCGTCCAGCCCCACGCACGGGGCGATGCGCAGTAACTCGTTAACGGAGATTTGCCGTGTCCATCTTGTCGCTTCCTGCAGGTGAAGTGATGGGGGAGGAGGGGGAGTTGGGTCAGTGAAGGAGAGGCGAGGCCGAGTAACGTTGCGTAAAGACAAAAGTGGACAAAAGAGAGGCAAACTTGTGGCTCCACAACTATAATTATAACGTAACATAGACTATATCGATATAAAAGATATTGTCACATCTTATATCTCGTATAAAAATATATCGATATTTTTAAAAAACTCGATATATCGCCCAGCCCTAGTTCAAACTGTGCGTCCATAACATGAAGCTTATCATACAAAATCTGTCTCTCGCTCTCCCTCTCTCTGTACACACACACACACACACACACACCACCATCAACTTTGCTAAATTACTAATGGAAAACATTGACCAGGCAGCTGCAATTGAGCAGCAGTGTCCATCCAACTCTTTTCATGGTTATTGTAGTCGTCACAATTTTGTGAGGCCACATTGAAAAGCCTCTTATTCAGAAGCGTAGTACAGAAGCGTAGAGCTGCCACCCAGGCAAAAGAAAAATAGAAAAGTATATTGTTCTAACAATATACCTTTCACATTTGAACAATATAATATCACGTTATTACAATATACATAATTATCACGTTCATACAATATAAATATTATATAGGCTACATCGCAGCTCCAGTCACGCTTCCATCACTGTCTTTCTCGTCTTTTCCCAGAGTAACAGCCAAACAGGAGGATCCATTGGTTAGCACTGCTTAGCCTTGCATGCATTCTTATTTTAAACTTAATCTGGAATTCATTGCAAACTGTTTGTGCGGAATATGAATGACAGGATTTAGTTTTTCTACAAGAGTTAGTAAAAAACATCTCCAGTGTGATCAAATCTTCTTGCCAAACATCTGCAGCTTGGCAGTGTATACAGCATTATAATGACCAGACGTAATTCTTTTGAAAGCCATACATCTTTCCACAGGTCTCAACTTCATCAGACATCACCTAGACTCAGAGCTGGATGAGACCAGCACAAACAGCAGCCTAACCGACTAAGATGATGGATCCATGGGGTCAGGAAAGCCAGAATCAGTTGAGCTGGAGAGGTACCTTTCATGTTCATTCACTGGAGGTGTGGATCTATTGCATTGCATATTGCGTTCCTCAAATCAATACAGTTCTTCATGCATCTTGTGAAGGACTTCTTAGTCATGCAGGACTCCTGTTCACTGCTAAACAGCTACAGCTTCACAGAAAGAACCTTGAGAGCAAACTGCTGCTGAAGCTTAACCATCACTTCACCGAGTGAAGAAATGGCACATTTTTGCTAAATATGCAGAAATAGATGCACACCCATACAATTTATGTTAAACTGAGCTGCCTTTTATGTACATATGTTGAAGTTGCCTCGTTCTAATGTTTTCTCTGAGGCTGCTGTGCCATTTGGAGCAAAAATGAATATAAAGTTTACAGCATATCTTGTCACTGGAAATTGTTTGCACTGTTTATACAGTGGGGCAAAAAAGTATTTAGTCAGCCACCGATTGTGCAAGTTCCCCCACTTAAAATGATGACAGAGGTCAGTAATTTGCACCAGAGGTACACTTCAACTGTGAGAGACAGAATGTGAAAAAAAAATCCATGAATTCACATGGTAGGATTTGTAAAGAATTTATTCGTAAATCAGGGTGGAAAATAAGTATTTGGTCACCTCAAACAAGGAAAATCCCTGGCTCTCACAGACCTGTAACGTCTTCTGTAAGAAGCTTTTCTGTCCCCCACTCGTTACCTGTATGAATGGCACCTGTTTGACCTCATCATCTGTATAAAAGACACCTGTCCACAGCCTCAACCAGTCAGACTCCAAACTCCGCCATGGCCAAGACCAAAGAGCTTTCGAAGGACACCAGGAAAAGAATTGTAGACCTGCACCAGACTGGGAAGAGTGAATCTACAATAGGCAAGCAGCTTGGTGTGAAAAAATCAACTGTGGGAGCAATCATCAGAAAATGGAAGACATACAAGACCACTGATAATCTCCCTCGATCTGGGGCTCCACGCAAGATCTCATCCCGTGGGGTCAAAATGATCATGAGAACGGTGAGCAAAGATCCCAGAACCACACGGGGGGACCTGGTGAATGACCTGTAGAGAGCTGGGACCAAAGTAACAAAGGTCACCATCAGTAACACACTACAACGGCAGGGAATCAAATCCCGCAGTGCCAGACGTGTTCCGCTGCTGAAGCCAGTGCATGTCCAGGCCCGTCTGAAGTTTGCCAGAGAGCACATGGATGATACAGCAGAGGATTGGGAGAATGTCATGTGGTCAGATGAAACCAAAGTAGAACTTTTTGGTATAAACTCAACTCGTCGTGTTTGGAGGAAGAAGAATACTGAGTTGCATCCCAAGAACACCATACCTACAGTGAAGCATGGGGGTGGAAACATCATGCTATGGGGCTGTTTTTCTGCCAAGGGGACAGGACGACTGATCCGTGTTAAGGACAGAATGAATGGGGCCAAGTATCGTGAGATTTTGAGCCAAATCCTTCCATCAGTGAGAACTTTGAAGATGAAACGAGGCTGGGTCTTCCAACATGACAATGATCCAAAACACACCGCCCGGGCAACAAAGGAGTGGCTCCGTAAGAAGCATTTGAAAGTCCTGGAGTGGCCTAGCCAGTCTCCAGACCTCAACCCCATAGAAAATCTGTGGCGGGAGTTGAAAGTCCGTGTTGCTCGGCGACAGCCCCAAAACATCACTGCTCTTGAGAAGATCTGCATGGAGGAATGGGCCAAAATACCAGCTACTGTGTGTGCAAACCTGGTAAAGACCTATAGTAAACGTTTGACCTCTGTTATTGCCAACAAAGGTTATGTTACAAAGTATTGAGTTGTATTTTTGTTATTGACCAAATACTTATTTTCTACCCTGATTTACGAATAAATTCTTTACAAATCCTACCATGTGAATTCATGGATTTTTTTTTCACATTCTGTCTCTCACAGTTGAAGTGTACCTCTGGTGCAAATTACTGACCTCTGTCATCATTTTAAGTGGGGGAACTTGCACAATCGGTGGCTGACTAAATACTTTTTTGCCCCACTGTATGTTTATATCATTTACTGTAGGTATTGGTGAAAAAAGCTTTATGTTGTGAAAAACTGAAATCTGGAAATTTTTGTTTTGTTGATCTTTTTACATATATTCCTGTTGAAAATACTAAAATTTGTATATTTATTTATTTTTGTTTGTCTGATAGCATTTATTTAAAAAATAAATCAGACATTTCAAACAGTTACTTGAGTAGTCTTTTCACCAAGTACTTTTTTACTCTTACTTGAGTAACATTTTTGAAGATTACTTTTCACTTTCACTTGAGTAATAATATTTTAAAGTAATGCTACTCTTACTTGAGTACAATTTTTGGATACTCGACCCACCTCTTCACAAAACTCCATGTTTTTCAGCGTCTGGTTTCTAAACCTTTTGCTTTCACCTTCCAGCAGTCGGGAAGTAAACAACATTTAGCTTTCAAATGATTTCTTTCCAGCAGGCAGGCTAAAGGGTTACAGTCCCTTGCTGTACTGCCACAAGCTATCTACAATGAGTTTGATAACCTGATTCAACCACATTTATCAGTTCCAAACAGAAGCAAAAAATTCACTGCTTAATAATAGACTGGGAGTCATTTTGTTATGTGAAAGTATCTCTGAAGAGATTGTAGCCAGATCAAGCTACACAATATTTTTGTATAAAGAGATGGTCACTCTATTTGATGAGGTGGCTCCAGAGTCATAAATTCTTCCTGTAACTTGGCAGAAAGACTACATGTTGGGCCCTGACCAATTGTAGCTTGTAATTTTTTACAACGAGCATGACATATATGATGGGAAAGAAGGAACCGGGGCCAACTTCATTGTTCACCTGGCAGCAGAGGAAACATTACTTCTCTTTGCCTTCGGCAAGTTTACAGTTATGCACACTTACTGTTCCAAGGACATAATGTCATGTGGAACTCATTAATTAAGATTAGAAAATCTTTAACACTGACTAATGTAATGAAACCTACCTCAAGTAAGTGTTAATTGTCAGTCACTGAATCACTACCTTTTACCAGTAGCAGTTCTTATTTTGTTTAAAGCTATAATTTATTGATTTCTCATTTGCCATCTTTGGGTTGTAGAAAGTGTAAAACTAGACAACAAGGCAAAAGAAGTGTGCCATATCAATTAATTTTTAGCATCTATGGCTTTATATTCGCACTATCCATGTGCAGTATGTCTTTAAACTTGGGTTCTTAAAACCTCACGTTGTACATTGGCTCGTAGTACAGAAGCTAAATTTCTGAATGCTTAAGAAAAGAATCATTCTCAGGCCAACAAATGGTTGAAGTTAAGGGTCATGTCATTTCATACGATTGGATTATCCACCCACTTTTGTTAATGTTTTTGGTTTTTATGGACGCCTGTATGGAATACTTGTGACTCTTTGCCTGCTACATGTTTGTTGTTTTTTTTTTTATGTTCATTGGCCAATTTTTGTGTGTAGTAACACCCCCTAAGCATGATATAGGAAATGGTGGTAGTGTCTTGAAGATCCAACAGGAGAAGCAGTGTGGCGGCACATTAATGTGTTCATACTCAAAGGGCTTTCCTAGCTTCTGTTAGGATGCCTGGGTCGTTGAACCAGGGTTTTTGAGTTTATTATATTATTTATAATTTCTAGTCTTTGGGTTTTCGTTAGAGTCATGTCTTATGGTTTGTTTCTGTGTAATCCTTGGTTGCTGTCTCCCCTGTCTGCTATATCCCCGTGTCCAGTCGGTGTCTGTGTCTGCCCTGGTCCCACATCTCTGTTCCCTCTGTTGTAGTGCCTGCATGTGAGTCTGTGTCTTTTGTTCAGTCTGTGTTATGTGTTTCCTGTTTTACTTTGAAGGTCTCTGTCTTATCTCAGTGTGTTCAGTTTACGCTTCCTTGTCTCATCAGTTCTGATTTGCCCCAGCTGTGTTTCCCTCCTGTTGTCCATTCCCTGATTGCTCCCTCTATGTATTTAAGCCCTGTGTTTCAGTTTGTCATTGTCGTGATCTACCGTTTATATAGCTGTGTGTTTTTTTCCAGTCCGCCGGTGTAAGTTTATTTTGATATTTCCAGTTATGTTATATTTGAGTTTAAGATTAAAGTGGTTTTGAGTTTAAGTTTTGTCTCCGGAGTCTGCACTTTGGGTCCTTCTCCTGCCTGCACGCAGCCATTACATAACAGAAGATCGCGACCAGAACATGGACCCCGCAGACTCTTTTTCCTCGGAGTTCAACGGCGAGATGATGCGGATGGTGAGTCTGCTCGACCGATTTGCCCAGTCACAGGATTTACGGACTATGGCAGTTGGGCTAAGTGCAGTAGATGCCATCATTCGTCATAACCCTCAGCTCTCTCAGTTTGCTAAGGACACTAAGTTGGATGGCACCATTACTGCCTGGAGAGAGCAAGTCAAGGCTGGTGAGCTTGCTCTCTCACTCACTACATCTTCCCAACCGCTGCCCCAGGACAACACACACTCTCCACCTGTCTCAACACTGCCACGGACTTCCTCTCCCTCCCCACACCAGCCGGGTCCTCGTTCGCCTGCCTTTTTCCTGGCGGCTATGTGGTCAGAGGATGAGGAGGAGGTCTCCTTTTCTCCACCGGTTCCTGTTTCCTCATCCCAAAGGAAACGGCGTTCAGGCCGCCGCCACTCCAGGACGGTTGAGCAAACTCCTCTCGGGGGAGACGGTGACTGTTTATTGTATGCTCCATTTGAGCATTCTGACTCTGGACATTCTGACATTACACCCACTTCATCTGTTCTGCAACCTGGTCCTGCTGGAGGGTCCGAGGGGCCCATCTGGCCTTCATCTGTTGGTCCCGCTGGGGGTTCTGGAGAACCGCTCCAGCCGTCTTCAGTCTCCACTGGGGGGTCCAAGGGGCCCGTTCAGCTTTCTGTCTCCGCTGGAGGGTCCGAGGGACCGCTTCAGCCGCCTGTTCCCGCTGGAGGGTCCGAGGGGCCCGTCCAGCCTCCTGCCTCCGCTGGAGGGTCCGAGGGACCGCTTCAGCCGCCTGTTCCCGCTGGAGGGTCCGAGGGACCGCTTCAGCCGCCTGTTCCCGCTGGAGGGTCCGAGGGGCCAGTCCAGCCGCCTGCCTCCGCTGGAGGGTCCGAGGGACCGCTTCAGCCGCCTGTTCCCGCTGGAGGGTCCGAGGGGCCCGTCCAGCCTCCTGCCTCCGCTGGAGGGTCCAAGGGACCGCTTCAGCCGCCTGTTCCCGCTGGAGGGTCCGAGGGGCCAGTCCAGCCGCCTGCCTCCGCTGGAGGGTCCGAGGGACCGTTTCAGCCGCCTGTTCCCGCTGGAGGGTCCGAGGGGCCCGTCCAGCCTCCTGCCTCCGCTGGAGGGTCCAAGGGACCGCTTCAGCCGCCTGTTCCCGCTGGAGGGTCCGAGGGACCGCTTCAGCCGCCTGTTCCCGCTGGAGGGTCCGAGGGACCGCTTCTGCCACCTGTTCCCGCTGGAGGGTCCGAGGGACCGCTTCTGCCGCCTGTTCCCGCTGGAGGGTCTGAGGGGCCCGTCCAGCGACCTGCCTCCGCTGGAGGGTCCGAGGGACCGCTTCAGCCGCCTGTTCCCGCTGGAGGGTCCGAGGGGCCCGTCCAGCCGCCTGTTCCCGCTGGAGGGTCCGAGGGGCCCGTCCAGCCGCCTGTTCCCGCTGGAGGGTCCGAGGGGCCCGTCCAGCCTCCTGTTCCCGCTGGAGGGTCCGAGGGACCGCTTCTGCCTCCTGTTCCCGCTGGAGGGTCCGAGGGGCCCGTCCAGCCTCCTGTTCCCGCTGGAGGGTCCGAGGGGCCCGTCCAGCGACCTGCGTCGCCTGCAGCGCCACCACCTGCGGCTCCCACGCCGTTCCCTGCAGCGCCGCCCTCGCCTGGTCCAGCCTCCGAGTCTTCGCCCTCGCCTGGTCCAGCCTCCGAGTCTTCGCCCTCGCCTGGTCCAGCCTCCGAGTCTTCGCCCTCGCCTGGTCCAGCCTCCGAGTCTTCGCCTTCGGCTTCGCCTGGTCCAGCCTCCGAGTCTTCGCCTTCGGCGTCGCCTGGTCCTGCCTCGCTCTGTCCAGCTTCGTCTGCGCCTGAGGTCCCCATGCCGTCTGGGCCTGTCCGGCCTGCTCGGCGTGCACGTCCTGCACGACCTGTCCGGCCTGCACGACCTGTCCGGCCTGCACGGCCTGCTCGTCCTGTCCGGCCTGCTCGTCCTGCACGTCCTGTCCGGCCTGCACGTCCTGTTCGGCCGCTTTCCAGGCCGATGACTGGACATCATTGCCGTCATGGACGGCCCCCTGGACTACGTCGCCGCCGGTGCCTCCCGCCTGGCCGGCCTCCTGACCTGCTCGGTCGCCGCCGGTGCCTCCCGCCCGGCTGGCCCCCTGAACTGTCCTCTTGGCTCTTGGGCCGCCTGCCTCCGGGCCGCCCCCCTGAACTACCCGGGTTTGGACTGTTGTGCCGTCAGCCTCCGGGCCGGCCTCCTGAACTTTTTCGAGACTGTTGCCTGGGCCTCTGCGCCTTTCATGGGCTTTTTGTCTGTTTTCTTTTGGGCTGTTGCTGGGCCGTGGTGCTGTTGTTTTGGGCTTTTGCTCCCTGTATTTTTTGTCACTGGCTCCGTGTGTTTGTTTCGTTTCGGTCCCTCCGTCCTGTTCCCCCGCCGCCCGCCCTGGTTGGGTTGTTTTTTTGTTTTGGTGTTTCGGGTTGGGCTGTCTGGGAGCCAGCCCTTTAGGGGGGGATACTGTTAGGATGCCTGGGTCGTTGAACCAGGGTTTTTGAGTTTATTATATTATTTATAATTTCTAGTCTTTGGGTTTTCGTTAGAGTCATGTCTTATGGTTTGTTTCTGTGTAATCCTTAGTTGCTGTCTCCCCTGTCTGCTATATCCCCGTGTCCAGTCGGTGTCTGTGTCTGCCCTGGTCCCACATCTCTGTTCCCTCTGTTGTAGTGCCTGCATGTGAGTCTGTGTCTTTTGTTCAGTCTGTGTTATGTGTTTCCTGTTTTACTTTGAAGGTCTCTGTCTTATCTCAGTGTGTTCAGTTTACGCTTCCTTGTCTCGTCAGTTCTGATTTGCCCCAGCTGTGTTTCCCTCCTGTTGTCCATTCCCTGATTGCTCCCTCTATGTATTTAAGCCCTGTGTTTCAGTTTGTCATTGTCGCGATCTACCGTTTATATAGCTGTGTGTTTTTTTTCCAGTCCGCCGGTGTAAGTTTATTTTGATATTTCCAGTTATGTTATATTTGAGTTTAAGATTAAAGTGGTTTTGAGTTTAAGTTTTGTCTCCGGAGTCTGCACTTTGGGTCCTTCTCCTGCCTGCACGCAGCCATTACATAACAGCTTCAGGCTCACAAATGACATGTCCAAAATGAACTTTTGTTTGTTTACACAAACTCTGTGTAAAAAAAATCTTGGTATCAAAATAAAGCTAAAACTTGTGAGAGTTCATGAAAGGTGTAAATATTGAAGCAGATGTTACTGAGGCCGGAACACAGAAAAAGTAAGTAGATTTTTCCTCGCCTAATGTATTTATTTATGTTTTTAGCATATTACCCCTTTAAAAATATGCTTTAGTTCACATTTTATTCCAGAAAATCAGTAATCAACATATAAACATCATCTGTGCAAAGGTTTATGCTTCTAAAGTGAAATTGTGAAAAATGACTGCACTTTTAATAAATAGATGTCCAGGCAGTGCAGTTTGTCCAATTTTGGCACACTTTGGACACCACATGGGAGTTCAATTGTTTTAGGTATTAAACAGCAGAAATGATTGAATTGCATTAACATGACTAACAATGCTTGTTTGTTATTGAAGAATTAACCACATATTCACAGGCAGCGGGCCCTTTCTGCCATACACATAGAACGTTTAAATGGACTCTACCACTTTAAACTCTTCGGCTTCTATTGGCCGATTTGTATGATTGACACCTCTTTTGAATCGCTTGAGCCAGTAGAATCATGTAATGATACTGTGGGATTCCTTTGCCACACATTAGGTGACTATTCAAACACTCCACTACTACTGAGAGTCACTGCTCACCTAATGCAGAGTTTTTAATGGTCAAATGCAGACCTTATTATCTCCCCAGAGAACTCACTTCGATCATACTCACTGCAGTGTATATACCCCCCGACGCTAATGCTAGGTTGGCCATGAAAGAACTTTCTGCAGCCATTAACAAACACCAGAATAAACACCCCGAGGCTGCTTTTATTGTTGCTGGCGACTTCAACCACACCAACTTAAAGACAGTCCTCCCCAGATTCCACCAACATGTCTCCTGCCACACCAGAGGAGACAAGACTTTAGACCATGTGTATTCCAACCTGGCTGGAGCCTACAAAGCAACTCCCCTCCCCCACATTGGACAATCGGACCATCTCTCCCTGTTCCTCACACCTCGGTATTCACCACTCATCCAACGTGTGAAACCTGCTGTGAGGACAATTAAAGTGTGGCCAGAGGGGACAGACGCAGTGCTCCAGGACAGATTTAAAAACACAGACTGGAATATGTTTACCCACACAGACCTGGACCAGTATGCCTCATCTGTACTGGATTACATCTCCGAAACCACAGACAGTGTCACCACCCAGAAACGGATCACCATGTACCCCAACCAGAAGCCTTGGATGAACCGGGATGTTCGTCTCCTCCTGAAGGCCCGCAACACTGCCTTTAGGTCAGGAGATGCACACGCCTACAGTACAGCCAGGGCTAATCTAAAGAAGGGTATCAAAAAAGCCAAACACCACTACAAAAAGAAGGTAGAAGAACACTTCTCCAACTCCAACCCCCGACGCATGTGGCAAGGACTCCAGACTATTACAGAATACAGGACCACCAAACCCTCCCCCGCATCCTCTGATGTCTCCTTCCTCAACGAGCTCAACAACTTTTATGCTCGTTTTGAGCGAGGGAATCCAACAACCACAACCAAAACAGACATGACGCCAGACCACCAACCTCTGACTCTCTCCCCCACCGATGTAGGAGCGGTGCTGAGCAGGATCAATGTCCACAAGGCTGCAGGTCCTGATGGCATCCCCGGGCGTGTTCTCAGAGCATGTTCTGGGGAGCTTGCAGGAGTGCTCACAGACATATTCAACCTGTCCTTGGCCTACGCTGCGGTACCGGCCTGCTTCAAATCCACCTCCATCGTCCCGATACCCAAAAACTCCAACCCATCTTGCCTCAATGACTACCGCCCAGTAGCACTCACCCCCATCATCACTAAGTGCTTAGAGCAGCTGGTCCTAGCACACTTCAAATCCTGTTTCCTGTTTTCCCCCCCCCAGCATTCAATACAATCCACCCCTCACAACTCATCAGAAAACTGACAGACCTGGGCATCAGTTCCCTCATCTGCAAATGGTTACTGGACTTCCTGACCAACCGCCCCCAACATGTCCGGCTGGATAACCACTGCTCATCTACAATCACAATGAACACCGGTGTACCACAAGGCTGTGTGATGAGCCCTTTCCTCTACTCCCTCTTCACCCACGACTGCAGACCTGCTGATGGTTCCAACACCATCATTAAGTTTGCAGATGACACCACGGTGATTGGCCCCATCAGTGATGAGGCCAATGAGGCCGCCCACAGGGAGGAGGTGGATCGTCTGGCTGAGTGGTGCGACAGAAACAACCTGCTGCTTCACACCAAGAAGACCAAGGAGCTCATCGTGGACTACAGGAGGAATGCTGACCCACATCCACCCATCCACATTAAGGGGACGGCTGTGGAGCGTGTGAGCAGCTTCAAGTTCCTGGGAGTCCACATCTCCGAGGATCTCATCTGGATGACCAACTGCTCCAAGCTGGTCAAGAAGGCTCACCAGCGCCTCTTCTTCTTGAGGACTCTGAGGAAAAACCACCTGTACTCAGACATCCTGGTGAACTTCTATCGCTGTACCATCGAGAGCATCCTGACCAACTGTATAACAGTCTGGTATGGGAACTGCTCTGCCTCGGACCGGAAGGCGTTGCAGAGGGTGGTGAAAACTGCCCAGCGCATCGCTGGAGCACCACTTCCTGCCATAAAAGACATATACAGGAAGCGGTGTCTGAAAAGGGCTGGGAAAATCATCAAAGACCCCAGTCACCCATCACATAGACTCTTCACCCTCCTGCCCTCTAGGAGGCGCTACAGGAGCCTCCGGACTAAGACCACCAGGTACCGGAACAGCTTCTTCCCCACAGCTGTCAGACTCCTGAACTCTGCCTCCTGACATCTGACCCACGTTAAACTCATGGACTGGACATACACACACCCACAACCACCTACACACACACACAATGGACAACCGTACCCTCAAACACACAATAATAACATGGACTGAACCACCACTCACAACCACCAGCACTTTATATACCTCTGTAGAAATTATCCACATATCTCACTTATCTTAACTGCACTACTGTATAGTTCTGTGTAAATAATCATACGATAATTTTTAATCCTACAACTGTTTATAACTTTCACAGTTCACATTTCTGTATAACTGTATATCTCAGATTTCTGTATAGTTTTTTTTATTTTATTTCATATTTATATCCTGTTCATAGCCTGTACATAGCTTGTACTCACTACAGCCTGTACATACTTATAGTTATAGAATATTCATAACATACTTCATACCGTGTACATTATAACATACCATAATAGACCCATTTCTGTAACATACTTACATATCTATATTATTGCTAATATATATTGTAATATATCTATATCACTAAAGCACTTCTGGATGGATGCAAACTGCATTTCGTTGCCCTGTACCTGTGCATGTGCAATGACAATAAAGTTGAATTCTATTCTATTCTATTCTATTCTAAACAGCTCTCCGACCCCCCACAGAAGGCCAACAAACTTCCAAACCCCCGTCCAAATATCCTTTCTATCCTATCACTGTGATTTTAACACATATAAATGGTATTCCAGGAATCACTATCAGAAAGTATTTACAGAACACTGTTATAAAAATAATAATTTTCTTTGTATTTTCCTGATCTTTATAACAAAGTTTAAGTGAGGGATTTTTGCTATTCTCATTTTAGTGCTTGTTTAGCTGCTCTCCTGAAACTCTTAATGATTGTGAAATAAGAGCATTCTACAGACAAGCACCAACCCCCATCTCTGCCTATCTGTAAAGCTTTCTTAGCAAATTGCATTGATGTGTTTTGTCTTTAAATAAAATGAATCACAAAATACTTGACTGATTCTTAGATTACTGTTAAAATTCAGTTTTTAAATATAGGCAGCACAGAGTATGTTACCAAAAGTTGTTAATACATCTGCAATCTTTGTGACATTTGTTTAATTTATAACAGTCACTTAAAACTTATAACTGTCACTTAAAAATATGCAGAAGTAATTTCTACTTGATGGAATGATCTGACAAGTCAGAAGATGGTCCACTCAGTCAGAGAAACAGTTTTCAGCGCAGAGCTAAATCCATGAAATCATCAGGTTTTTGGTCACATTTCTATAAAAAAGATGGTTCCAGTGAAGTAATGAAGTACAAAGTCTTCTACAAGGAAGCGTGTACACTCATGGCTCTGTAACAACTTGACATCAAAAATATGGTGTTTTTTTTTGTCTTGGGGTAACTGCTAGAGCATGAGTCATCCTCAAAACAAATTAAAGAATTTCAACAGACAAAACAAAAACTGAATATCAAGTAAGAAAACCTTAAATTCATGAAAAACACATAGTACCCATCTAATGTCCTGTTTTCCAGCAGGCACCATGAGGATGCCTCTGTTTGCTCAGTCCTGTCCCACATTTCCAAAAACATCATCCCAGCCCCCCTAAAACTAACCCCGAACAGCTAATAAGTTACACACCAATATACATCTATCAACTTAACACTGGTGGAATACACTTTAATTTGTATGCCTGCAAGGTTAAAACAGAGCTTGAAAAAACATTCCCATCTAAGGTACGAGGACAGGACTGAAATTATTTAAAAAGCAGTCAATGTCCAAAGAACAACTTTGAAATACCTCCATAAAGCCTGGAGAACACTTAATAAAAGAAAAACTGAGTGAAAGTCTGGCCTCTCTGATGCAAAAAAATATAGCAAAATTTTGAGCACATTTTAAGAGGTTAAAGAAATCCAAAAAAGAAATCAAAATATTTTGCAACTTAACAGAAAAAAATGAAGGACAGGCTCATAATTCAAACAGAGGTCAGAAGATGTAGCAACCCACCAAACAACGGGCTAAATGAAAAATTAAGTTCTACCAGTTTCCAAAATAACCTTCACTTCTGGTTTGGGATCTATGAGGAAGCTTGTGTGCAAGAATATAATTTTTCTGTATTTAATTTTCGTTTATATTGTATCTGTTTATTAGATTGGATTGAAATGGATGAATGAAGCACTGTGTACTAGAAATATTTTTTTTGGTCAGTTTTTTTTTTTAAGAAATCTCTTGGCAACACTGCAAATCAGTCAAAGGGGGGTGTTTACAGTGGATAGCAAATATGCCCCAGGAGGGAGGAGGGGGTGATCCCAGTAGCTGTCTGTTAGCTGTAAGCTAATAGTCAGGTGGCTGATCTCTGGCTGAAAGTGGCAATTGTGAGTGGCTGTATCTGTATGTACCTGAACCACCACAGGGGGTTTGTACAACTGACCTTCATGTGCGTTGTGGGCTAGAAGATGGTGCTATTAAGGGTATCCCATACGGGTGGGTGCTCAGACTTGTTATAGGTAATATAGGTCCCTGTATAGCCCTAGTGAAAGTATAGTTTGCTTTGAATCCATTAAATCTTGTTTCTAGTGGGCAGTCAATGTCTCCAGGCTGATCTTTGTCACATATTCTCATCATAATTTTTATGGATGCTCTTTCTAGGCAAAGCCAATAGCAGAAGGTTTTTGGTTCTATGAACTCCAGCTCACACCGTGACTGTCTCCAGCTAAACATAAAGTAGCAGAGATGAGACCTCTGAAGGTCATGACTGTCACTCTCATGGTAACATGAGGGATTACAATACAGCAATACAATA
The DNA here is from genome assembly GCF_963576455.1 of Neolamprologus multifasciatus. Classification (NCBI taxonomy): domain Eukaryota; kingdom Metazoa; phylum Chordata; class Actinopteri; order Cichliformes; family Cichlidae; genus Neolamprologus; species Neolamprologus multifasciatus. Next base: position 6,488,635 of record NC_140444.1, on the reverse strand, counting down.
CAGTGCAATGCAGAACTAATATGTACTCTCCTGCCTGACAGTTTGGTTCCAACATAAAAAAAAGATCTACTTGAATTATGCTTACCTGCTTTCTGACCTCCATAAGTTTTATCCTTGCTGTCTTGTTAAACTAAAAAATTTGAAAACTTGCATTTGGTCTCGTGGGTTCTGTTTTTGAGACCTCTCATCCTGGTAATTATGACAGGCAAGGTCTTCCATTACAAATTGATGGGGACAGTGTAGAATCTAGGAGACTGGGGCAGATGCTCTCTGGACAAATCAAAGACAGCTCATGTGAAGCGTAGAATTTATCCAGTGAAGAGCTGCTTTATTACAAAGATTTCTACCACACAAGCCTGAAATCTACACCTAAAATTTGTAAAAAGTGTAGGATAACACAAAATATTATGTACTACCATTTCCTGGGCAAACTACCTGTTAAATGACGTTACTGTTTCTCTGCCACTTGTGTAATTTTGCACATTTGTTTTTATGCACACCATGGAGCTAAAGCTAGTTATTACTTGGGATCTTGTTTCTACAATACCCCCAATTATAGTCAGTGACACCTAAATTATTTATTCTAAGATTCAGACGTAAATTTAACACAGACAGACATTTTGACTGACATTTCAATCAATCAGTCAATCAATCAATCAAATTTCTTTATAAGCACATTTAAAAACAGCACAAGGTTAACCAAAGTGCTGTACAAAGTAAAAAGTAAAAAATTAAGTCTAAAAGTATTTATATATAATATATACATATATATAAAGTTAAACCAAGGCATTTCAGGAATGGATCATAAATTCATGAATGGATCTAAAAACATTTGAGAGGCAGAGTAAAAATAAAAATGCATTTACAAATTGTATATGCATGTTCCTTGATGTAAAATTGTTAAGACTTTGAATTTCTCATAATTTAAAGTACATATCATAATAAGATTTCAAGAAATCTCTGTCCACAGGGGACTAGGCTGCAGTCAATATTGAAATGCCATCATCTTTTGGCCCTCAAACAGCAGTGCATTAAAAACAGACATGACTCTGTCATGGAAATCACTGCATGGTCTCAGGAACACTTCCAGAAATCACTGTGTATGAACACAGTCTCCTGTGCCATCCACAAATACAGACTAAAGCTCTATAATGCAAAGAAGAAGCCTTATTTGAAAATGACCCAGAAACATTGCCATCTTCTCTGGCCCAAAGCCCATTAAAATTGGACTGAGGCAATGTGGAAAACTGTTCTGTGGTCAAATTAATTGAAATTTTAAATACTTTTTCAGAAACACAGGCACTGCATCCTCATTACAAAAGAGGAGAAGGACTTTCCAGCTACTTATTGGTGCTCAGTTCATAATCTGCATCTGTGAGGGTTCGTGGTGCACTAGTACAAAGGAAAGTCTGGGAAAGGTACAATCAATGCTGAAAGGTATATACAGATTTTAGAGCAAGAAATTCTGCCATCGCATTTTGTTTAGAGTTGCATTTTAAACAGCATCCCAGAGTTTTTGCAAAATGTTTTTCAGTCATGAACATTTGCAACCCTTTGGGTAAAAGGGCTGTATTATTTTACTTGGAAGCACAAGTGGTCTGTTTGTTCTTCATGTAAACTGAAAGAAATAAATCATATCGTGTTACGTGGAGTCCCATTTTGGTGTGAATCCCCGCTGTGTCTTTGACTGGGACCAGAGTGTGAGTTTGGTGGATGTGCACTTGTATGGAATAAAAATTTCACTAGTATTTACTTCTGATGCTTCATTATCCAATCATAGCTTCCCCTTGATCTGACAAGCTCTCTTCCTACCTTTCATCCCCTTTTCCTCCACCCTTTAATCACTCCATCTCCCAAAATTCTCTGCTATTTGGAAGATGAACACTCATTCACATGCTGTGCTATTTCTCGTTTTTCTCTTTCAAACTTATCTTTGATTTGGTATGCGCTAAGTAGTTTCATCTGATTCACTCAGCAGATGCAAGCTAACTCATTTTTGTTCTTTTCGCGCTAGGTATATATATATATATATATATATATATATATATATATACATATATATATATATGACAGCATAGTGGGCTACTGTTGGGGTTCTGGGGTTGTCATGGTGAGGTCTTTTAACTTTCATCTGCTGGAGGCAAGGCCTGAGGCATTTGGAAGGCCACTGCTGGACCGTGGCACTGAGAGTGACAGGAAAATGACCAGCAATAACACACATGCACACCTAGTCAGAAAGTGGGCTGAACGTAAAAACTGACGACGTAGATAAAAGATTATTTTCTGTTTCTTCACCATTGCTCCTATTTTTAATGATAATAATATCTAAGCCTGCAAATTCTCATAAATAGGAGTCAGCACTTGAGTAGTGTGTATGTATGTATATATATATATATATATATATATATATATATATATATACATACATACATACATACATATATATATATATATATATACATACATACATACATATATATATATATATATATATATATATATATATATATATATATATATATATATATATATATATGAGCTTCAACAGCTCAGAAACCCCCTTGGGGCTTAAGAGGTTAATATGCTGCTGAGAATATACCCCAGAAGAAGTGTATAGTATAGCTTTTATTTTGGAAAGAGCCATTTCTCTGTAATAAACTCTCTTTTCCAAAGATGAGTGATTCCTCAATCAGATATTAATTTTTTTATTACTTTGTTGTTTCAGCAACATTAAATTTAAAAACTGTACTTTTGAGTTAAAATATATATTTATAATTTTAATAAATGACAAACTAAAAAGGCATGAACATTTTTTTGTATTGAAAAAATATCGAACCGTGACACCAAAGTATTGAACCGAACCGAACCGAACCGTGAATTGTGTGTATCGTTGCACCCCTAATATATATATATATACAATTCAGTTATGTATATAGCATGGTGAACATGTAGTGGGTGAGAGTTGAGTATGTATGAATCCATACCTTTTAAGATATTGTATTGAATGTGTTTTGGTATGTTTCTTCTTATGTACATAATTTAAGCTCTGTAGCCTACGTACAGGCTACCTCTGTGTGTGTGTGTCTACAGTTGGATGAGTGACTGACTACAGAGGTATGACAGCCAAGCATATGGCAGCACAGTTATGGATTTTAGCTTGAGGGATGCTGTAGGGTTTGACGAATCAGTGTGTTCCTCTCTTTCTTTTTTCTCTTCCTTCTCTCATCTCTCCCACCTCTTCTCTGTGACTTCAGTCACATTTTTGAATCAAAACTCCACTTTAACCCCACAGACGACAGCATTTGATAACACCAGATGCCCTTCAGTCAGTGTTTGCCTGCAAAAGTTCATCAAGGTTGCTTCTGATTTGGGTGAAAAAGTTGACACTGAGCAAAGTTTCTCCTCGAGGCCCTGGTTACGGTTGATGAAATTACTTGTAAAGTTTTATTTACTTTTCACTAACAGTGGCAAACATTTATTATGAAAGAGGATATGCTTTGCTCAAACATGCTTCAGAGAATATTTCAGAAAGAAAAGACACAAAATGGTCAACTTTAAACTCTGCAAACAGAAAGACAAGAAACATGAAGCCACAAACACAGAAAAAAATTCTGTGTTGCTGTTTTCTATTTTACATCTGCTTTTTGCCTATCAAATGCAACAAGGTGGCCAAAAAAATGACACAACCCACGTTGTAAGACATCTCTTAAACAAAAGCCCTCTAAACTAGGTGTGTTTCTGGCTGTCAGAACTGAAGGTTATGGAAAATAAAAATGCACATATTCAGCCTCTGTGCTTTTGGGAGCTCTTTCTGTTTCCATCCATGGAGCAATTTGAGTATAGAGGAAAGAACAAAACAGGTAAACACATGTCACTCAGTTTCTGCAAGCTTCAGTGGGGACTGGTGCGTTGAGAGTGAGTCAACATTTTTTTTTTTTCTTATTTTGCCCCTGTTTTTTGTTTGCCTTGGCTGTCTGTTTTTGTCAGCATAGATATATGTGATTTTGTAAAATTAAAATAAACAAACAGACAAAAACACAGTGAAAGACAAAGGCTAACATTTTAAATATTCGTATGTAAAATGAATATCCCCTGGTCATTAAAAGCATGTGTGATACACATGTGCCATGCTTTGTTGTATATTTAACTTTACACTTTTTATGTGAGTATGAACAACATATTTGCCCCTGTGCCACCAAACAATATGTTTAATCTAAAAAGCTGCTGTTTTTTTTATGGTGAACAGTAATGGTCTAATAGATGAAAAAAAGGACAGTCTTGACAGGCTAACAGGTTGAAATGACAATACCTCTGAAGCAAGCTGTCACTCAGATGACCAGAAAAGTGGTGACAGCTCTAGAAGAAAAGTATTAAGCCATCCGCTTTCTTGCGAGCTTGCAGTGAAATCAGTGAGGTATAATGTGAGTCTTGGATGGTGGTAGAGAAAAGAAAGGGTGGGGAATGAGTGGAGATTTACTTCTGTTTTTGTCCCTTAAAGGGTTGTCAGAATCTTTAAAATATGCTTTTTGTTAGTTCCTCAGTCGACATATATGCAAATCTGCTCCTCTCTTAATCTTAGTAAGTGATGTGTTCTCCTAGCTTACAGGAACTATTGTAAAGAAAATACATTGCTAATGCTTAAAAAAGCCATCAAAGAAATGTGTTGCTTCGGGAAAGCTTACTTTGAGGCTTCGGCTACTTATTTATTTCTGCTTGCTGTCAGGTTCTAAAGATAATTAGCTGGCATGGAGTCCAGCTTTAGAATCAGCTAATCACATAAATCCATCAACTTTTGGCTGAGGTTCATTTACAAACATGAAGCTCTGGTTTGTTTTGTAGGACAGCACAAAGCTGTTTCCTTTCTAAAATATATAATTGCATGTAATTGGTGATGATAATTAAACAAAGGGTCAATTTTGTATATCCCTGGTTGAAAAGCCTTCAAATTTCCACATAGCAATTGGATTATCTGCATGAGTTTGCTTTTTGGACCATGGTTGGTGCATTTTTACTTTAATAAATGACCCCTCTACATCCACACTAGAAACGTTTTCCATTAAGCAGAGGGATTTGAAAATAGAAGCAGAATCATAAGAAATATTTCATTCACTATTGTCTGAAAGGGTTCACACTGAGTGCAGTGTATGATAGTAAATAAAGTATTGTATTTTGATTAAATGTAGTGGAAGTGTTATCCTTTAAGAAAATAATTATACTCTTGTAAAGTTAACTAACATCTAGGAATATCAACATAGAAAAAGTGCATCTCTTTAAATGCAAACAAAAGAGATCAAAAGTCAATGAGAAATTCTATCATTTTTGAGCAATATATGAAATATGACGACTGTGGCCACTTCTTTTTGGGCTGCTACTTATCAACCAAATGTAATACAGTTTTCAAATACTGGGTCAACCTAACATTTAAAAGATAGAATGCAATTCATACACACTACAAAGAAATCTGGTTCCATTAAAATTGAGTCCTTTTCTTTTATTATTTTGGGGGGGATTTTGGAATGGGCTTGATATTGGATTTATACCAAGGAAAATGAACATACAATATGTAACAATATACAGTTTAGAATTCAGTACAATGGCTTATTGAATGGGCTAACACTCCCCATATGGTGCGAATCCAACTGAGGTATACAAATAACTATGGCACATAAAAGATCCTGTCACCAGACAATTGACAATGTGCTTGTGTTTGAAATAACACATAATGTGTTAATTTTGTCTTTTTCGGCTGTTTATAGGATTTTAACAAATCTTTTCCGAGAGTGTTAATTTTTTTTTTTAAAGATGCGTAACAGTCCTTTTACACTGAAATTGGCTATAAAGCATCAGTATACAATCTTGGGTCAACTCTCATTTCTTTCTATTTTGCCTCCAACAAGCCACACCTTCATGACTGACAGGGACTAGAAAGAGAGAGCATATTCCTCCTGTTTTGGCTTCCCTTCATTGGCTTCTTGTTATATCCAGAATTGAATTCAAAATCCTGCTCCTCACATCATGGTCTTAAATAATCAGGCCCCATCTTATCTTAATGACCTTGTAGTACCATATCACCCCATTAGAGCACTTCGCTCTCGCACTGCAGGCTTACTTGTTGTTCCTAGAGTATTTAAAAGTAGAATGGGAGGGAGAGCCTTCAGTTTTCAGGCCCCTCTTCTATGGAGCCAGCTTCCAGTTTGGATTCGGGAGACAGACACTATCTCTACTTTTAAGATTAGGCTTAAAACTTTCCTTTTTGCTAAAGCATATAGTTAGGGCTGGACCAGGTGACTCTGAATCCTCCCTTAGTTATGCTGCAATAGGCATAGGCTGCTGGGGGACTCCCATGATGCATTGAGTTTTTCCTTTTCAGTCACCTTTCTCACTCAGTATGTGTTAATAGACCTCCCTGCATTGACTCGTACTTGTTAGTAATCTCTGTCTCTTTTCCGCAGCATGTTTTCTATCCTGTCTTCCTTCTCTCACCCCAACGGGTTGCAGCAGATGGCCTGATGAGCCTGGTTCTGCCGGAGGTTTCTGCCTGTTAAAATAAGTTTTTCCTCCCTACTGTTGCCAAAGTGCTTGCTCATAGGGGGTCATTTGATTGTTGGGTTTTCTCTGTATGTATTATTGTGGGGTCTACCTTACAATATAAAGCACTTTGAGGTGGCTGTTGTTGTGATTTGGCACTATGTAAATAAATGAATTGAAATTGAATTGAATTCATTTAATTTTCCAAAGTGGCCTCAAGTTCTCCACATTTTCTCAAGGTTTTTCGACATTTGCTGTTTTTCAATCAGTCCTTGTATCTAAATATTTTGAGAGGAATGATTTTTTGCTTGTGAAGCTACTTAAAACTGACCTACGAATCATTCAAGCATAAAAAAGGCACCTAACTCAAGGGATGAACCATCAATAGATTTTTGTTTCATCAAGATAGCAATTTATCTTCAACAGAAGAAACATCAAGAGGCTACAGCAAAAATATGAACAATAGTGAGCTGTAAGAAAATTATGATTCAACCCTGGAAGAAGAGAGCAGTATAACTAAATGAGATGATCCCCAACCTCCTGCAACAGCAGATGTAGCTACTGAGCTGACGATGAAGATTGTGGCCAACCAAGGGCAAAACTCCACGGCACACTGACAGTAACCCAGATACTAAGAGCACAGCTCTACTCACCATCCCAACTACCAGTATCACTGAAACTGAAATTGTCAAACAAAACCTAGCAGCATGTGGGTATAACATGGAGAACGGAGCTAGAGAAAGCACCCGATAGAGAAGAAGTCTAGATACCAAAATTATGGAAACGTGGAAGGATGTCAATCAGCTAACAGAGGTGCAGAGGGCCATCACAACAGACAGGCTCTGGATGGATACCAGGAACATTAAGATGTCCATAACTTAGGTTCTAGAAATTCTCAAACAAACATTAGTACATTAAAACACTGCCTTCAGTTCTCCTGACCTGAAGGCAGTGTTGCGGTCTTCAGGAGGAGAGGAACATCCCGGTTCATCCAAGGCTTCTGGTTGAGGTACATGGTGATCCGTTTCTGGGTGGTGACACTGAAAACGCTTTTCTACCTTATTCACGTGAACAATTAGTGCGACTGATGCATTTGAAGCGCGAAGTAAAATATGCGCTTCATTTTATCTGGTGCATTTTGTGCATTCGCGCTTATCGCATCTGCCGCTCAATTTGGAAAAATCTGACTCCAGCGTCAAGTCACGCCACGACAACCAATCAGGTGACGGGTGTCAGTGATGCTGTGACTGAGTGAATGGAGTCACAGCATCAGCAGGACATGGATACTGATAAACACCGTGGCTCATCACCCCAAGCTACATGACACCAGCTGTTTTCTATACAGAAACAGGAATAAAATAATAAACATTATAAAGAGATTAAACTATTTAGACAGGAAAGCTATTAAGAGGTTTGTGGGTGGCTCTTTTTTTTTCTTTTTTTTTTGCCTGTCCCATTTGGTTCTTTAGCCGTCAGAATTGCTGTCTGAAGACTAACAAGGATACCCAATGGATTTACTTTGCCAAATGGATCATCACGGCCTTGCCGTATTGGTCCATTTGATCGACCTTTGTTGTTATTTATTTTATTTTCAGTTGTTACAGATGGGACAGACATGACTGAGGGATAGGAAAGGGAGAAAGAAAGATGAAGGAAAAGAAAAACAGAAGAGAAGAGGGACAGTGAGAAAGGGCACTCAAAAAGAGAAAGAGAAAAAAAACTCCTGGATCACCTTTTGAGAGAAAAAGAAGAGAAAACAAGTAAAAACAAAAACAGAGCAACATACTAAGCACAACACCATCACGTTAATCTAGCTAAGTGTAAACAGAAGTCAATACTAAATATTGAATGTTGTTGTGTAGCAAGCAGGACCGACAGCGCACAATGTGCTTGGAAATAGCAGCTAAAAAAGGTGTAGTTTATGTCTATGAACAGTGAACACCCGTATGCACACCTGTGTGGATCAGCGCGCTTGTAATCAAAAGGTTTCCCCATGCTAGAGGATGTAGAGAGCCATAGCCCTGTCCCCCAGGGCATGAAGCAGAGGAGATCCAGGCTCCAGACATCCAGAGGCCCCAGAGTGCGAGAGCCCAAGGAGGACCACCGGAGGGGCATCCGTGCCACCCTCCTGGAAAGAGCTGAGGAGAGCCCCAGATGAGGGGTCACACAGTAGCCACGGAGCAGAGGCCAGAGGGGGCTGCAGTGGCGTGCCCACCGGCTCTGCCGGCAGCCAGCTCTGCCAGAGTGAACCGAGCAGCAGGCCCAGAGGCCCGAGGGCCCCCTTTGCTCCAGAAGAGGCCTGACCGAGCAGTGAGGCCATTGGGGGCCATTGGGGGCCATCGGGGACGTCTGGTTGCCTGAACTGTGGTAGGACAAAACTGTGCAAACCATAAATCAATCGTGGATTGGACTCACACCAATAAACTGCCAGATCACCAAATAGGCCTGAACTGGATTCTATTGACACTATTGACCCGGGTCTGACATTCCTTTCTTTTCTTTTATTTTGGGTATCTGTGCACACACATAATTTTGGTTGTTATTGTTAAATGCAATACAGTGCACAAATTTCAAATACAGTTGAACCATTGCTTCATCATTTGTGGTTGTGTTTTCATTGTGGTTACCCATCCTCTAGGCTCCTGCCGTTCCTGAAGTCTTCTGATTTGCCCATTGTTTATATATTTTGTTACATACTGTTTACATCCATCTCTGACAGAAAGTGTGACTTGCTGTGGTTCTCAAAGCAGGCATATAATTCAATTCAATTCAATTCAATTCAATTTTATTTATATAGCGCCAAATCACAACAAAAGTTGCCTCAAGGTGCTTCATAGATACAGAGAAAAACCCAACAATCACATGACCCCCTATGAGCAAGCACTTTGGCGACAGTGGGAAGGAAAAACTCCCTTTTAACAGGAAGAAACCTCCGGCAGAACCAGGCTCAGGGAGGGGCGGGGCCATCTGCTGCGACCGGTTGGGGTGAGAGAAGGAAGACAGGATAAAAGACATGCTGTGGAAGAGAGACAGAGGTTAATAACAGATATGATTCAACACAGAGAGGTCTGTTAATACATAGAGAGCGAGAAAGGTGACTGGAAAGGAAAAACTCAATGCATCATGGGAATCCCCCGGCAGCCTACATCTATTGCAGCATAACTAAGGGAGGATTCAGGGTCACCTGGTCCAGCCCTAACTATATGCTTTAGCAAAAAGGAAAGTTTTAAGCCTAATCTTAAAAGTAGAGATAGTGTCTGTCTCCCGAATCCAAACTGGAAGCTGGTTCCACAGAAGAGGGGCCTGAAAACTGGAGGCTCTCCCTCCCATTCTACTTTTAAATACTCTAGGAACAACAAGTAGGCCTGCAGAGCGGGAGCGAAGTGCTCCAATAGGGTGATAAGGTTTAGCCCATTCCACATGTGCCTGATGTTTGAGCCAATGTAGCAGGACTCCACCTTTTCCCTATACTGTCCCTTAGCTGTATTTATTGCTCTTCTGACAGTGTACCAGGCTACAGCAACGGATGGCACAACATTATCAGATCAGACCCACATTTATGGTTATATCCAGTAATGCATTCTGCCTTAGTTAAAAAAAAAATTCACAGTCTTTAGTATACAGGGTGGGCCATTCATATGGATACACCGTAATAACATGGGAATGGTTGGTGATATTAAAGTCCTGTTTGTGGCACATTAGTATATGTGAGGGGGCAAACTCCTCAAGATGGGTGGTGACCATGGTGGCCGTTTAGAAGTCGGCCATCTTGGATACAACTTTTGTTTTTTCAATAGGAAGAGGGCCATGTGACACATCAAACTTATTGTCACAAGAAAAAGAATGGTGTGCTTGGTTTCAACGTAACTTTATTCTTTCATGAGTTATTTACAAATTTCTCTTTGTTCACAGCCATTGACATGTCGAAGAGGTTAACGCGTGAGGAGCGGATCGAAATTGTGTTGATATCTGGTGAACGCAGTAACCGGGTCATTGCAGCAGATTTCAATGCAAGTTGGGCAAATGGCACCCTTGCAGACTCCAGCTACTGCAGCATCTCAACGAGGATGACCCAGATCGGCACACAGAATTTGCAGAATGGGCAAAACAAAAATTGGAACAGGACCCTCAGTTCACGCAGAAGATTTTGTTCAGTGATGAGGCAAACTTTTATGTGAATGGTGAGGTTAACAAACAAAACCACTGCTATTGATCTGACACTAACCCACATTGGATGGATCCCTCCAAGACTGTTGGAACAACAAAAGTGATGGTTTGGTGTTGTATATGGGGTACAACAATAGTGGGTCCATTCCTCATCAATGGTAACCTCAAGGCCACTGGATATTTGAAATTGCTACATGATGATGTGTTTCCCTCTTTATGCACTGAAGCTGGCACGTTCCCTGAGTTTTTCCAGCAAGATGGTGCACCACCACATTATGGGTGCCAGGTCCGAGCATTCCTAGATGAACACTTTCCTGGAAAGTGGATTGGTCTTCGTGAGCCATTTGAATGGCCCCCAAGGTCTCACGATCTGACCCCCTCAGACTTTTGTCTTTGGGGTCATCTGAAGGCAACTGTCTATGGTGTGAAGATACGAGATGTGCAGCACCTGAAACTACGGATACTGGATGCCTGTGCTAGCATTTCTCCTGCGGTGTTGCTATCAGTGTGTGAAGAGTGGGAGAAGAGGGTTGCATTGACAATCCAACACAATGGGCAGCACAATGTACACATTTTCTAAGTGGTCAGAAAAAAGTTTACATGGTGGTAGTACTTTGGCAGAACCTTCTTCAGGTTGAAGTCACCAGCTACGACAAAAGCTGCTTCCAGGTGCTTCCTCTGGGTCGATAACATCATTCAGCTTGTCTAGCACCCACATGATGTTGGTGTGGGGTGGAATATAAGCAGCAGACCAGAACACAGCTGTAAACTCTCTAGGCAGATAAATGGTCTGCATCTGATCATGATGTATTTACCTCCATTCTGCTTACTTGACTCCTTTGTCCAGTCCTGGAGGTGAACAGAGAGGTCACAGTAGCCAAGTCAGGGACTGAGAGATCCATCCATGTGTCAGTAAAAAAAATAAATAAATAAAAATCTTAATATACCAATGGAAAGTCATCCTGGCCTGTAGTTCATCCACTTTGTTTTCCAAAGTTTGGACATTAGCTAGAAGACTGATGAAAAGCGAGGAATGGTGTTGTCTGGCATCAATGTAGCATCAATATGGAGACAGAGGCAATATGTTCCAACTGACATTCAGCCCATCAACCATCTTTGACAGCTTTATGGTCTCTGACTGTGAGGTTGCTGTTCTAGAATTTGATATCACCCCAAAATAGAAGTGTGTTCAGGCTAATGGTTTTGCTGGTGCACACAGTGTATTTTAACATACTAATGTTGGGTGATCTTAAAACTTAATTTTGTGTTTATGTGGTGGGGCGTGGTCTGCGGTGGCGTGCAGGGAGGGCGGACGCACCTGCACGGCATCCGCAGACCACGCCCCACCACAGTTTATTTTTGAAAATTTTATGTTTATTTTTCTCTATTTCACTGTCTGGCTCCACATTGTTGCCCTAATCCATAAAAAAATGTCTAATAATAGTGTGATTACTATTCGATTAATACAAAAGTGAGCCATATATATTTTTCTATATTTTTGATTTCACATTTATAAATACAACTTGCTTATTTGTATGTGTCTGGATAGGTGCATGTTCCTGCCAGTCTCGTGCTTTCTGGCTGTCTGTCGCCACGTTGACATACTACTCAGTTCTAGAACTCCCATGAGTTTACATTCAGTCATACTGTCTCCAGGAGCCCTGTGAAGTGTTGTCAACTGAAGGACATGTTCATAATACAGCTATAAACTGACCTTGTAGGTCAAAAAGAAACATCCAACACCAGTTATTCAGGAAGTATAATAATTGATTAATTAGCTGCTTTTCAGTCTAAAAAAAAAATCGCCTCTCCAACTTAACACAAATGAGGAAGCACTCACACAAATACATGCATAGACATTGACGCACTTACTCTCAGATTCAATATGTGAAGCCATCACACACACACACACAGGTAAAAGTTGTACTTTCCTTTCCTGTGCACTCCTACCTGCTTGTCTGAGTCTTGAGAGGGATTCTTTAATGAGAGAGCAGTGCGGGTGCTCATGAAATCATTTAAATTTCAAATGCATGAGGTGATTATGCTAGTGAATTAGCCCAGTGACTTATTGTGGAATAATTTAGCTCAGTCAGGCAGAATGGAGACAGCTAATGTCTATGGAGACCTCACAAAGACAGGGCTAGGGTGGGGCTTTGTGGGTTTACGGGTGGAAGGGTTAGTGGGAGGCAAAAAAATGAAAACTGAAAACAGAGAAGAGATGGAGTAAGACAGAATAGCAGGGGTGGTTACTGTGTAAAAACACCCTACAAAAGACATGGACAGATGAAGAAAAGGAAAGCCCAAAGACAGTGAGGCATAAACCCAGAAGTATGAATAGATATTAGAGCAAGAGAGAAAGGAAGAGGAAAGTGATAAACACAGGGAGAAGAGAAATCAATAGATAGGAGGCATGGAGATGGTAATTGCCTGACAGACATGAATGGAAAGAAGAGCTGAAGATGGTGAGCATGCAGGTGCAGAACAGTAGCAGAAAAGAAAGAAAGAGAGGCTGTGAAGGCAGTTAGATGACAGAGAAAAAACTTTGGGTAAGCGGGATGAGGATATCTGCTATGAAATTTTGAGACAGTTAAATACTGAGAATCTGGTAAAAAGGGAGACAAGTGGGAGGAATAAGGAATAATAATAATAGGAATAATAATAATTCTTCTATCACAACAGTTTTGTTGGGGTTTTTTTTTGCATCTTTTAAAAAATATATATTTTTGTAGATTTTTCTTATCTATCATCGTGTTATTTGCATTTCTGTTTTACTCATTTCCTCTTTTATTTCGCTCATCACTTTCTTGTGTATTTTAATTGGTTTTATGTCCTGTCTTTGTTTCCGCTGATTTTGATTGTCTGCCTCATTTTCACTCCACCTGCATCTTAGTTCTATTGTATTTGTAAACCTGTTTTTCCCATTACGTTTTTCATTTTCTTGAATTTGTTTTGAACTTTTCCCGGTTGTGACTAATATCTTGTTTTCCTACCTATTTGTAAGTTCATATAAAGTTCTTTTGCTTTACTTCACCTTCCAGCTTCAAAAGGTTTTAGATTAAACAACATAACATTAAAATTCAACAAAACAGATGTATTGTAAATTTTATGAGGATGAGCCCAGATTATGCCTATCAATCCATCTATGCATCTTCTTCAGCTGGCCAGTGTGGTGATGCAATATGTGGGGTGGCTGTAGCTCAGGTGGTAGAGCAGGTCATCTACTGATTGGAAGGTTGGTGGTTCGATTCCTGGCTTCCCCTAGTCTGCATGCCAAATATCCTTGGGCAAGATACTACCCCCAAATTGCTCTCCGATGCATCCATCGGAGTATGAATGTGTGTGAATGTTATCTAGAAAGCACCTAGAGAAATGTGCTTGTGCGAATGGGTGTGAATGGGTGAATACACAAGTTGTGTAAAGCGCTTTGAGTGCTCAGAAGAGTAGAAAAGCGCTATATAAGAACGAGTCCATTTTTTTTTTTTTTACCATAGTTAATACTATCACCTTACAGCAACACAGTCTTTTCAATATACTGGCTGGCCGAGGCCCTGGTCTGTGGAATTTGTATGTTCTCCCCATGTCTGTATGGCTTCCTCCCACAGTCTTGAATGAAAGCTGAATACTTGAATGTAAGGTTACTTGGTGATTCTAAACTGGTCATATGTGTGAATGTAAGACTGAGTGATTGTCAGTCTCTACAGCCCTTTTACCTACTCGGATCGATTTGATGCAACTAGAAGTGGTACGACTCAGCTCGACTCGTTTTCCATTACAATCAAGTACTGCCAATGCCCAACTAGGGTAGTTGCATTTAATACTTATATTATTAATTAGTATCTATCAACTTCATTTTTATGTTTTTACATTTGCAGGCAGCTTCAACAGACAAAAGGTACGCCTAGAACAGTCCCAGAAAAGGTTTTCTGATGAGCATGGAAAGCTAATTATAGTACAATTCCATAAATATGGGCACTTCCTACAACTGGGGTTGTCAAGAAATTGATTTTCAGATGCTAATCAATACTAAAAATTGCTATCAGATTAGATACACAACTCATTTGTGACAGTATTGATATAAACAGTGCTATCTTTGAATCCTCCAGCTGGTACATAACTTCCTATAGCACCATTGTAGACACGCAGGGACACAGCCTTACTAGCAGCTGTGTACTTGGATATCATGTCTAAGTAGTTGATGTCCACAACACTTAAGAGGAATTTCCAAAAGTATATAGAGGATAAATCATCATGCATATTAACTTGGCTGGTGCACATGTTAATGTTAGCCGCTAAATTATTAGCAATTACTCAGTAGCAGCAAACACAGCCTCAGAGACTCACAAGCTAGTGTACTCCTAATGCTGGTACTGGCTTGGGACCAACAACAGCATTAGTAATTGGTAGCACATAAAATCTTTGCGAAATCAAACATGCAGATCCATCCACTGTGTTAACACCTGTAGAAATAAAGGCACATCTGATGGCAATCTTATCCAATAGTTACATTAGGTGTCTAATATCGTAACGGCTATAATTAATAATAAAATGACAATGCTAATGTGGAATGTAGACATTTATCAGTCCTGCAAGTCTGTGATGTTATAATGGATGGCCTAAATTTAAAAGGCTAAAACAATATTTGTCTAAAATTTGTTATCTTCTTCTTCCCTCCATCACAAATCACACTGATAGTTGTGTTGACCCACTGCATCATGCCTGCAAACTCTTCTTCACCTCCTCTGTCCACTGTCCGTTGCTTTGGATGGTTGACCCCAGGTATTAAAAAGTCATCTAGCTTCACTATTTATTAGGGGTGGGGGAAAAAATCGATACTGTGTAGTATCGTGATATTTTGTTTGCTAATAATGTATCGATACAGGGACAGCAGAAATCAATATTTTGTTACAAAAAAGGTTTTTGTGGAATGGAACATGCTCTGACTTCAGAGCATGTTGATCAGCTCCTTTTTCTGAGCAAGAATCCTGACATTCCTTCACTGTCCAAATGTGTTTAACTTTTTTTTTTTGGCAGCAACATGACAGTTTACTTATTTTAATTTAAGACATGTTTTATTTTAATTAAGTTTAAAACTTTTTTATTTAATGTAAAATTATATTTTGTTTTAATTTACTTTCAAATTCTTCAGTTGCTGAATGGGCTGCATAGTTTTCATAAATTGCATAGTTCAGATGTACCAGATGGTTGCACTCAGTTAAGTTGGACTAGACTGTAATACAAACCATTCAGTTTGTCAACAATAAAACTGACTGAAATGAGAGAAAGACTGATAGTGGGACTTTGATATTAGATAAAATGAATATTGATAAAGTTTACCTTTATGTACAGAATCTGAATATCGCAAAATATTTTTAAAAATTGCAATAATATCGTATTGTGCGTTAAGTATTGTGATAATATCGTATCGTGGGATGTATGGTGATCCCCACCTCTACTATTTATGCTTGTGATGTTCACCTTTCCACCTTTCTCCCTCTTATTCACATAGAAGGTTTCTGTCTTGTCTCAACTGGCTTTTATTCCTCTTTTCTCCAGTGCATAGCTCCACTTCTCCAGTCTCTCTTCAAATTGTTCCCTACTCTCTCTACAGATTACAATGTTTTCTGCAAGCATCACAATCAACTATAAAGAAATAAATCCTAATAAATTCTTCCTTGACCTCATCTGTCAGTCTATTCATCACAAAAAAAGAGGTTTAGGAGTAATTCTTGATGTAATCTCAGCCCCACCTTGAACCTATCTATAATTTCTATTGCACACCTCACCACTGTCTAATTGTCTGTATACATGTCCTGCACCAACCTCACATACTGCCACTTCTGACTTCCTCGTAGAGTACTACTGTTCTTCTCTTGGCACCCTATCAAATGCTTTCTCTAGCTCCACAAAGACATTGTGCGACTCCCTCTGACCTTCACTATACTATATACTCCTCCATCAACACAAATGCCATATGCCAAAAAGCAAATCACATCTGTAGTTGTCCAACCTGGACTTCTCCAGTGGTCTGGTAACTCTTCCCTACTACCCAGAGTCTGTGTCACTTCTTCCTAAACTCAAAATTCTTCCTTCTTCGACATCCCCCACTTAATGCTTTCCTCTGTTTTACACTCACTTTCTCTTCTTAATGTCCAAAGTCAAACCTATGTGCACCTTTCTCCACTCTTATAAGTCTCCCTTTGTACCTCCCAATTCATAAAAAATGTCTTCACCACAACCATTTCTACCCTTTTCGCAAATTCCCCACCATCTGTCATCCTGCTTTTCGCCTAGTCATGCAACCCAACTCTTCCTTGTCACTTCTGTTCCCTGCACCTACATGCCCACTGAAGTCTGCTGAAATCACTAATCTTTCCTCTGGGAACACTCTCCACCCCTAATTCTGTCTAAGAAGTGATATGGTTCTATTAAGTCCCAGACTGAAACTAAAAAAAGTCTTTCAGCACTTAGACCAACTCTACAAGAAAACCAAAGAAAATGTCGAGCCAAATCCCAAGAAACAATACATTACCTCAGAATACCTAAAATTTTTTGTCTTTTTTGTTTTTTGGCAACCCCTAAGAGAATCATAAAATATTTTTCATATGTACATCTTAAAATTATGTTAATAATTACACCTGTGATATCCAATATTTTATTGAATGTCAAGTATTTTCCTTGAGTACTGAGTATTATGATAACCACAAGTGATTGGCTGCATATGTCAAGAACTGGGTGTCGGTGTGCGATGTGTACCCGAAAGCAGACTCATTACACGTGTAAACTATTTAGAATTTATTTTTAAAAAAAGGCAAACTCAAACTAGAACATCCCATATGGAAAAGATATATATAAATCTTATAAAGTTTGTGTCTGTCTAGTATGAAACTTGTATGAAAAGCATACAAGAGTAAAAACAGATATAAGATCCCTTGAAAAATCATATAAATGAAACTTGTATGTTTTGGATACTTACTAAAACAATATTTGAAAGTAATGAGAAAGTGGCCATTTTCATAAGTAAATCATATAAGCCTTACATGATTCACTATATGAAGTAGGCCACATCTTATACAAGTTTTTACTATTTCTTTTCCATATGGGATGGCTTGAAACTGAAAACACAAACAGGAGACCCGGAGCCAAGGAAGGTCAAGGATGGAGAAACATTCGAACATGACAACAACACAAGGAGAGCGACGGAACGGGAAACTCTGTAACAGAGGAAGACAAGCAGGAAGACGAGAGAATGGCTAGAAGTGAGCAGGTATTGCAGTGGGGTGTGCTTACTTGTGGATGAAGACCAATTAGCCTTGGAGGGCGTGTCAGTGGGAGTGTCTTGTAGGGGGTCAGCATGATGAGAGGAGATGGTCCAGTTCTGGGAAGTCCAGACAGCAAATCCAAGAGAGTCATGACAGGCAGGAGGGGAGGCAAGTGAGCGCAGTGAGTATGAAACCTTCCGTTTGTAGTTGACTGTAGTAGTTGAACTGAACAGGACCAGCGCTGAAGAGTAGTGAATCTGATGGAACTGCAAACAGGGAGGCAACGTTAAACATGGGAAAGACAAGCATGAAGCTTAACACAAGGAGGCAGAGTTACCACCAATGGTAGCAGGACAAACTGGTGGAGAGTGGCAGGCGGTGCTGGTTTAAAAACCCTCCTGCTTATTTCCCTGGAATGAGCAGTAGGTGAGGTGCTAGAAACTCCATCCCAGAGGATGGAAATCTGGAACTCCTCTCACAAACAGGAAATGACCTAGACACTCTAACGGCACAAGATTTTTGGATGACCCATCTGTGGATCCCAGTGCTAAGGATGTGGAATCCATTAGAACTCCAATTGCCTGACCAGAAAGCACTAAAATGCTGTGTAGCACTGATGACAACTGTACTCAGATGATCATTTGTTATGGGCTTGTTACCATAAGCAACCATTTGTATTGCACACATTAATATAATATTGATTTTGTATGCCTACAAAAGAAAAGCAGTATTCATGCTTGACTTGTCAGTGCAAGGACTTTTACACTGTGAATGAGTTTCAAAGAACTGTAAACAATACACAGTCTCTATGAGAGTTAAGAACCACAAAAATACAACTCACCTTCCTCTCTCCACTGTACTGTATTTAACCCTCCACTCCACACACATAACACACACACACACACACACACACACACACACACACACACACACTATAGAGTATATTATGTTCAGCTGTCAGGGCAATTATTTGTGATTAATCATTTGATTGATGTGGCGAACATGTTTCTGCTTACGACCAAATAATGGATCAATCAGGGACAGGAGAGAGATCATTTAGAAACACAGGAGAAGCCATAAATTATCTGTGATTGCCTTACACATGATTAATGTTCTAGTCTACATTGCCCTAATGTGATTCATCAGTGTTTTATATGTAATTGGTATATATGGAGAGGGATAAATTCTATAGGTGAAGCTGGAAATAAAACATCCCAAAAGTGACTGCATGTGGGGTTGTTGTATGAAGAGTGTGTCTTTAGTGGCAGCTTTGAATTTAATAAGCTTGTCATGCACATAGACAACATATACCTGTATGTGTTACCTGTGGAAGTTACAGTATCTAGTTAAATTCTATCTTTAGGCACTTACTGTACTGTTACTACCAATTAGTCATAAAAACACATTTTTCCAGTTTTACAAGCACAAAATAGTATTATTGCACCAACAAGGTGATATTCACAAGGCTATTAGCTGAACAAGGCTTTACAGCTAAATACTTGGTGTGGAGTATGTCTAGACATGGTGTGCAATATGTCCTTAAAAATCTGTGTAAACTGGACAAGTGGAAGACACAGGAAGAACTGGTAGGCCTAAAACAGCTATCCATACTAGATGAAAAGAATCTTAATGTCATGCCCTTAAGAAATAGGGAAAAATCCAGCAATGACCTAACACAGGATCTGAGAGATTGATCTGGCCATCTTATTTAATGGTTTTTATTTATTTTTACTACTTTCTACATTATCGATACATACTGAAGACATCAAATATGGAAGGAAGACATATGGAATTATTTAGCAAAGAGAAAAACTGATAAATAACTCCAAATATGTCTTGTATTTTAGATTCCTCCAAGTTGCCACCCTGGTTTATGATGTAGTCACCTGAAATGATTTACACTTCACAGGTGTGCCATATCAGGGTTCATTTGTGGAATTCTTAATGGGGATGGGACCATCAGTTATGTTGTGCAGAAGTCAGGTTGTTACATAGCTGACAGCCTTATTTGACAACTGTTAGAATTCATATTATGGCAAGAACCAGTCAGCTAAGTAAGGAGAAACTACAGTCCATAATTACTGAAACTGAAGGTCACTCAGTCCAGAAAATTGCTACAACTTTGAAAGTAATTTGAGTGCAGCGCTAAAAATCATCGAGCGCTACGACGAAACCAGCTCACATGAGGACCACCCCAGGAAAGGAAGACCAAGAGTCACCTCTGCTGCTAAGGATAAATTCATCCGAGTCGCCAGCCTCAGAAATCACAAGTTAACAGCACCTCAGATTAGAGCCCAGATAAATGCCAGAGTTCCAGCAGCAGACACATCTCTACATCAACTGTTCAGTGGAGATTGCACAAATCAGGCCTATATGGTCAAATAGCTCCTATGAAATCACTACTAAAGAAACAGAACAAGCAGAAGAGATTTATTTGGGACAAGAATCACAAGGAATGGACATTAGACCAGTGGAAATCTGTGCATTGGTCTGATGGGTCCACATTTGAGATCTTTGGTTCCACCCGTCGTGTCTTTGTGTGACACAGAAAGGATGAATGGATGCATGATTCCCACCATGAAACATGGAGGATGGAGCATGTGATGGTGTGAGGATGTTTTGCTTGTAATTGTGTGTGGGTGCTTTGCTGGTGACACTGTTGGGGATTTATTCAAAACTGAAGGCACACTGAACCAGCATCCTCCAGCGACATGCCATCTCATCTGGTTTACATTTATTTTTCAACAGGATACTGCTCCCAAACAAACTTTCAGGCTGTGTTGGGGCTATTTGACCAAGAAGGAGAGGGATGGTGTGCTGCACCAGATGGTCTGGCCTCCACAGTCACCTGACCTAAACCCAATTGATATGGTTTGGGATGAATGGACCACAGAGTGAAGGCACAAGTCCCAAAGAGTACTCAGCATCTCTGGGAACTCCTTCAAGACTCCTTCGTGTTGGAAAAGCACTTCAGGTGACTACCTCGTGAAGCTCATCAAAGGAATGCGAAGAGTGTGCAAAGCAATAATCAAAGCAAAGGGTGGCTATTTTGAAGAATCTAAAATAGAAAACATGTTTTCAATTATTTCGCACTTTTTTGTTTACTACATAAGGCCACACGTGTACCATATTGGAAACTGAATAGAAAATCAGTATCAGTGGCAACGGATCTGTGAAATAAAGAATCTAAATTTGAACATTTTGGTTCAAATCAATGTCAATATATACATCAGAGGTCAGGAAAGACAACGGTGAGTATATTTAACCATCTGTGCAACACAGTAGGCTCTGTCATTGTTTTGGGCTGAATCTCAGCCAGTGGTGTTGAATATCTTGTCAAATTGATGGAGCCTTCTTTGGCTCTCGGAGGAGGCGGACGCACTTTTTCTCCTCTCCCTTATCTTCCCTGCTTATGTCCTTGTCTAGTCTTGTGGGGGTTTTTTTGTATTTTCCCTGGAACATTCTCTCATAGTCTGTTCTCTAAAACCTAAAAGAGGAATTATGGATTGGATCAACTGGTCCCTAAATGCAATTGACACCCCTTTCTCAACAAGAAGTCTGGGCTCGGGTGAGCCTGAGTCATATCTCATATCTACCTATTCGGAACCATGGTAACAGGGTTCTGGCTGATCGGAGCTGGCTTGGCCCTGACTTATCGAAGAATTAAGAAAGCGGAACCAGCTGTTCAAACCCCCACAAGGCTGCCCGCTGGGATTGGAACGATGGGAGAGGTGTGAGTTTCTCAAAATGGGCTCATTGAGTCAGCACGGATAAGATCTTGGAGAGGCTACGGCTGCTGTGAATACTCAGAATAAGATCTCTGACTGCAGACTGGATACATCTCGGAAGGCTAGCCCGGAATAACATCTCTGGGCGCAAAATTGGATGACATCTCGGGGAGGCACACTGCCGTGAGTTCTCAGAATCGGCTCCTTGAGCACAAGAAATGACAACATCACAGAACGCAAGTATGGCGAAGCTCGCAGCTCTCCAACGGGAGATTGAGAGACCAGTGTTGGACTGTAGAACTGCTTTGAAATTCATATGAGCTGTTCGCACTAAAGTAAAAAAAATACCACCACTTCATGCGGATACCCTCTCGGCGCCAGCTGCAAGGCCGGAGCTGTACAAAACACCCTGATAACGACTGTGTTTAGTCTGTTCCTTCCCATTCCATGCAAGGCCACCTGGGTTGGCTGGAAGACTGTTTACTTAGCCTGGCAGGGCGAAGGACACTGTCTCAGCTGAACTATGGACACGCACACACATACATATACTGATACTGATACTGATAAGCACTCACTGATGCATCACCCTCCCTACCCCGGATCCAACGTCACCTCCAACGCTTACCTCCCCTCTGATGTGGACATCGGGTCAGTTGGAGGCGCAGTCTAAAGATTGCAGCTGTCCCAGATCAGATGTACACACTGGAACTCTTCCCCATGTTGCTTGTCTGTGTTTATTGTGCTATGGTGTGTTGATATCTGTGCATTCCTGTATTATCCTTTTGTGTTACACATTTCAATGTTTTTTTCCTCGCTGCCTAGCCTGACCTGTCTCCCCAATGGGATGTTTGTGTATTGTATGTACGGTCGGCAAGGTCTGTCATCTCGGTTGTGGGCAAAAGACCTGCAACTGACAAATAAAGGCTATATCTCTCTCTCAATTATACTGAAAAGTACAGTAAAATTGTGATCCATAATGTAATACCCTCTGAAAATCACTTGACTGACAACAACTTTGTTTTTTAACATGACAGAAACACGCTGCCAGTGCAGCATAGCTGGATAGAAAAAATACACAATGGAACATTATCAGTCATGAAGTGGCCTCTTCTGAGCCTGGACTTCAACATTACCAAAGCAGTGTCTCATCTTGAACTTCTAAAGAAGAGCTTTGGAAATCATTTAAGAAGCCTGGACAACTATTCCTAAAGGTAACTTCAAGAAATTATATGAAAGCTTGCCTAATGAAAGCTTGGAAACGTAAAATGTTTGGCTAGAATCTGAAGTGTATCACATCTCAGGAAAAAAAAGCACTGAAATGTGCGCTGCTTTTCGGTCTGGTTACTACCGTTTATGTCAGAACCGGTGCCATGGTAACCACCCCTACTCTCGACATGCAGACTGGAGGAGACAGGGATCGAACCACTAACTTTCCAATCAGTAGGTGATCTGCTCTACCTGGTGAGCTACAGCCACCCGGTGGCAAAGATGAGTAAACCGTCACTAGTTTGGATAAAGTGTGCACTCACAAACCTGTCAAACCTGCATTTCAAACGTTGGCTACCATAGCAGTAGAGTACTGCAACATGGCATTTGGGTCTTCTAAATAAAATGGGAAAATAGGAACATAAATAGTGCTATCATTGCCAGATCTGGCCCACATCTGGTTGACATACACCCTGCCATGACGCCAGTCAGTCAGAAGTGCCAGCTTGATGCCAGATCCAGGCCAGACCTTGTTTTCTATGGGCCTGGGCCACATAAACCAAACCACAATTGAGCCAGATATGGCATGCCATCACATAGACAATGCCGTCTCTGCCAGGCCTGGCCCATATCTGGATGACATACGTCTCTTGTCATGCCAGAAGTCAGCCAGCTGTGCCGGCTTGATACCAGATCCGGGCCAGACCTGCTTGCTATGTGGGACTGTGTACATTTCGTACTTTTCCTCTCCAAGGCGTGAAATGGATGCGCATGCAGTAAGTTGTAATAAGCTGCAGAACCAGCAGAGGAATTTATTTTATTTCAAGCCAATATCAGAATAAACATGGTAACGTGTTTAAACAGACATTACTGACACATTTACATGTAAATACATATTAGCCACCTAGCTTAGTTTCTAGCGTTGGAGGACCCAGGGATGTAATTCATACCTACCCCTGCTGGGACTGCAACTTCTGCATGCATGTCCATTTTACACTTTTGAGAGGCAAAGCATGAAATGGATACGGTGGACACTTTGCCATTGACATTGGGTTGCATATATCGATCCCTAAAAAGGATCCTAAAATTTCATTTAAAAAGCTTTTTTTTATTTTATTTTTTTTAAATAATCAACTGCTTTGAAAATGGCAAAATCTGTGTATTAAATTTGAAAAAGTATTGTAAAAATAATGCTTATTAGAATGAATTTAAACTTTTTTGGTCTTCTAGATAATTCAAATTCATGAAAGAAAATTGCCAAAAGAAAAAAAAAGTTTTTCATTGGGGTCATCACTGGGAAAATTGTGCATATTTGTAAGTATTACTGTCATTGCTGCAATATCTAACATCACACACAAAGGCAAGTTCCCCTTAATCCACACACCATTGGTTAAAATAAATTTAACATGGCATAAAATTGAATAAATTTTCATATTACTCTTTCTCAATACTTCATCAACAAGTTCTCAAATTACCACATACTCTATTTTCTAAGATGGGTAACTGGTGAAAAGCCCACATAAGATGATCACCAAAGTATTCAATTAAATCTACAAAAGGTCTTTTAGTTCATACTTTTTGTTCCACAGCTTTAATATAAGCTATAATATCTTTATATGAATACTACATGTCTATTGAAATGTACAACAATTAAGCATTGCCTGCACAAATTATCTGAAATAGCAAGTTCTACTGATAGCCCAACACAGCTTTATCATATTTGATACATTTATTTCTGATTACATCTAAGTAGTGATGTAAAGGATGGCACCACACAGTGTTTTAAGACATACAGTTCTCATTGTCATTCATCTACAACGATGAAAACTGGATCTACTGAAGCAACTGAAATTGCAGCATTACCCATATACTGTGGCTATTTAGAGATAACGGATAAGTGTTGGAAAATGCTATGTGAGCTGTACACTCTGGCAGCTTTTACAAACAGAAACACTGTCTTACTTGCTCAACTTTCCATAGATAAATACAGACTAAAAAAGCAAAACTTTAATTTGAGCTTCTTTTTTTTTTTCATGAAATCTTGCTCACTGATCACGAATGCGATAAGTATTAATGGAGAATGATTATCACCATTTTCATCTCTTTGGAATTGAGACAGAGGGAATGACAGTTAATTGCAGGGTACTGCATCTGAAAATCTGCAATATCTGCCATAAAAAGGAGTTTTAGTGCATGCTCATATTAGAGACTTGACATTTTGAAAGCGGGTAGTCATGGTTATGTGCTGCTGTTATGTTATATCACCCCACATCTCAGCATCCTTTGTATTGTAAAAGAGGTAGCAGGGTTTAGGCATGGAAATGAGGCTTAAGCTATGATGCAAAATGCCTCATCTCTCCTCTATCCCTGCTCTCTATGCATGGCTGTGGATACAACAGATCTCACCATGCCAGAGCTTCCCTATTCCACTTTTAGTTATCCATCTCCCAACTCAGATTCCCTGCCTTCTTCACACACTTGCTCTTCCTGTCTCTCTCACAGCTTACATTAATTTTGTGGACCTTCATTAAGACAGCAAAAATTTGTAATACAGAAAAAAATGACTATTGTCTGGCTCCAGTACCACAGTGCCACCAAGTGGTTTATAACAACATGACTGTCTTTGAAAGAATCTACTGTAAGCACTTATTCTATATGCTCACACATACCCAGTGTGATGATGGATCTGTAGAGTTAGAGTATGAAGGTTAACAGTTAACGGGTGCTCTGAGTGAAACCAACGCATGTGAAACAGAATCATCTGATGAAAGAGGGTGAAAGACAAAGAGGTAGGGGAGCCTTGGATCGATAGGACAGAGGAATAAAGAAAAATGAAGCCAATAGAAAAAAAAAAAGGAATGAAAGAAATTTACTCCAATTTTCCATCACTTTGTATATGCTTTTTTTTTTCTTCGGTGATTCGTTGTGTGTAGAAACGTAACCATATCTTTGTTCTAGAACACCTGTCCCTGCCACCATGAGGCCAGAAGGCTAGGTTGGAAACTTATGCACGAACCTACAAATACAGACACATGCATGTACTGAAACACTCACAGCCAAATGACTAGCTCTAAAAATTATCCTTTGACACAAGGTAGCACATAACCGTTTTAGTGCTTTTTCATTCTAATATCTATCACTCATCACCTTGAATAATTTGCAGATTTGTTTCCATCTAAAATATACTTTTTCCTATTCAGGAAAGGCTGGCCCTTCTGATGTTAGCCTACAATTTCCTCTGAATGATCCCCTTCCAAAACTTCAATCTTTTGTTCTTTTCTGATAAAAAAAAAAAAGGCTTTTAACTTAGATTCGATTTAGATTTAGATTCTAACCTCAAAAATATGCTTACTGGTGTCTCAAGATGGTTTATTGAGTATCAAGAAAAACAAGGTAAGCAATAAAACAGAGGAAGAGAGTAAGAAAACACTACATTTAAATTTGCATGCAGGTATTGGATGAAAACAAAAGGATGAACTGACAGTTTCAGGTTTTGATTTAAACGCTTGTTTTTCTAGAAGTGCCTTTTCTCACAAGAAATTTCCAATAACTGTCAACACATATGTGGTGAGGCTTCCTCTTAGTGTTCCCTTAACCCAACAAAACTGAACTATTGGTATATTTATTATATTTGCTCATTAATTTATTGTTTGCATAGTTAGTACTACACTGTGAGTTAAATATCTCATATAAATTATATGTCAGAGGTATACATTTCTGATAATCTAAATTTTGGAGTTTGGAGGTCAGAAAAATAAAGGTGCCAACTGGAACCAAAAGTGGTTCTTTAGACTGATGCCATAGAAGAACCTTTTTTGGTGCCACAAAGAACCTTTCAAACAATGGTTCTTTGAAGAACCATTTCTTTCAGTGGTTCATTGAAGAACCTTTAAATGTGCCCCAAAGAACCATGAAGAAATGGTTCTTTGGGGCACCTTTATAGGTTTTTCAAAGAACCATTTTCAAAAAGGTCCTTCAAATGGTTCTTTTAAAAAACACTTTTAAAGAACCTTTTTTGAAATGGTTCTGCAAAGAGTACAGCATAGACATATATTAATGGTTTATTGCCATTTCGTAGTATACCAAAAGATAAAAGGGCATTTTAACCTTCAGCACAACATCACTACTAATACATGTCACATATTAGTCATTTAAACAGTAATAATTATTTTTTTTACTATACTATAAATAAATATAAATAAATACTATATCTATAGATAACACAACATGTATTGTTTAATTAATAAAACATCAGAAAGTGATAACAACACATTAGAATGGCCTGTATTAGTATAGCACTTTACTAGTCCCTAAGGACCCCAAAGCTGACAGAGGCGAGGCTGCCGGACACTGGCGCCACCGGGCCCTCTGACCACCACCAGTAGGCAGTGGGTGAAGTGTCTTGCCCAGGGACACAACGGCCGAGACTCGAACCGGCAACCTTCCCATTACAAGACGAACGCCCAACTCTTGAGCCATGATTGCCCCACAGCCTCACTTTGTACAAGCCTGCTATTAAAGTTCTCCTCTATGCAGACAACGTTCCTGTTTTCAAGGCACAACTTGGATCTGCTGTACAAATCTTATGGATCCACGCTAAAGATTCTGATCCCTCATCCTAATATGGTCCCAAAAGGCTAACAAAAAACAACATAGCAATAGCAATAAAACAAATGTTGAGGCTTCAAAATACAAAGTCCATAAACCAATGGCTGACATGGGTTTTATCATAAGGATGATAAGACTAAAAGTATAATACAGATTTTAGTCTGAGAGATTTGATGTTCATTTACCTGCAGATGCACTATATGCGCCTGCTCTGTGGTTTTCCACGTTTTGCAAATCACTATTTAATACAGGAAGTAGGTTAACTAAAACAAGTCATCTTTCTTTGTGAGAGGACCATATTAATGAAACAAACCTCAATGACATCATAGATATCACTAAAGATGCTCCTGCTGCTTCTCTGCCTCCTCATCCTAAGCTTCCTTCTCCTTGTCCTCAACTTCCATCCATTTGTAATTCAATCTAATTGTTTTTCCTCCCCCTCCTCTTCCTCATTTTGTTGGAGCTGTGAAAAGAATTAGTGCGAATCTGAATTAATTTGTCCATACAAGAAAAATCTACAGCTTTTCGGTCAGAGGTGGTCTTGTGATTTAAGCCGGGTAGAGTAGATTTATGTGTTGATGCTGCCTGCTTCAGCTCTACGACTGGCAGCTGAGTGATATTTACACCCTGGCTGGATTACAAACTTTAACCACGTGCTGAACTTTGGCCCAGTGTTGATACCTCTTGTTAGTATAATGACCTCTTCTTGGCTTAATGTATGATGGTGGATAAATGAAATGTACAAAGAAAATGTAACTATATTACAAAAGGACATGCATCTTGGTAACATCAAATGACTGGAGCATAACTTGTTAACTAGTCCGAAAAGAAGTTATACAGGAACAGTCAAAGACACACCTTCTCATGTGTCACATTTCTATTTATTCAAAACACCTATGCATAGCTGTATTTTATACAGCTCTTACAGAATCCAAAGTACAGGCTGATGTGAGTATTTAACATACGGCTCCGCTCTACTGAATTTCTGAGTTACTAGAGCAGACACACAATTCACATCACAACAAGCTTCAGGCGCCATTTTAATGACTTTAACGATATTATAAATTTTAATTTCGGTCTAGCTGACATTACGTTATGTACACAGCAGGCAATTGAACCACATATTTTAGAGGCCAAAGGTTCAAATTAGATGGCAGCACCTTCACTTAATTATAACAGTGGTTTTGTTAGGAAAACAGTTCTGTATACTAAATTGCGTTAACGTCAACGGCTAACGTATCTAACATAGCTAACTGTTATTGTTAGCACAACATTAACAGCAAGCTACAATGACGTGTAACAAAAACAAAACATTAAAAAGGTTTTAATGAAAATGTTTTACCTTTTCCAACAGTCCCAGAATCCAGAGCGTCAAAGACCAGTAGGTACTCAAGACTGTTATCCACTTCGCTGTCACCGGCCGTGAGAAATAGTTTTTTCCCTTAGGAGGGAGACTCTCTCTTCAAGCGCTAGCTTGACAGCTGCCATCTAGCAAAGATACCGGTCTGGCACAACTTCCACCCACATTCCTCCCACATTTCCGGTTCACACGCATCAATTTTGAGGCGCGATGGATTTTTCTTGGACACGCGTCGAGGTGCGAATGTGCACGCGTCAAATTAGGGCTGTTTGGGGCGTTTTCGCTCGCGTCTATCGCGTTCGGTGTGAACACACCGTTACAAAGTTCAAGGCCCGCCGGTCGCGCAATCTGTCTGCGCATGCGCATCCCAACGACTGACCCCCCCTCTCTTTCGAGAGGCTGCCATAGTTTGACATGTTCTAATGTCACTCTCTCTCTCTCTCTCTCTCATTTATTTAGCTTGAAACACATATTAACAAATTGCTCAGTGATAAACAACTACTGAGATCCTTTACCTAAGGAGTGTGCTTTGTAAAAACTAAGTAAGTGTGTTGGTGTGTTCATTACATTGACATTCTGTTGTACAATACAATAGCTAGTATTATCATTATGCTATATTTTCAGCATAATCATTTTCTGTATAATAATCTCAAAAGTAATGCCTTGAAGCAGAAAATAGTAATACTTTACTAAAATTTAAAACTAAAGTACAATATTTGGATGTGTGTATTGTGTCTACTGTTTGTTCACTCACCATAATCATAAACATCTTAATAATAAATTCCATATTCTATTACCACATTATTTGTGATCAGTGGGTTTGCGGGGTTAGGGGTGTTGGGGGTAGGGTCTTTAGGCTTTGGCCACCACCCCTGCCACCAGTATATTTTTAAGCAAGTATTTCTAACTTTTATTTGAATATTCAGTTTCCTACCATCTGCTCTTAACAGTTAATTGCCAGGTAACCCGCCCTCCCCCTTCGCACACAGATGCACACAAACAAAACGCACAGTATAATTCACACCCTCATTATAGTGAATAAATATTTATGCCATTTTACACCATCAAACTTAGATAGCTAAGGATGAAGAACCTTTTGTTTTTAAAGAACCATTTGTAATAGCTAAAGAACCATCTACAAAATAAAAAGGTTCTTTGACATATGATGGTTCTTTAAAGAACCATGAAGACATCTGAAGAACCATTTAAGAACCATAATTTTTCTGAGAGTCCTCAGCTGTTATGTTTTCCTTTCAACTTTAGCAACTCTCATCAACTGTTATTTATGTTCCAGTTAATTTCCAGCATGTGCTTCATGTCTCACTGGTTCTCATTGTCGACAAGGTAAACAGCTTCAAGCCATGTCTGTCAAGATGAGCACACAAACAAAACAATATGAATGTGAGTTTGTCGAAGGTATATATTTGTTGCCAGTGACATATTCACAAATATGTCACACCTCTAGCTATCCTATAACCCTGCTCATAAAAAGCAAAAATCCTATCCAATTTAAATTTGGCTAGTCTACCCTTTAAGGTAGTCACCTTGGGCAGCACTGTCACACTTCCAGCATGGCTTCTATTTTTAGAAGTCCATTTCTGACCACTGACCACTGTGACAACTCCTGCAGTTACATTGTGCTGTAACCAAGCACAGTCCGACAACGGCATGATGGAACACAACATATTTACATACATACATACAAATGCATGAAGCTTGGGGTACAGTGAGCAATTGATGTTTTCTCATTGCACAAGTTTAAGATCTGATGAAGCATCCAAATTTAAGTCACATAATCACAGTGAAATCAATGTTTCTGGTTTTTCAGGGATGCAAAATGTGTTTTGTGCAAAATGCATACTCTAATACTGCAACTTGGCAAAATTATGAAGGATATTGCAGTTGTGTACCTTGATTCACTTATCAAGGTTTATATCGTCTATTCTGTAAAATAGTCAGATTCACTTTATGTACAAAATTCACCTGCTTGCTGCGTACATGCTACTACTGCACATTCACCTAATGTATATATATATATATATATATATAATGTTCTTCCTCTACCCCCCCACCCCCACCCCACCCCCATTTTTGCACAAGTCGAGGAGCGTGTCAGGTTACATTTCACTGTGTGTTATACTTGTATAACTATGCATGTGACAAATAAAGAAGGGGCATTTATCATCAAAGAAGTTTTCCTGCTTTATTTAAGACATAAAGGCTGACTTTGTTTCAGAAATCTTGTTCATGACTCATTAATACTTGCTAATATTAATATTGCAAAAACGGGCAGAAGTGCCTCGCTCTATGAGAGTAAAAACAATCAAGACATAGTAGTTGTTGTTTTTTTTGCTAATTAGTAAGTGAGAAGTAACAGAAAAAACTAACCAAAAAAAGTAGATCAGTATTCACTTCAATCTTCAGCCTCATCAACCCAAAATTTAAAAAAAAAAATAGTAACTTATTTCTAACTTTGCCTTACCTGTGTGTGTGTGTTTGTGTGTTTTTACTCTTTCACTTTCTGTTTATTATCAATTCATTCCCTCACAAGAATCCCACTGCTGGTTAATTGGGCATACAGTACCACCGAGCATGATTTTTCTAAAATTAAAAAGAGAGAACACTTTCACTGATGAGGAGAAAGAATCACACAACTTGATGCAGCAGCCCGAATGGCAGCATTAAAATTTCCATGCTGACGCACACGTTCATTCTCGCTAACTCTTCTTCAGGCTTCTCTCTGAGATCTTTTCTCTTCCTCTTTTTTCCTCCCTTCCCCGTCTGTTTGTTGTGCTCCACCTCCCTCGGTTCTTTGAGTGCATTAATCAGTCAAGCCACAGCATCACAGCTATTACTCATCTGGTCAGAATAAGAGAGGGAGAGCGAGGAGGGGAGAGAGTCCATAACAGAGAGAGAAACAATGACAGAGCGAGACAGAGACCCAGAGAAAAGAGAGCGAGAGCTGGGGGAAAGAAAGAAAATGGAGAAGTGCAGAGAGTGAACTGCTCGGTATTCATTCATCTTTTAAAATCTCTCCTCACCTCAAGGCTTTTCATCTCTCCACCCATCCATCCATTCATCCATCCATCCACTCATTCAGCCAGCAACGAGCCAGGTATCCATTCATTCACCTATTTATAGATGCCACTAACTTCAGTGCCCCCCCCCCCTACAACCACCCACCCACCTAATCATGCAGCCATCTTTCTATCCATCTTTCCATTTCCCCTTTCACCCCACTCCCCATCTTCTATTCATCTCTCCATCTCTTCAACTACACCTGTCTCTATCTTTATTTCTTTCCTCATCTATCCATTTCATGTTTTGAGCCCCTTTAAGAAAACAACTCAGGCCCAGAAAGAAAATCTGTTTTGCTGTGCAGCAACAGGTTATAGAAAAGGTAAGAAGGGAAATTTAATTTTCCAACTCAAGGACAAAGAAATAATCACACTTCTCTCACTTTTTCTTCCAAGAGGAGTAAGAGTCTCAAAAATATTTCATGATGTGTTTAAGGCTGAATAATTTTGAGCTATGTGCTAACTTTAGCAGGTGAACAAGCTCACCGTGATGCATATATGGACTCATACGGAGTGATATTAAGGATACTTGTTTAAATTTTTTGCTAGCCAACTCTAATCTACTGAAGAAAACTGACAAAATAGTGCAGTTTTGCATTTTGTGTCATGTTATAAACCAAATGATACAACAGGCAGAAATTCTCGCCTGATGATTACACTGTAAAAAATAATTTAGTTGCCATCAAAGTAATAACTATTACGTATATGTAGGGATGGGTATTGATAAGATTTTCACGATTCCGATTCCATTTTCGATTCTGTTTAACGATTCGATTCTTTATCGATTCTCTTATCGATTATTTTTTTAAAAAAAAGGAGAACACTAAGGTCAATTAGCTTAGATCTTTGTTTTATATCTTCTCTTTGAACAAGATAGAAATTTAGGAATAACATGGCCTTACAAACCCAACAGTGAGATCTTAAGAGATCCAGCCTACGGCTCTTCAATGGGGTGTCACAGGGTCCCCAGGAAAAAAAATTGTAAATGTAAAATAATAAAATAAATATTCTTCTGTAGCAATAACAAAGTATAACATAACTTATTCTGTAGCAATTACACAAGAATATCCAGTAATGTCCCTGCCTACAATTAAACACATTCACTTACCGAAAATCGGGGGCATCTGCTGTGGCAAATGGGTGCAAACCTTTGACCACAAACTGAGTCACTGCGCGGTGACATTCGTCTATCCTGGCCTGAAAGGAGACGCTAACGGTAGACTGCAGTGAGAACTGCCAGCATCTGAGCCAGACTCTGTCTGTCTCTCTCATCATGGTCACCTAAATGCACAGTAATGGCAGATTTTGTAAAAAGGCAGATCGCGCTAACATAATATGCACTGTTAGTTGATTATTTACCTGCTGCATTAACAGGAGAGGACGTGCAAACGTTACCACTGCTGCTGGGTTGAGATTCACGAGTCCGGAGCGGAATTAAAAACATGACATTCATTTAAGATTATCGTGTGTTTTGTGAGCAAATGCTTTTGTATATTTGTAGTGTTTCCTCCCTCAAATGAAATATCTACTTTGCAAGTATTGCAAGTTGCCCTGTTGTCATCCGTTCTCGTAAAGTATAACCAAACTTTTTAGCGTTTGAGCCGCCATGTTTCCTGCCAGGTAAATGACGCTCCGCAACGTGGTGACGTCATTTGGGGCGACTGGAATCGATAAGGGAATCGTTTGCAAAAATGGCAAACAATTCCAAGGAATTGAAACAGTGGGAACCGGTTCTCAACAAGAACCGGTTTTCGATACCCATCCCTACGTATATGTATAAAATGTTCCATATTGTACCACTTTGAGACATATTAGTGTTAATCTCACGTGTGCACAGACTGTAGATTCCAAGCTTCAGCCTGAAAAACCACAGAGATAATTTTTTTTATGTCATGCCTGTATGCTCCTGGTTTTAAGCTCCATTTCTAATGGTGTGTTGTTATTTGGAACTTTAAATAAAACTGGTACAGTTGCTACCCACTGTCTTTGATGAAGAGATCTGTGAATGACAGAGAGAAGCAGCCAACTTTGCATGTACATATATCATTATGAATGATAACTTTACTTGTTAATACAGCTAAATTCTCAGAATTGTTGTTTTTAACATATCTGATGTAGAATTTGTCAGATTGCTTTCATTAGTAGTACTTGTAGTTTAATGCCCCGTTAATGTCAATATTTCAGAGTCATTCGGTTGAGTGATTGTCGGGCCCCCTGTCCCTTTAGGTGCTGTTGGAATGCTACTCTGCAAGTAACCCCAGTGGAAAGGGTTACATGAATAGTATGTGGGACCTATGGAATCTTCGATACACAGCCATCCAGATTGACAGCAAAAGTAGTAGCTCAGTGTTCCAACATCTGGAAGAAGGAACTGCTCTCACGGCTAGAGATTGAAGAGGTACAACACAAATTCTATGGCAGGGAGCCAAGATGACAGGTCAGCGGGGAGATGTCATTATCACCCCCACCGGAGATAGTGTACCAAGCACCAAGTATGATGGAAGAAGGAGTTGAGTGCGAGAAAAACTGGCCTGAAAGACTTGATTATGGTGAAGCTTGAAACCTGGACCCTCTGTAGCCACTTACCAAGATTATGTGAAGTGCCCTCTGAAGGTCTGCTATATGATGTGAATGCAGCACTAGGGACACTTCCTACTGCAACCATCATGGAGACTAATCGGGCTGATCTACACCATGGCAGCAGTGATCAGTGAGATGCTTGGCTATAAAGTGAACAGCCTCGAGCAGAACCCTTGATGGAGAAGGACATTGGACAAGATCAGAAGCGAAGTTAGCCAACTATCTGAGTTGCAGAAAGGTGCAATGAAGGAAGTGCCTAAGAAGTATAGCTAGGTGTTCATACCTGGGGCGTTTATAAAATACCAAGCAAAGACTCACAGCCTTTGCCAGCCGCTTGAAGAGCTGTACCAGAGAAATAGAAGGCAGGCGGATAACCCAGCTGTTCTCCACATAACCATACAGAAAAGCCTGACCGACACTGGAAGAGCCTATGACAGAATGTTGCGACCCATAACGGCAATGCTCAGTGGCTAGTGGATCCAAGAGCAGACCACAGCAACCTCTCTAAACAGGGTCCAGTAACCATCAGAGTGGCAGATATCCAAGAAAGGGTCTCCGGTATGAAGAGTTGGACAGCACCAAGCCCTCACATGATTCACACCTACTGGCTGAAGAAGCCATGAATGTCTGGCAGCAAAAATGAACCAGCTGCTAATTGACAAGACACGGCAAGAATGGCTAACTGAAAGCTGGACAATAGCCTCAGTACCACATGGAATTTCCTGTCAGGCATCATAGCGGCGGAGATGAACAGGCACATGGCTCAATGCATAAGATGGGGAACAGAAAGGAATTGGTAGGAATACCAAAGGGACAAAACAGCAGTTTCTGGTTGGCAGAGCAGTTGCCTGAGACTGTAGAATCAGACTGAGCAACCTGTGCACTCCCTGGACTGATTACAAGAAGGCTTTTGACTTGATGACCACACATAGAGAAGTGGGCTACTGGAACAAGACGACATCAGTGGGCAAGAGATGAAAATAGGGCGCCGTTGGAATGCTACTATGCAAGTAACCCCAGCGGAAGAAGTTTCATGAATAGGACGAGGGATTTATTGAATATTCGATACCCAGCATCCACATTGATGGCAAAACAACTAGTAGCTCAGCGCTTCGGAAGAAGGGACTGCTCTCACAGCTAGATATTGACGAGGTACAACACTCAGTGGGGAGGGTCGGGGGGAGATATCATCACCCCCACCCGAGATTAAGTACCAAGCCCCAAGTGCAATAGAAGAAGGATTGTTGAGTGCAAGAGGAACTGACTTGAAAGACAGGATCATAGCGAAGCTTGAAACCTTTACCCTCTGTAGCTGGTTACCAAGACTACGTGAAGTACCCTTAGAAGGGTACTACTTGATGTGAATGCAGCACTACTGACAATACCTACCGCGACCATTACAGAGACTAAACAGCTGATTTACACTACGACAGCAGCCACAAGCGTCAGTACCCTCCATGGAGAAGGAGATCAGAGGGCTCAGAGACGAGTTCAAGAAGATATCGAGAGTGAAGGTAACAGTGGTCCCAGTGGTAATCTGAGCACTTTGACCATAAAGGCCTGATTTGTGTAGTCTCTTCTGAACAGTTGATGTATAGATTTGTCTGCTCCTGGAACTCTCTGTGGCATTTATCTGGGCTCTAATCTGAGGTGCTGTTAACTTGCCATTTCTGAGGCTGGTGACTTGGATGAATTTATCCTAAGCAGCAGAGGTGACTCTTGATCTTCCTTTCATCTTCCTCATGTGAGCAAATTTCGTCTTGACGGTTTTTGCAGCTGCACTTGGGGACACATTCAAAGTTTCTTAAAGTAATGATGGACTGTATTTTCTCCTTACTTAGCTGATTGGTTCTTGCGGCTCTCAGCCGAGTTGATCTTTTTTTTTTTTTGCTACATAATTCCCTATATCTTGTTTCATATATTCACTGTTTTCAGTATGTATCTACAATGTGGAAAATAGTAAAAATAAATAAAAACCATTAAATGAGAAGGCATGTCCAAACCTTTGACTGGTAGTGTGTATATACAGTATACCCAGTTATTCAGTGTGGTAGAGTTCTTCACACATCTTACTTTGAGGCCTGTTACCTGTTAACTCGTGCAAGCACTCGTATCTGATCTGCCCTCCTTCATCATAGATTCTGTCCTAGTGTGCTTACCTGCCATGCTTCTGGAAAACCTGCCTGACCCATTCTCACTCATAAAGAGAGACCTTACCTGCACCAGAGACTCTGGAGAAAAAGAGAATCATTACGAGAGAATACATCTTTACAAATCAGAAATCTATCTTACCTGCAGTTTCACCTGTGAAAGTAACCACAACAAACATGCGCCTGCAACCTGCGTGGATACTGAACACTTACCTGTTATACCACCGTGTCGTAACTGGCCTTTAATCCTTTAAAAGAAAGACTGAAAGTTGAATAAAAGCTGCATATTCTGTTGTGAACCTCTACCTGTTGCGAATTTAAAAGAGTTAATTAAAGTCCTTGAACTTTTTCCAATGGATCCAGCTTATGAGTCTTTTGCATCAGCTATCACACTGACAACAGTTTATGTCTACATCAGGAAAGATTTGTGAATTTGATTTTATTCAAATGCAGTATCTTTGGTGTTTATAAATCAGCCTGTAAAGTTTCCAGATTTTATTCGTGTTACATTTTCCACAGATTTCTGACCTGTGTGCATGCAGTCAAAGCCAATAATTACATTAGCCCCACTAGGCAACAACACAGGTGTCCTGTTACTTGGGAGGTATCTTTAGTTTAGCCCTTTCACACATAGTGGTCACTAAAGCGGACAGCTATTCAAAGCCTGTTTTCTTGTATTTCTTGTAAAAATCCCAATTGAGGTTGTCGTGATTCATGCATGAAGGGTTAAAGTATCCCATAGTGTTTTTAGTTCTTCAAGTGACTGGAGAACATGAACGTGTTAGTTTGGATATTCCTAGGGTGTATTAAGAGTATTTTCATCACTTTGTATGCTGTCATACAGCCCTTTTAGATATTATATTGTGAATTTATATCTCTGCTAAACTGACCAGACTGCATTGACAACAACAAAAAAGCACACATTCACACATGCACATTAATTTACCTCAGAATAGCAGAGGTTGTTGTATGACTGAAGTTTAACACATTAGTTAATTATGTTAAAATACTCACCACAAAAAGAAACTAAGCTAATGAGGCAGCAACAGGTTGCATGTTTTTCTTTTCTTTTTTTTCCAACCAAGAGGTTAGTGTCAGTTCATCCACAAAGGAGCTGAAAGTCCAAAATAACTTTAAATACACATAGAAACTGATAATGATTTTTCTTGGCAAAAATATGTCTTGCTGCCGACTGTCGTCAGCAGCACATTTAACATCCATGTTAATAGCTTTTCTGTGACATTTGCCTAATACTGACCCAGGAAAAAGTGAACAGCAATGAGGGGGGACTATTGTTCAATTTCTTGCTCAACTCTGGTTACCGATCTTCTATGTAGACAGTTCTTACTGGCCTATAAAGTGTTGCCTGAATTCTTTAAGCCAAGCAGTTAGAAGAATTGCAGCTCATCCTTTACACCTTGATGCTTATAAAATTCTCTTAACAGTATTTAGGAAATGAGAATTGTAATTTTTTTTGTGGTGATATTCCCAACAGATTCTCTGAAACAAGTCATTAGCGGACATTCTCTGTGAACTATAAATGGTTTACAAAATGTGCTAATCTATTTTGTAAGTGCCAAGAATAATAAATGGGCAAAAGCAGCTAGTCAGAATAATAGAATTCCTCTGGTAACCATGAGCCAAATTTTTCTCCTAAAATCAACTGGCGTTTGGTGCTAGGAAAGAGTCAGGCATTATACATTATAAAGATATTCCAGGGAAACTGGAAGGTAGATAGTAACTGGAATAAAACCTCTGTGAACAATGAATTTATGTCTAAAACTTGATGGAAACATAATACTTAATTTTCTGATGTCATGAAAACCTCAAAAATCATATCATTGTTTGTACAAGGGTATAGTAATTCTCCCTGAATAAAAGCAGTGGAAAGAATTAAGCTTTTTATATGAACTTCAGCAACTGCATCCAAATATTAGCCATGCTTTAACACACTGGCACAATTAAATTTATTTTATTAAGATAATTGTATGTATTATTATTTTTTTCTATTAAGGAGCTAGATGAGACATTTGTGGTACTTTATGTACCTCTCTTAGATTATTTTTATCTAAGTTCATAGACTGACTTTGACAAAATTTAAAATTCTAAATAAGGTTGTCACTTGTCAAAGGACAACACCAATTAAAAATGGTCCCACATAGTTATGCAGTGAAAGCCTTTCTTCTTGCAGAAGAAACTGCATTTGGGACAGATGGCTCTCTAAATTCACTGATTCCTAGCCAAACCGTGAAAAGGTTAGTGCACAGACAGCAGGCAATCAAGCTACAGTCTTCCCCAAGTTTTATGGTCATGGTATAATGCTTTGACTCATATCATGATGTGTACTCAATCCATGTACATGCACAACATTTACCACACCTAACAAGCCTTCGAGTAGGCTTCTCACGCCTAGGGCTCACAGGGTTAATGTGAGTGAGTCAAAACTGTACACGCATCTGGAGACTGGTATATATACCTCATTCAGGGGAGGAAGCATGCAATTATCAACTTAAGATTGTGTGAGCTCATATAACTCAGCTTGTAACTTTCAGATGTATGTTCAGTGCTTTAACAACATTCTTATAGAAGCCCCAAAAGAGAAATAGAGCAGAGAAAATGAAAAACAGTAGTAGGCAAAAAGACTGACATTTAGATTTCATTAATTTGACTGACATTCTCATTCCGAGTAACTTAATTGGAGCTCAACAGTTGAATTCATAAAAAAAAAAAAAAAAGGCTGGTAAGACGCCAGAAATATAATAAAAAGTTATGAAATAAATACAACACATTTGAAGAGAGAAATGAGAGAAGAGATGGAAAAACAAGGAGAAATCAGGAAGTCTGGGAAGGAATCAAAATGATGAACTAAGTGGCCTGTCTGTCAGTTGGTGTGTGTAGACCTGGATAGTGCCCTGGTTGTATGCATGTGTGAATCCCTTTGCAACCTTGTTTGACAACAACAGGATTTTGTATGCAATACAAGCAGCCTTGTGGAGGAACTGTAAGAGTGGGATAACATAGGAGGGTCTGAGCATGTTAAAAACGAGGCATGCTGCTGTGTTCTGGATTAGATGCAGAGGTTGGATGGAGTGTGGTCA
This sequence comes from Neolamprologus multifasciatus, assembly GCF_963576455.1. Lineage (NCBI taxonomy): Eukaryota > Metazoa > Chordata > Actinopteri > Cichliformes > Cichlidae > Neolamprologus > Neolamprologus multifasciatus. The sequence goes on along the minus strand of NC_140444.1, from coordinate 6,448,874 downwards.
CAGAGGGAATCAGAGTAGCCCAGACAAGAGGTGACTAAATTTGAGCGAGGAACTTGACAGAATCTCTGGTGAGGAGAGGTCTCATGTTGTGCTGCATTTTGGGTTTGGAGTTGTACTACATTTTTGGGATTCTGGGTGCCTGTCACCATTGTATTGTCACTGCCATCATGGATGAATGGGCTTGGTTTAAGGCAAGATTTCCCAAGGAGTGAGAATGCATGAATATTTTCAAGGCTGAATCTGAGGTTGTGATGTCAGGGGAAAAACACAAGTATGGAAAAGAGCAGTAGAAATCAGTTTCCGTGGATTTACACTGAATTTGAGGTGACACATCAAAATGGAAATAATGAATATACTTAAAAAGCAGAGATATTAAATATTCCCTTCTGTGAGTCCTTTTTTTGCATTAACCTGTAAATAGACCGTGTGTTTGTGTACAAATTACAGCTTTTCTTTCAAACCACAGCTCAAATAAAATGCTTGAGAAGAAATTAATAAATAACAAATTGCCTTCAGGATATCATCACATTCAACATTTCCTGTCTTGAACACACAGAAATAGCAGCTGGCCCCAGGGATAAACTTGACATATTTTGTTTTTCTAAAATTAATGATTTCCCACATAGACAGCTAATAACGGTTTGCCAGACGGTTACTGGGAGGAAGCTGCCAGAGTACACAGTTCTTCGGTTTACATTTTGTTTCTTTATTTTTACTCGGCTTTGAACTCCACCCACTCCCCTGCTGCTGAAGAATCCCAAGAGATGAAGAAGGAGATTGCAAGATGGTCATGACTGTCTCCTTGCTGTTTATGCAGTGTCATGAGTAGTGTTTATCAAATGAATGTGCGTGTATGTGTGTACAGTTTTGCTATGGAGGTTGAGAAAAAAAGTCTTTAAATATGAATCCACCTGGTTTGTAATGTAATGTAAAATTGCACTATCTATAAAAAACCCTACATATTCTATTGCTCAACAGCACTACTTTCAATACATTATTATATAGTTAGAGCTGCATTTTACTACATTATATTGCTTGAAATTGTCAAAAAATAAAATATAAAAAAAACATCTAAAATATAAAAAAACTTGTCCAGCATCCCCTAAAAAATAATAATAATTGCTACACTATGTTATCAATTATGAAGTTTTCACAGAACTCAAGTGTTCACACGCAGTCCTCTGAAAAACAAATGATATCTTTATTGTTCCCTTAGTGCTTCCTTATGTGAGCAATAACCAGGTTATGCAGTGCTAATCAAATGTACTTGTTACAGTGTTACAATTTCTATAACAGCAGATGTTTTGACAGTTTGCTGATCAGATGTGTGGAAACCATAATTTTCCCAGGAGTGGACAACCCAGCCAATTTACTCCAAGGTCAGACAATGTAATTCACAGAGAAACTGCAAAAATCCAAAGAGCTACATGTCAGGCTTCAGTTACTTTCATGACCATTTAATTGTTAAAAAACTGGAAAAGTTGCCAGGATAAAGCAAGCAATTCTGCAAGAAACTGTCTGAAAAAGAAAAGGGTAAAGTCCACACCAACCCCCAACTAAAATGCTTTGGCAAGACATTAAGAGAGCCGTGCACAAACAAATGCCTGCAAACCTAAATGAGAACTGAAGCAGCGTTATAAGGAAGAGTGGGCCAGAATTCCTCAACAGTGAAGTGGGACACATGATGAAGTCATACAGAAAATAATTACTTTAAAATTACTGCTGCTAGAATTTGTTCTCCAAACTACTGAATCATGGGGTATTAGGTTTTTCCACAGGACTACATAGAATGTTTTTTTTCCACATGACTGTATGTTTATTTCAAAATTTAGCTTACCTCCATGCCCTACAGGCACTCTGTGGGACTACTAAGACTGGATATCGCCAAATAGACATAGGCAAAGATATAGACTTTATTTAATCCCACACTGAGAAAATTCACTCATTACAGCAGCACAAGGGACAAAAAGAAAAGGTGAACTGGAGATATATTAGAAAAATAAAAATAGGAAAAAATGAGTCTACAAAAAAGACAGAATACTATACCATGTATAGTTGGTTACTATATGCAGTAAGATGCACCAATATTTTTCTTTTTTATATATACATAAAGTGCAGTAGGAGTGAAAATAATATACCATTGCTGTAGCAATCTACTACTGAAAGAGCTGCTCAGGGTCTTTATAGTCTCATGAAGGAGGCAAGTAGTGTTGTCCATAATCGACATTAGCTTGGCTAACACATAAATTAGTATAGCTCAGTTTGTTTTGCAGACCGTTTCACAATAATAATAAAAAAAACCCTTCACTGACTGCAAAGTATTTTAATATAAGTATTTCATTTTTTTTAGTTTGCCCAAATTATGTTTGAGCCTCTGAAAATAGGTGAATATATAAAAAAAATGGCTGTAATTCCTAAACACCTATTTCAAAAACGTACAAAAACCCATTTATTTAAAATAAAATTCTGCACTGTGATCACATCTTTACTGTCGGTTTAAAGGTTCATAGATTCTGCGTGGCCTGAAAAGATGTTTTGATATCCAAGGTCTCGTGTCTGTAAGAATGCACTACATTTATTTCATGTTCTTCTGAATTTTCAATTTCAGGCAAGTTAAACTTTAAATAAATCTTTGTGATATGTTACAGGTCAAACTGACATGCTGTCTGATATTGACTGGGTATTTAATGATAAACAGTTCTACATTTATTTTGTTCAAATACTTAGCAGACAGAGCACAACGTAAGTAGTCTTTATCTCTACATATTAGTTTAATGTTAAATGTAGTGCATTTACTTTGGGTTTATTTCAAGCACTTCTACACTAGTTTAACCAATTTGTGGTTGTTTTTGTGTTTTTAAACATGTTCAAGTTTGACATTTGATTACACAAGGTTGTGCTTGTGTAATCAAACTACACACATATTTATTTTTTCTCATTTCCTGTTTGTATTTTAAGAATGAACAATCTGTGTCCCAGATTAGTCACTTAGAAAGTCTAAAGAAAAATAATTATCTTAATTATACTTTAAAGGGAAAAAGTACATATTGTACAAATTGTCAATAATGTTTACACTTGAAACAAATGTTTACCTTACACATTTTATTGAGAGAACAGCTATCATTAACTTGGCTTTGTGTTATTTCAGTTAATTAAAGGAAACGTACAGATTTTCTCTATAGACAAATATCTGCATATAAATATGTAGAATGTGCAGGAAAGAAATTAGAATATTTGATTTGGGATTTCTGTTTTCTGTTTGTACTGAAGTCAAGTAGTCTGGGTTATAATCATAACCAGGTTTGGTTGCCTGCAGATAAACAAGTCATTTGAAGATCAAAAAACAAATTGTGTAACACAGATTGAAGATAATTTGGCTTTTTATGAACTTTAAAAAAATCTAATGTACATCAATTTCTAAACTATTTCTTGCGGAAACGTTTTGAATTGGATATTCATTACATACATCAGAAGTGCTAGAAAAATTGTCGATGAATGATTTAATTGTGTATTTATTTGTAAATCACAAACCTACTCAAATGTAGTGCTTCATTTATACATGCTACAACTGTAAATGTTTCTGAATTGGTATGTAGACTATCAATCCTTTAAAACTTAGTTTACACATTTAACTTACTTAGCAAGATTGAGGGCTATTATCTCCAACCACCTTGTGGCTGCGGTTCCGTACAGCCACCTCAGCAATGGAGGTGTGGAATATGGTTCATTCAGACTCAATCAATCTAGCCTCCCTGTTGAAGTTTTGTCTGAGGCGGGAGTTGAATTTTAAATTCAAATTCAGTTTATTTATATACCAAGAAACTACAACATTAGTCGCCTCGAGGCGCTTTATATTGTAAGGTAGACCGACCCTACAATAATACATACAGAGAGAAACCCAACAAGCATATGACCCCCTATGAACAAGCACTTTGACTGGTAACAGTGGGAAGAAAAAACTCCCTTTTAACAGGAAGAAACCTTCAACAGGACCAGGCTCGGGGAGGGCGGGGACAACTGCCACGACCACTTGGGGTAAGGGGAGGAAGACAGGACAAAAGACATGCTGTGGAAGAGAGCCAGACATTGATAACAAGTATGATTCAATGCACAGACAATCCCTCACAATATGTTTCGGCAAACCAGGCTTTTCCAGCATCCTCTACCACCATATTACGTGTCTGTAGATGTGATAATATGATATGATTACAAAAGTGATCATCACATGTGGCCAAGGTTGACCTGTTACCCTTTTGTTCGAACAAGTTGTTTGTTATAGGCAAACTGTGATTATCACAGAAGTTCAGCAATGAAATACAGTTCAGATTCAGGTCATGTAGGCAGCTCCTCCCAGTCACAACGTCCCAGGTCCCATGAGAATGTTGTTCCCCATTAAGATAGTGAATCTAAGAAGGTCTATTCGAAGAGCCCTGTAATCTCAACTCTTGTTCACCACATAAGTGCACACAACCGTTAGAACCCATTAAATTAAATTAAACATTAATCATTATACATAAATTAAATTAAACAAGTAATAGCACATCACCAAGATATTAAACTATTTATCATGATATTAGACTTTTTTTTCTCCACACTTCTGTCAGTGTTTGATTTCACATGCGGACTCCAGATGTTATCAAAAATATTGCAACAAATGTAACATCTGTTACATTATGGTTGAATTTCACTAAGAAAAATGGATAACAATTTTAGTACAAGAAGTCTGTGAAGGTTCTCAGTCATCCAGGTCATCATAGTCTCAGGAGCTTGGAAAGAAAAGCGTCTGGACTTTTTTAAGTTGCTTGAAGACGTTTCACCTCTCATCCGAGAAGCTATGGGTCAAATGGTGGAGAGTCCAAGATTTAAACCCAGTGGGAGTATCACCCCAAAGAGGGACAAAGGACCCCCTGATGGTCCTCTACCTAATCGCATGAGCCAAGAAAGGGCTGGGAGAGTACCCAGCCACTGGTACAGATATGTAGACAACACCTCAAGAAGAAAGTATAACTGTTTGCCTTTCCTGGACTGCGCTGTGCACATTGAAGAGAATGGCAACCTCAACATTGAAGTTTACTGGAAGCCCAAACACACGGACCAGTACCTCCTCTTTGTCTCCCATCACCCTCTGGAACACAAACTTGGGGTAATCAGGACCCTACATCACCGGGCAGAACATGTTCCCTCTAAGCCTGAAGGGAAAAAGAAGGAACACACACATGTAAAGGAAGCACTTAAAACATGCGGTTATCCCAATTGGGCGTTCATAAAGTCAGCAAAGAGGCACAGAAAAGAAGATCAGACACCAACTAGGAAGGATAAGAAAAACAGACGCAACAACATTGTCATCCCCTATGTACCCGGTGTATCAGAGAAACTCAGGAGGGTTTTCTCCAAGCACAACATCCCAGTGTATTTCAGACCCAGCAAAAACACTCAGACAAAAACTGGTTCACCCGGAACACAAAACTCCTAAACACAAACTTAACAATGTGGTGTATGCTGTACAGTGCAGTGAGGAATGCCCAGACCTCTACATTGGAGAGACCAAACAGCCACTTCACAAGCGCATGGCACAACATAGAAGAGTCACCTCCACTGGACAAGACTCAGCGGTCCATCTGCATCTAAAGGACAAAGGTCACTCTTTCGAGGATGCCAATGTTCACATTTTGGACAGAGAGGACAGATGGTTTGAAAGAGGAGTGAAAGAAGCCATCTATGTCCACTGTGAGCGACCATCTTTGAACAGAGGCGGTGGTTTACGACACCAACTGTCTGCCATCTATAATCCAGTTTTAAGATCCCTTCCCAGACGCCTTAATGCACACTCACACCCTGGGCCATCTGACCTCAGGAAATCACATGAATGGGTGGGGCCAGGTTTCACAATGAGCTCACCCGAAACCCTGGCTGATTGTGACCCACACCCGTTTTCACACCTTGGTTCATGTGATTACGTAGAGGATCATCAGGGGGTCCTTTGTCCCACTTTGGGGGGAAACTCCCAATGGGTTTAAATCTGGGACTCTCCACCATTTGACCCTAGAACGGAAGAAGCTTCTCGGATGAGAGGTGAAACGTCTTCAAGCAACTTAAAGAAGTCCAGATGCTTTTCTTTCCAAGCTCCTTAGACTTTAGTACAAGAAGTAATAGTTCCAAATAGTCCTTTTGAATTCTCGGTATGGAACTGCTTAAACTTTAGCAAGTTTTGCTTCTTATGTAGGATTTTATTTGTGTTCTTCTGTTTCTAAAATCCCTGTTCCTTATTGTCACACAAACACTTTCTTTTGCCTAAAGCGCTGCATTTATCTGCCTGTCAATCAAAAAATGACACAAAAAATAACCCCTAATGAAAATATTTGTCTACCTTTTCTCTCAGGCAGGTTCAAGCGTATGCATCAAGTTCAGTGCTGAGAATACAAAAATAATAAAATAAAATAAAAATCAGCTAAATCTACCTATTTATCACTACGTAGAAATATGCACAGGTGAAAGAAAGCGCTGCAGGCAATGTGAGAAGGTAAACATATGAGTGCATTCATGGAAATCAAAGTTGTGGGTACAGAACAGAAATAGGGGGAAATAAAACTTTAGATTAATGTTAGAAACATGGCAATTTTTACTCATTTTTTGCTGGCTTTGGCCTATCATAATAGTACATCCAACATATAAAAACACCTTGGTGCTGCATGTTAAAACATTGTGTGATAAAGTTTATTTTGTACCATTTTGATCTTTGCATATATTTAAGAATCTGCTATACAGTGCTTGACATTAGTGATGGGTCGTTCGCGAACGAAATGGCTCTTAGAGCCGGCTCTTTGAAGTGAACGACGCGAGCCGGCTCCTTATTGGGAGCCGTGAGGTTTTTTTTTTCTTTCTCTCACCCTCTCTCTCGCCCTTTTTTCCGCTAAACTCCGCACTTTGCGCTAGGCAGAGGGGGGAGGGGCGTTAGTTACACTCGCAGTAGCACAGGAACAGAGCCAGAGAGAAAGAGAGCCAGGGACAACAACGTCACATTAGAAAGGTATAGTAATCATCCACTATTTTCAGTTGCAGATGATAAAGGATTCAGAAATCATGCAGGCCCATATGAAATAGAATGTGCATCTTATTTTGTTTTAATATTTTAATATATATTTAATTGTGTTGTGGTTTGCAGTGTTTTGTGTTGTTTCACGTTAAATTTGTTTAAAAGGAAAAAGCTGAAAATTTAAATAGTTAAAAATTTAAAATGTAAATAGTTGTTTTTTGTATTATATGATTTATTTATTACATTTTATGTGGAGTGAATAAATAAAGTATATTTATGGTGGCCCTTAGAGACAAAGCACGTACAAACTCCAAAACACGTACAATCTCCTAAGCACATACAAACTCCAAAACACGTAAAAACTCAGAAGCACGTACAAACTCAGAATCACGTACAAAAGACAACAGAAGTGCTCCAGGATGCTAGGGCGCAGTGTTGAGCTTTTGTTTCCTAGTGGCTACACAAGCCAGGAAGTATCAACAACCGGATTTGGTGTGTGGTAGTAACAGGTAAATGAACTTTTTTTTTTTTAAATTATTTGAATAAATATGAGTGCTTGTCTATAAATACACAAACAATACACACATGCTTTCAATTGTGTAATTTAAGTGATCTGAGTCTGTTTTGGAAGTTCAGTAAACGCTAGAAATGTGTTTTGGAGTTTGTACGTGCTTTTTGGAATTTGTATATGCTTTAGAGTTTGTACGTGCTTTGTCTCTAGGGGCCATATATAAACATATATAAATCAAACCACTTTTTTTAACATTAGTAATTCCTTTTCTGCATAATTTTATATTATTGTTAATGATTAAATAATTAAAGCAACAAAACAGCCTGAAGAGCCGGTTCGGAGCCGAAAGAGCCGGCTCTTTTTAGTGAGCCGAGCCGAAAGAGCCGGATCTCTAAAAAGAGCCGGAAATCCCATCACTACTTGACATTGTTTTGTTTAAATTCCTAAATTGAACTAAAACACTGAGTTTCTTTTATTTATCTCTTTTATTTCTTTTGCCATACTTTTGTCCCCATTGGTATAAATACATTGCACCACCACATCTCAGGCAGTACTGTACTTGCCCTGATGCTGAATTAGTTACTGTAGGAAGCTTAGTGCGTTGCCTTTCAAAAGCATAATGATCTCCTTTAACCCAAAATACCAGACAGCCAAATTAAGCAACCACATAAATCATAACTGCTCAAGCTGTCTTTAATGTTGTGAACTGTGCTATCCAACAAGCGAGGTTCTCCACATGCATTGAGAGAATATTGTCATGACTGCCTTCCTCAAGTGTGAAATTACTATCAAATTGTGGATGAGTTGTAAAATGGCCTGCCTATGTGTGGTGCTTGGCAGTAGTTCCAGTGACTTAACACATTATATTTCCCACAAAACAAAAACATGAAGGGATAAAACACTGCAATACAAAATCTGAGCTGTAAAGAAGAGAGGGTGATAAGATGCAACAAGAATGTAAAATATGGAAAGAATATAAAGTATGTTTGTTGAAAATAAGGGCAAACATATAAAATGTACCATTCGTTTTAAATTTTCAGCATTTCCCTTTTTGTGTGGCAGCAATAGTCTGTGCTACCTTTTATACTTTTATGTATATTTGTGAGGACCATTGCTCATGCCTTGTTTGGGTTGTTCTTATTAAAGAAAAGCCCATTGCTAGAGAATGTCACTATAGTACTATATGTCAATATAGTACATATAGTGTACATCTGACATTTTGGTATCACACTGGATAAAGTGCATTCCTCTTTAAATGACAATCACTTCTTTGAACAAATCAAGCTCCATCAACAAAGCTTGGTGGGAAGGAATATAATGGTCCTGTAAAGAACTGTGACTTCCATAACATCTATCAGCACTGAGATAAAGTTATGGATCTGCTACAAACCAGACCCTGTCGCAAATTATTTATCAGTGGTCATTTTTTTAAAAGTCACTTGTAGACTTATGACTGAATAAAATCAAATATAAAGTTTTTTACTATCTATGAACAAAGCTGATTAGCCACATAAACAAAAACTAAAAGTAAATTTAGAGTATCTTCTGATAACCTGTGCATCTAAGAAATATAGTTTAATCACCACTAAAACAAGCACCCAGATTTCTGGCCTCGACATACAAAAGACAACGCTTCCATGATCCAACCTGTACATAAAAAAATAGATTTTAGTTTTGTTGTTTAAGCGGCTGCTCAGTGCCATAGTGTGCAGTGGTCACCAACCTTTTGCAGTGTCAATTACAATGACCTCTGAAACTTAATTTGGCCTTCAGATTAGCTCAAGCAGTTGCCAGGAGAATGGTACTTGTCTGATTGCATTTTGTCAAATGTAAAGTTTGGTGGAGGGGGGAATTACAGTAGGGGTATTTTTTGGGAGCTGAGCTCAGCCCCTAGTTTCAGTGAAATGAACTCTCAATGCTTCCAACTTTGTGGGAACAGTTTGGGGATGGACCCATCCTGTTCCAACACAATGGCACACAAAGCAAGGTGTAAAAACGACATGGATGAGTGAGATTGGTATGGAAGAACTTGACCGGACTGCACAGAGTTCTTCTTCAGACTGAAGAAGTCACTTGGATGAGTGACGAAACGTTTCTCCCAGAAAACGCTACGTCCAGATGAACAGAATCAACCTTTGGAAAGTCTGGAACCATTTCAATCTTATTGACAAAACAAAGGCAGAATGTAGAGTCTACAAGAAAAGGATATCATATCGAGCCGGCTCCACAAACAACATGCACAGGCACCTAAGAACTGTCCACCCATCAGTGCAATGGGAAGATAAAACGCAGTCAGTTGAGTGTGATATTAATATTTCTAAATGCCAACCTTTCCCTTGATTAAAGATCTGGGTGTTCTTTCCCCCCCCCCCTTTTTTTTTTCCATATTTTAATTTATATTTTATTGTGTTGTGGTTTGCAGTGTTTTGTGTTGTTTCACTTAAAAGGAAAAGGCTGAAAATTTAAGTAGTTAAAAGTTGAAATGTATGAAATGTAAATAGTTGTTTTTTGTATTTTATAATTAATTTATTACATTTTATGTGGAGTGAATAAATAAAAGTATATTTACAGTGGCCCCTAGAGACAAAGCACGTACAAACTCCGGAGCACGTACAAACTCCAGTACGGATGCTAGGGGCCGTGTTGAGCTTTTATTACCTAGTAGCTACACAAGCCAGGAAGTACCAACAATCAGATTGGGTGTGTGGTAGTAACAGGTAAATGAATTTTTTTTTAATTATTTGAATATATATATATATATATATATATATATATGTATATATGTATATATATATATATATATATATATATATATATATATATATGTGTGTGTGTGTGTGTGTGTATGTATGTATGTATGAGTGTTTGTGTATTAATACAAAAACAATAGACATATGCATTTGATTAGTGTACTATAAGTGATCTAGGTAGCTCTGTTTTGGAAGTTCAGTTAACGCTAGAAATGTGTTTTGGAGTTTTCACATGCTCTGGAATTTTTAAGTGCTTTGGAGTTTGTACGTGTTTCGTCTCTAGGGGCCCCCATAAATATTTATATCTAAACATACATAAAGAAAGCCACGTTTTTTTACATTACTAATTCCTTTTGTGCATAATTTTATATTGTTGTTGATAATTAATTAATTAAAGCAACAAAACAACCTGAAGAGCCGGCTCTTTTTAGTGAGCCGAGCCGAAAGAGCCGGTTCTCTAAAAAGAGCCAGAAATCCCATCACTATTAGAGTGGCGACTGCAAGCCTTCTCAGTGACCTCACAAATGCACTTCTGGAAAAATCATCAAAAATTCTCATGAACACACTCTTAAGTCCTGTAGAAAGCCTTCCCAAGACCTGAAGCTGTTATAGCTGCAAAAGGTGGTCCAACATCATATTAAACCCTATCGATTGAGAAAGGATGTTTTTAGCTGTTCAGCACTTTGTTTGAAAGCAGTTTATATTATTATTGTTATAATAATACTGATACTGATACTAGTAATAATAATAATAATAATAATAATAATAATTATTATTATTATTATTATTATTACTATGTTACTCAAGTTCATAAGGAAAATGAGTGAATATTTGGGGGAATATAGAGTATACATTTAAAATAATCATGTATTTAAAATTTGCAATCAAATTTACTATTTTCAACAATGAAAATGTTGCACAATTACTATACTCTCTTTTAATTTACAGTGTTCAAAATGTTTGGGCAACAGCATGGTATTAAATATCTGTTCAACTGGCTTTCACTTTACCTTCGTGTTGATACAAAAAGACAAGCCACAGAGCTAAAACATGAAGTCATTGTGGAAATGACAAAAACTGGAGACCTGGTATGTTCCACCTGAGGCTGGTTAAAAAAAAAAGAGTCAAAAGTCTAGTAGAGTTATTTTTCATTCCATTTTTTAATCCACCTAGATAACTGAGTTATGTGGCCACACTGACAGCTGTCACAATACAGGCAGCTGAAGCTTTTAGTGTCAGTTAGCCCTCATCCACTATTTCATCATCTAACTGGAGTGTTTCAATTTATGTGTCTGTCCGCTTTAATTTACTATTATATTAATCAGATAATCCAAGAAAATGTTTCTTTAAGCACTTTTAATGGCTTATCAGACTAATATAATGGTTTGTCTTATGGTAGACACCATCCCAGTAATTTGTGTTGCACTTCAGGTGAGTAAATATCGATTATTTATGGAGTTCTTTACTTAGCACTAAACCAGCCAAATACTAATGTTGAAGGTTGAAAATAAGGGTTCCTAAACTAATGGGTAATGTCTAGGTAGTTATACCCTTCAGGCTGTCTATGAATAACATGTACAGCAAATACAGCTTGACATGGGAGAAATATCAGGTTCTTCAGATACTAAATACTAAATACTAAATGCCCCAAGGCTGTTTGTTTTAACTAGCTGGTCAATAACTACTGTTTAACTTTCGGTAGTTAGTTTACAAAAGAATCAACAGACTGTTGATGCTGATAAAAGTTGGTGCTGTATAAAAATACAGCACCAAAAAAAATATGATATGCTCATAGGGCCAAGAGTAACTGCAGGTTCAATCCTTTGATAAATTATAATTCTAAAAAAATGACTTAGGCTATGTTCACACTAATGCTCAATTCCGATTTTTTGATCAAATCCTATTTTTTTGTCTGCTTGTTCACACTACAAATAAAATGCGACAGCAAACGCGCTCTAGTGTGAACCCTCAAAGTGGCCCGCATGCGCGAAAGGAGACGTCACACACAACGCGCTCTGTTTAGACCCATACCAAAACAGCATTGTTTGACTGATGGCCTTAATATAAAGACTTGTTTTGGACTTTACGTTTCCCAATTTTGCTTGAAGTTATAAAGTTATTTTGTTATTTACATGTGGCCTAATAATGATCCTTATTGCTGTTTTAGAGAGGAGCGGAGCTTCAAAGGATAGTTGGAAATTTCTGTCAGAATCTGCAGATTATACAGTACAAATAAAATGTTCACGTTTCTCCAATGTTGTCTTTCCAACAGTTTCTCTAACATCTACACTGGATGGCCAGTAAGCGTTCACGATGTCTTGGCGTCTGTCTTGTGTCAGTGACGTAAAAGACCATTCAAACAGCAGTCGCTTTCTAAAACATTGGATATGTATCAGATTCAGTACCACATACGAAAGTGACCTGGATCAGATTCTAAAATATCGGATTTGTGCTGTTCAGACCGTCATACCATAATAGGATATGGGTTGCATACGGTCAAAAAAGTCGGATTTGATGCGCTTTCCCCTGCAGTGTGAACGTAGCCTTAGATCTGTGATCTGAACCCCTATGGTGTGCAACATGTTTTGTATCGTACGTTTTGAACAAAACAAGAATTAATGAAAAGTTTGTTTTAAAGTTGGTGTAAACAGCATTGGAAGGGCACGATCATACAAGAATTTGCACTAAGCTGACGAAAAAATATATGCTTGAACACAATAGAGATGAGAAAGAAGGAAAAAAACCAGAGGAGCTGATAGGAATGAAAGGTTCATTTGCCCTGTTTTTCATTTTAAGATCACATGTAAAATGCATATTTCTAAAAATGAATCACAAGTACACTAAAGTAAGAAGCTGTAGCCCCTGAACCTCTACACTGTTGTATGTCACTGTGTTATATGAGTACTGCACATGTGTCTGTATAAATGTGTGTGGCTTCATACCTGAGAGGGCTAAGCCGTTAATGAAATGCCTTTGTTTGAGTTAATGAGGACCAAAGTAGTTAAAAGGTTTAACAGACATTTGCTGTAATTGATAATTAGACCATACTGTAGCAGTTATTTAGAGATTATTTAACCCTGTGTTCGTGTGTGGTATGTAAGAGTATTTGAGTCTTCAAAACATATGAATGTTTGTGTTGATTATTCTATCTATAGCAAAGAGTGTGACTGTGATGTGGTTTCATTTTATGCTGTGAGGATTACAATGAAGAGTGTTTTCAGCTCTATCGGTTTCTTTTTCCCTCTGAAAGCTGAGCTGAGATTGACTTCTTCGTTCATGTGTCATACTTTACAGCTTGTGACCAGGCCAATCCATACATATCAATGCACTGTAGAGATGAACATTCCTATTTATGTAGACACATGCACACGTAAGTTCTCTGTAGTGCATAATTAAGTAAATAAACAATGTTAGCCGCCACAGAATTTGCAAGTATCATCAGCATTAACTGTATCCTCCTTTGATCTCCTTATTTCACTTTCTTTCGGATCGTACCACTCACTTCTCTAAATAAAGTCACACAGTACTGCATGAAGAACCACATCAACAAAACAAATGTAAAGGAGGTTTATACAAAAAAAGCCCCATAAATGAATACAAGCTCACACACAAACAGTTCATCAGACAGACAAGTACAAATTTGCACAAATACACACACAGTTAAACATGTTTAACTGCAGTAATAAGGCCACAGGGCAGTTCCTTCTGTTCACAGGAGAAGTGTGAGGAAATGGAAGAAGGCAGAGGAGGGAAAATAGGTTTGTGCAAACAATCTGTGATGCTGTTCCCATACATTTTTTATGTACTATGTGGGGTTCATTTCACTCATATATCATTTGTTTTCCTAAGTGCGCATTTGCATAAAGCCTTGAGCAAGGCAAGGGTGTGAATTAAAGCAAAGAGTAGAGGGAATAAGATTGAGAGCATCACAATACACACATTGGTCCACCAAACATTCCTTTCCATCCTGTAGCATCTTCATAGACACATTTATAGACACATTTATACACCAACACATTCACAGTATGCACAGTATATCAACTTGATGTGGATCATACTGAGGTTCACCTATAGATTGAGCAACTGAAAAATAGATGAATATGAAAAAATTATAACTGGTAATAAATTATTCTGTCTTTTCTCTGTAGCACTTTGCCTGTTGTAGCAACTGTCTGTTATATACTGGCTACATTTTTTAATCAAAGTTTTATGGCTTTGACCTTGCTTTTACAACGATTTAACTTCTTTGTTTGAGTTAATGTCAGGTCTTCAATTGCTTGCTCATGAAAAGATAACAAAATTAATTGCGTTTTATATAATCTCATGAAACAATAACTGAACTCTTTGTCCTGAATGCCAAGTGACACGTCTGGAGAAAAGCAGGCACCGCTCATCGTCTGGCCTTTCCTACGGTGAAGCATGGTGGTGGCATCTTCATGATGTTGGGATGTTTTTTTGGCAAAAGGAACTGGGAGACTTTTCAGGATCAGGGAAAGATGAATGCAACAACGTACAGGTCAGTGGGTTTCTGTCGGAACAAGCAAGGCAAGTAGTGCTTGCTTTGTCAAATCTAAAAACTGACATAAATTAAAATGTACTGTCTCCTTTTATTTCAGACAGCACCATCACTAAACTCCTCACCTTTTCACATCCATCCTTGACATTACTGCCACAGTGGGCTATCATTGCTAAAACCTGTACTTGTTTTCTACTTAAAGGAAATCATAGCTTTCACCGTTTTACAGGTGTGTCCATCTCCTGTTAACAATGACTTGAACTGAGCAAATTGAGAGGCCAGCAGTGTTTGTCTGGTGGTTTTGCACACTGTCAATGAAGCACTATTAAACTGACAGGAGAGCAGTGTGTGAGGCGAGCTGCTGTTGGCTCAGCTGCTCTGAGATCCGTTACAATTTGTTCCTTGTGTAAAAGAACAGCTAGCATTAGCAGAAAAAAGGCTCCAGTCATTTATCATCATAACAGATGAGTTTCTATTTGCTAACTACCTTGAACAACATGTGTGAACTAGAAAAATGGAGCACGAAAAACGTTTTAATAACTAACTTATTATCTTGATGCATGCTCAATCATTAAGGTAAGAAAACCCCAAAAAAAGTAATACTGTTCATCTGAAGTAGCATTTTAATCCGGAGAAATGTTTTTGTCACAAAAACAAAAACATTTTTTCCCAACGTTTTTACAACCTACTACAATATGGAAAGGTTAGCGCATGATTTAGCCTCAGAGGACAACCGCTAATATTTCGGGGCCAGTGAATATTCTGGGGCCAAGATGTCCTCTACACGTTCACTGTTTAAAAAATTCAAGCTAAAAGAAAATAATAAAATATTTTGACAATAGCTGACGGCTTTGTGATTGTTTGCCAGTGCATGAAAAACTTCTGTTTTTCACACTCACTGGAAGGATAGGTGCACTGAAATGCACCTATCATGTCTGAGCAGGTGATAAATCAGTACTACTTGGGAAATAAAAGCATATTACAGTTGAGCCCAACTTTTATGGTCAGTCCTTGAGGGTGAGTGAAATTAAGTCATGCAGTTTGTTAATGGAAAAAGATCAACACAAACATTGCAATAAGTTATTGCCTCAACAGCCATGTTAATTATTTGGATAAGAGTGGCTAAGTGCATCTGCAATAATTGCAGTGGCATGACTGAGAAAAACACTGTTTTTTGGGTGCATGAACCTATCCGAGTCAAACTTGGGGAGTTAGCACTCACATGTTCTTCTCCTTGCATGTTCTCATTAGTTCTTTTGAACTAAAAAGAGGTAATTTGTGAGCTCATGAGGCTAGCTTTGAAGCCTGATCTCACTGGCAAAAATGGCAAAAAGAAATCGAAGTGTGCTTGAGGATATTTTTCACTTTCCTAGTATACGGTGAGTTAATTAATCCACATACGCACCTTGAGAAAACCTCTCTCTAGTACAGACTGCCATCTAAGACAGATTTATTGTTTTACCATGTGTCCTAGTTTATAGCATATGTTTTTGTGGCTACAGCATGTGTGACTGTATTGACAACATTGTGTATGTATATGAATGTACCCTCTGTTTTTCTCTTGAAAGAGCAAGTTGAGTTCTTCTCCATAACAGAGAAGTGAATTTTCATGTATTTTCTATAATGTCAATGTTAGTTGAGCTAATGGAAAAAGCTTCACTGCTGGAAATCTTGTCCACACATCTTGCCACCTCGTTTATTAGTCCAGGAATTATTTCAATATTTACTGCCACTGCTAAAATCTATTTTATACCCGATGCAGTGTTGCTAATATACTATTTAACATATCTTAATTCATATTAAGCACGTGGTGTTTGAATTCCACTGGTTTTGAGTGTCAACAGTGTTCACAGCTCTGAAATGCAGCAACTGGCTTGCATTAACCCAGCAGATTCTTACTCAATTCAACAAGTTTAACATCAGCTTGAGGCTCAGGTCATTGAGTGAACCAAACAACATTCATATAGTTTCACCGTGTTTATTATCCTATTTTCATCAGCCTGACCAACACAATTCTACTTGACCCAAAGGGAGCTGTACAGGTTTTGCTGTTTGTGCAGTTTTTATTGGTCCTCAGCAAACGATAAAACCTGCTGTCAAAGTCAAACACATTTTCTTTCACAAAGCGACTTTGTGGCTTGTTAAAATGTGTGATTAACTTAATGCTTGTGTTTCTTTTGTGCTATTTTCCCCTTACAATGATTACTGTGGGATGACATGATGCACACATGCTCGGGGGGGAGAAAATACACAAACACACCCACACAAAGATCACAAGATAAGGCCCTTATTCTGGACTACATTGTGAGGCCTTGTAGAGACAGGAGAGTTCCATTAGCCAAAGCAGCCGAGCATGGCCACTGCTGGCTCATCACTATCTGCCACCCTATCTAGTCACAAGTCTGGAGAGAGAGTGAAAAGGAGAGGAAGGGAGAGGGTGAGGTGCACAGACAATGAAAGCAAGCGAAGAAAAACAGCAGTGATAGAAGACATTCTAAGGAGCGAACATAGAGGGAGGGAGAGAAGAGAAAAGAGATGGAAATAAATCAGTGAATATCACTTCACACATCACAGTCTATTTGGTCAGCAGATGATTAGTCAGCATACATGGTACAAAAGAGCTGAGGGACCAATATATGTACCATTAAAGCAGTACTTTAATGTTTCAGTGTGATTTACGAAGGTTTAAATAGCATATCATTCCCCAGTTACTCACCATATTGTTAACAATACATCAATGCTACTGCGCTCTTATTGGAATCTAACTAGACATATAGAACAATTACTCACAATGCTACTGGGCTTATTCTCAGGATGCTCATCATGCAGAAGTTGATTACGTTAGAGAATGTGTTTGCCTGATTGTTTGTCCATCTGCTTCCAAAACAATTAGGCACATGCCTTGGTTTTCTCTAGTCTTCTCTCTTGTATTCTCCTCTCCCTCTGTGTTTGGTATCCTCCTGGGAGCTAACTTCTCTACTTCACTCCCCTTTCTCTCCCTCTCCTCCTCTCCTTTAATTCCCAGCCTGCAGAACACTGAGGAAAGTGCTGATGAACAATTAAACATGGTCCTTCCCATGGGAGGCAAGGTCACTTCTGCTTGTGGGGCTGTGTGTGTATGAGATTGCATGGGAAATGCAAAGTGTGTGTTTGTGTGTGTGTTTGAGAGAGAGAGAGAGAGAGATAAAAAGGTGGATGCTTGGCAGAGGTACAGACACTGTGTATCCCAGTAATGCTGAGTAATGTTATATAGTTTGATGAAGAGGGGGAGCACAGATATCACAGTGAAATGTGTAATTTCTATGATGCTCCACAGTGAATAACATAGTGTTTTTACAGTTATGGCATTATCAGGTTGGAAATATTCTAAGAATACCAGCTTTGCAAGCTTTTAACATAATTAATGAAGATTTGTGTTGTAGTTAATCTTGTTAAATTGTCTATTTTACCCCAAAGTATGACCTTAAAAAAGTGGTGGTGGTGGGGGGTTATATACAAAAATACGTTTTGTTGAGATTACACACAATAACCATATGGAAGTTGGCTGTAGAGGCTTCACTGGAAAATCTACCAAACAATGAGTAAGGGTTCTTGGTGTGATGAGAGCCAGCAAGAGGAAGGTCATGAAGGATTTTGCTGAGAAGGCAAACAACTTGGGCATTGTGGCTTAGGAGGGTAGTTGCAAAGTAGGGCAGAAAGGGATCTTAGGGCTGTAGGGAGCAGCAGGGAGACATCTATACTGCTGCCTCACCACCTGGACATGGTCTGGCATCAAAGGGGGTAACGGATGGCACCCAGCTGATGACCCTACCAGAGTATTCACACAGGACACGAATCCCAGTCTCTGTATTTGAGTCACCCTAAAAACACTATCACTTGTTTTGGTAGATTTATAGAATAGACTAGAATAGAATCCCTGTGGAATCCCACGAATATAGCATGAGCTGCCTTTGGCATGTATCTGATGCAGCTTTTTTTTTCTTTTATTATTAGTATTATTTTGGCATGGCTTCAAATTTGTGTCTCTTTTAAAAGTGTTAAAAGTTTGTGATGTTTCCTTGTTGTCAAGACTTGAAAGAAGATTATAATATTGTGAAAGGACAGGCACGACTCATTTTTATTCTCGTGTACTTTTGCTTTTATTTTCCACTCCTGCCTTAGACGACACAGTCACAACTGCTTTTTGGTAACTTTCCAAAACCCTCGCACCCAATGGTTGACAGTCTGCTTGACGTTTCTGCTCCTGTCATCGCTCAATCAGCTGCTCCGACTTCTCCTTTCTCCATCCCTGGCAGCTACTAAAATATGGAAGGGTTGATTAGATGATGTTCACCAGCAGTGACAACCAGCCTGCCCTTGACACCACACCCTGGACCCACTACTCCACCCCTCCTCTGCAGCCGAGCCACCAGCCACACCCCACCACACACCCCCACCACCCAACTTAGGTCAGGGAGCAATCCAGCCTAGTCTTACCCACCAAAATCAGCAAAAACTATCTCTGCCCCCCAACCTATGGACCACTGTAAACTTTAAAGGCTGGTGAGCATAGATACCACCATGTGATAAGGCCATTGGTATCCTTCATGTGGTGGAGCCCCTGCAGCGGTGCATGATCCGAACAGAGGGTAAAAGTGTAGTCCAGGAGGTAATAACAAAGAGAGTCGACAACCTACCAAAGCACTCTTTCTCCACGGTGGTATACCGGCCTTCTTGATCTGACAATTTCCAGTTAATGTACACAATTGGGCGTTCAACCCAACTTGCCTGCTGGGACAAAACTGCCCTCTGTTGCAGAATGAAAGGGAGAGAAAAGTTAGGCATGTGGAGCAGGGATCATCCACATGCCTAAAGCATTCTTTATCTGCACAAGCACTGCCAGGACACTGCCGTTTCTGTGTTGCAAGTATCACAGTAGTTCCTGGCACCAGATCTGAAGCACCTTATTGGTTGAGGTTAGTCAGGGGGCCGGTCAGGTCCACAAAGTTCGGGCACGAACCGGTGGTAATAGCCAGCGATCCAGCCCCAAGAATCGCCTCACCTCTTTCTTGGTCTGGTTGTTCTGAACTAAGTTGATATTTCTATATGAATAATTTGTAATACTCTAAGAAAACATGTCTGTATATCAATAAATATTGCCCAAACTGGGCAAGTAGCTCGAACAGATCCCAAGAACGACTTCCGAGATCATTGCCTAGAAGATCGTTGTCTCATAGAAACAGAAAGATAGTGTGCAGGACCCTCAAGCTCCTAGACCTCTGGTAAAGGACCTGAAATTGAAGGATAACATATTTTTCGGACCATAAGGCACATCGGATTATAAACAGACGGAGTTTTGGACCCAGATTACTTCGTGAGGCTCCTCACAAAGGAGTAATGCTCAGTCAATCTATCAAGCAGTGTGGCGTAGCTTACCAAAGTCGTACTAGAACATTTTTTGACAGATTTCTGAGCACTGTGTACCACATAAAATCGGTTCGAGGTACATAAGGCAAACTGGATTATAAGATGCAGTGTAGATTGTTGAGATTTTAAGTGTACCTCGTAGTGCGGAAAATATGGTAAATTAAAAAATAAATAAATACATTTCCAACCCACCCTGTGGGGTGGTCTTTCTCTTTCAATCTATATATATGAGAGAGAGACACACTTTAAATACCATATGATAAACTCACAGGAGCGCCTGTTTAACCCTTTAAAACCGGTCAGAGCAGGCACGCTCCGTTTTGCGTAACTATTTTTAAATCCCGGTAGCTCTGGAACCACATAAGCTAGCGGAATAATTTTTTTTGCATATGAAACCGGAGGAGTTGTACTTACATCTTATCCCATCAGCTTGTCCTCGGTCACAGTTTCCTTCCACATATAGCTTTGCAAAAACTGCATATAAACCACTTGCAGCAACAAAAACATAATATTCCAGAAACAGCTTTGCTGATCCGATCAGCTGTTTGTAACACTTCCTACGTTGGAATAGACGTCAGCGCGAACTATTGCATGTCCGCCATGACCTGCCCGAAACGGGAAGTGACGTCATTTTCGCGGAAATGTAGTTTTTTACCATCAAGGCCTCATGAGCCTATACTGATGTTTTTAAAAGTTATGTTTGACTTTATGACTTTCAGTGTCGTTTCTGGGATGCTTAGGACTCATATCGCACTGCTGGAAATAGTTTATTTTGATGCATATGCTGCTTTTTTGCAAATTTGCACTATAATATTTATTTTCGTTTTTCCTGCAGTATATAAAAATTGGTGTATTTCAAAAATAAAGCTATGAAGACACATAGACAAATAAATTTCCTGTGGTGGGAAACTATTTTGTGCAACTTTTTTGTATTTACAGTTTTGAGGGATAAGCCTCTTAAATTTCTCTAACTAGAAATATATGTTAAAAAAACAAAAACGATTTTCAATTTTTTTGTAGTTTATTGCACTTTTTTGCAATTTATGTAGTTACTATGCACTTAATGCATACATATTATTAGAATTTAGGCTGTAATGGTTGTATTGATGTATAGCAACTTGAAATGCTCCCAAAAATGGCTCCACAGCATGTAAAAATATAATATAAGCTCTGGCGGACTTGGTTCTATGGTAGGTCTTAAAGGGTTAAGGAGCATCTGGTGCTGGTAAATCCTTTGTGGCAGCAAAAATTTGGCAATCAGTACATTTCTAATGAAATGACTTTTTATCAGCTTTAAAAGGTCGTGGTAACATTTGTTTCCTCACTGGAAATTGGCTGGCATCATGTTTGTAGAGATAATGCAGTATTGTTATGAAGAAGCTGTCTATTCACGGAACCTCTTATTTTTCTGTGTTGCAAGCAATCAAAGTGGTTAAAACTGAAAACATTTTTTAAGACAAAAACTACGAAACATTGAAATCAACAAAGAATGACCTACAATTGTGTGATTTCCACTCTTAGCAGCACTCTTGAGTTCTCCCTTGGCCCCTGAAACCCAGAACCCTATGTGGACAATCCAACAAAAAAAAAAGAAGAAGAAAAAGAAAACATCTAAATAGTAGCCTCAAAGAAAAAAGATCAAATAGGTGTATTTAAAGAAAAATGCTGGAAAAATTTAAATAAATACACAAGGTTTTCTCCAGCCCAGTAGTCATTATGGTAAATACTTTTTTTTAAACTTCCCTTCTACATACTTAAACTTTGCACATATGTCTTACAAATAACACACATACCTCAACTGAAATATGGTAGTATTGTATCATTCTGCAGGTCAAACAACAACCAATCAAACTGTGAGTCTTTGAAAAACGAGACCTTCTCCACCACAGTCTGGTAAATGTCATGATTTTCCTCAGATGAGATATTGTGATGGATGCAGATTGCTGCTGTGAAACAGTGGCATTATGGAAAAAATGTGGAAAGGACTCATTCCAGGTTCCATTATTTCCTCATGTTTTTGCTTCTGACCTTACCGATTAAAAACACGTCCTTTACAGTCCAAGCCACTGCAGCTAATTGCTTTTTCTGCAGTCAGTGATAGGCACTAAACAATGTAGAAATATCATGGCATGTTTACAGGATGTGGAAAGCTTAAAGTGAACATGATAAAATCTGTGAAATGTCAGTAAAAGGGCTGTACGATGATTTAAAATCCAGATGTGTTGGCAAACGAAACAAAAACCATCTGCTATCAGTAGTGGAAAGATTTAAAACTGCAGTAGCATGTCAGATGAGGTGTTTGACAGTGACCTAATTTAGTGGTCTCTTTATACCGACGTTAAAAAAATAAATGAAAAATCATTGCGTATTCATTTTCATATTCAAGTTGTAAAGCACAGAAATGCTGGGTGATATCCACGTATGCACTTCAATAGGAGAGATCACTTGAAAGAACTGAACATTTATTTGATGTAAAGAACGGAAAAGGACCCAAACACCCAGAAGAGCAGGCACATGAGTGATTACATAGCTTCCTCATTGAACTTTTGCATAAGAGTACATACAGAATTAGTACCTGTAGCACAGCGATTCTTAAATATTAATATAAAATATTCTTTAAAATCCTTAGAATCTCCCTAACTAGCATAGAAATTTCAGAAAATTATTGTCTGCAGTAAGCTCCTTCTCTGGATCTTCAAGTTGGTGATGACATGAGTTATTTACCATTCTTATTCCTATACCCTCCCACTCCACTCTACCAAAAAGTGTAATTCTGCATAACTTCAGTTACACCTGCACAAACTATCTTAAGAAGAACACTAACATCTGTCTGTTGGCTACCTCGAGCCATCACATGCTGGAATTTGATTTACATTTGATGTTTCAACTTTACTGTGATCATGGAAAATAGCATATTGTGTATGATATACTTCAGGTTGGGTAAGGGTTGGGTGTCGATGGCTTTGCCGAGCTCTTCAGTAGGAAGGCAGGTTGTCTAGCTCCTCCATAATTGGGAGACTCAGGGTAACATCAGTCACCACATTCTGGGTAGCATGCAGCGCTAGCTAGCTGGTTTGAAAGAGGAGTGAAAGAAGCCATCTATGTCCACTGTGAGCGACCATCTTTGAACAGAGGCGGTGGTTTACGACACCAACTCTCGGCCATCAATAATCCAGTTTTGAGATCCCTTCCCAGACGTCTTAACGCCCACTCACATCCTGGGCCATCTGACCTCAGGAATTCGCATGATAAGGTGGGGCCAGGTTTCACAATGAACTCACCCGAAACTCTGGCTGATTGGGACCCACACCCAGTTTCACACCTTGGCTCAGGCGATTAGAGGATCATCAGGGGGTCCTTTTGTTCCTCTGTGGGGGGATACTCCCACTAGGTTTATATCTGGGACTCTCCACCATTTGACCTTAGAACTGAAGAAGCTTCTCGGATGAGAGGTGAAACGTCTTCAAGTAACTTAAAGAAGTCCAGACGCTTTTCTTTGCAAGCTCCTTTGACAGCGCTAGCTAGTGTTCCACCCAGTGTTCTAACTGTTTGGTCTTGTCAGTGATGACACCTCCTATCTTGGACTTCAGCAGTGTGGTCTTGATGGCTGTGTGGCCTGTAGCTGTTTTGATACCCCCGTACATGTCCCTGATATTTCCGTTGTCTGCATTTGACTGAATCCTCCCGCAGAGGTTCAGAGGTGTGCTTCAGCACACTGGAAGGCAGTTTGCTGGGTCTTGTTCTGATCAGCTCGGAGAGCATCACATGTACTAGGGCAGGGGTTCTGCTTGTTCTCTAGCAGTATGCTCCTCTTGGCTTCTGATACTGGTTGCATCTCTGTCCAGTGTGTTTTGTACCAAACTGTGTTCCTGTGCTCTTTCCTTCCAAAACCTGGGATTCTTGGAATCTTGGAGTTGGGACCATTTAGTTTCAGCATCATTGTCAGTAGTTATTGAGGTCTTCAGGTTCTTTTTGAAGGTGTCTTTAAGTGCTTTTAATCATACAGGATAGTTTCACAGCAGGAGTTATGTGTATTGAAAGCCTTTGGTTCTGGGATGGTGACTCTTCTTGAACGCCAGTCTCACACTGGTGACAACAAGGGAGTGGTCTGTGTTAAAGTCAGCACTGTGGTAACAGCGAGCATGTAAGATGCTGCTCAGGTCTGCATACCTGGTGATGGCAATGTTGAAATGGTCCAGTTGCAGGACACTGGGTGTCTGCAGTGTCTCCTGTGATAACATGCAGACCATATGAAAGCAAAGTCAAGCGGTTTCTGTCCATTGTCATTCATCCTGCCCATGTTACCCCATGGTGACCTAGGCAAAATGTTCAGGCTTCAAAATCGACCCACAATTTAGCATTGAAGTCTCCCAAAAGGTACAGTCCTTCACTGCTGGGAATCCTGGATACTGCCTTATCCAGTTCCTCAATGCTGTCTCCATCAGGAGCGAGTGTGTGAATGTTAAGCTAAAAGTGCTCAGGCATAGGAAAACATGCTTATATAGATATGTTTGTGTAAATTAGGCATGTATTAAGAAAAGGTTTTATATAGTCAAACAAACAGAAAAGTGCTATTGCAGTAGCAGTTGTTTCTTTTACAATCAGACAATATTGTTACCTAATTTTTGCATTCTTAAAAATAGTCCTGACTCTGATTCCACCTGTTTTTGCTGAGATCATACACCTTCCTCAGGTTGCATATGGGTGAAAAAATAGCAAAATTCACTTTCACATCATTCCATCAAGAAAACTGTACAAAGCAAACACAAATCCTAACAAAATCTACTGTTAAGATCAGGGATGATGTTGTTACTATGGTAACATTATTTTTTTGGCCACTGCAGTGTAGTGTGTGTTTGCTTTCTGAGTATTGAGGGCACATTAACCTTAATTCCATTTTGGCATTACCCAAAATCAGAGTTTTATTTGGGAGCCAAGAAAAAAAAGTTCTTACACTACTTATTATTGTATTCAATATTTCTTGGCAGCAGCTCGATACAAAAAAAGTTTTGATTCATCCTCCATGTAAAACTGTATTCCTTTGGTTTGGCTTTGTGATATGGTAATTAGAGGGCCTTTTTAGCAATAGCAAGTAAATATTCCTGGCCATAAAATCCATTGGATATGCCAAGCATGTGTTTGGGATAAAGGTATAACAATACAGCACCTTGATCTTTAATAAGAAGAGAAGATATGAAGCTCTCTACTTGGACAGTATTCTGCTCTCATATCTGAGTGTAAACTCATCTGTGGCTTACTGCAGATAACAAACTGTAGATTCTTTATATCGCTTAAACAATGTTTAATCATAATTTATTATAATATTTTATCAAATAATGTTTAAAAAAAATCTACTATAAAATTAGAAATATAAATAACTCTGCTTCCTTTGTCACACCAACCCTCTGCATGTCTTCCGTCATCACATCCATGAACCTCCTGTGTTGTCTTTCTCTTTTCCTCCTATCTCGCAGCACCATATTAAACATCCTTTGTTCAATATATCCACTGCCTCCTCTCTATATATCTGATTTATCTCAGCCTTGCCTCTCTTAACTTTGTGTCCAAATTCCTCAACTTAAGCTGTCCCTCTGATATACTTATTTCTAACATTGTCCATTCTTGTCACTCCCAGGCGTCTTAGTCATGTCAAGCTCTTTTCCCCCCTTTGTTACTTCTGTCTTTGCTGTCATGGTCCTGGGTCATTTTGACCCAGTGTTCTTAGTTTTCTTGTGTTTTTGTATTTTGTTCATTATTTACTCCATGGTTCCTGGGTTATTCAGTTAGTTTATTTGATTTCCCCTCGTGTATTTACCCCATGTGTCCCCCTCCATGTATCTGTGAGTTCCCATGCCTCATTTCTCCACCTTGTCTTTTATTCCATGTTTTCCACCGGCCCGTTATGTCTGTGCTCGCCCCGTGTTCTCTCTCTCCCTCCTGTCCACGTCTCTGTGTACTTCCTGTTTTACTTCGATAGTCTCCCGTCAGTGTACGTCGTGTTGTGTTGCTCCTGCCCTGTCTTGTTATAATTATTAGTATCAGCTGTGTCCCCTGTGTGCTCCCACGTCCCTCATTATCCTTCTGTGTATTTATGTCTGACCGTGATGACTGTGTGCCCCTTCATGGGTTTCCTCGTCAGCCAGTTCCTTTAGAATCTCCCAGTTTAGTTTTGTATTACTTTGTATCGCCTTTTCCTTCTTTCAACAATAAAGCTGTATTTGAGTTTAGTGCTGTTTCCTGTGAGTTTGCGTTTGGGTCCAATTCCTGCCTGCACACAGCCAAATTATGACACTTTGCTGTGCAATAGCCTCCCAGTAGTTCAGTCTACTTTCTTCAGTTTTCTGCTTATTTCACTTTTTCTCTGTTACCTTCTTTCTTAAATACTTTACTGGACTTCTTCATTCCATAGTCAAGTCTTTTTCCTGTTTCCACTGTCTACTGTTTTTCCCTCACAATTCCAGCTACACTTTCCCAGTCATCTGGTAATTCTTCCCTATACCACCAAGCACCTGTCTCAACTTCCTGAGCTCTGCAACATCCTTCAGTCTTTATCTTCAACTATTGAATCATTTTCCCTTTTTCACTTGCTTCCTCTCCCTGACTTTCAAAGCCATCCTGCAGACTATTTTGTGATACTGCCTAGCTAAATTCTCCCCTGCCACCACCTGTAAGAAGTATATAAGATGTATCACCTTTTGCATAAGAAGTAGTCCACCTGTTTGCTCCACTTTTTTGCACCTTCCTCCTCCTACAACATCTGCATCATGCTCAAGCATCATGTCTTTCTGCTTCACAGCAACTTCAACACCACAGTTGACAGTATGCTGTCCATGCTGTTCGTAGACAGCTTTAAATCTGCTATCCTCCATCTGTTAAACAAAGAAAAAAATCTTGTACAGGTGTTTTCATGAGATCGGCTACGGTTGCCAGATTAGCCAGAGACATCTTGAGTGCCTGCTAGAGACATCTGACTACTTCTACAACTTCCACTCTTATACACTGATAAAAAATCTCTGGACCACACACTTTAGTATATCTATTGTGCTGTTGTTGGCTTAGCAGCCTATCTATGTACATCAATCCAGGATTCGGGGAGTAACAGATGCTTTTCTACACAAACCGAAAAAAAGGTGGTGCCTTCTAACATTGATAACTTAATTCTTTCTTTTCTTTCTTTTTTAAGTTCTTAATGAAGCTGGGCAGCATGACTTTGACTATTTATCCCTCGTCAGACTGTGTGGTCACTCTTCATCAGCCAGCCTCAAAGATCTGGTTGAGTGCTGGAGTGTTTCAAACAAATGTTGCATCATTGACGTGAAATGGACCGACACATTTTTCTTTTACTTTGGGTTAAAATATCAAGTGTATTTATTCTGAAGACACTTTTATTTCTGATGATTATTGTATTTTTTTTCTTATCTTGTCTTATCAAGTGCCTCTCTCTCCCATCTGCCATGTGGTTAGCTGCTCCATTTTAAATTATTCTGCTGCTGTTTAATTTTCTTGTGCTTTAATGTATTTTTATCCCCTTATAATGATGTTGAACTTTCAATAAATCTTTATAATAATTATTGCCTTTCTATTTTAGATAAAGCATATCCCGTTAAAACAAGATTAGCTCTTATTTTCAGGTCTTTCCGTTCTTTTCTTGTTGAAAAGTTTAGCACTTGCGGAAAAAACTCATTTATGCTTTCACCTCCTTTTTTACTGTCTTTTAACACCTTGATGCAGGAAGCAAGAGCTGCCCATTCTTCAAACCTGGTTTCAAAGAGCAGAGATAATCCTAAGGTGTTATTTGACATGGTAAGTGATATTGTTACTTCTGCTCCACCTGTTATTTCAATTTTTTTAAAGAAGATCAGGAAAATGTTCCTTCTTTCTTTGTAGAAAAAAAGAGTAATGTCAGCAAAAAAAATATTTTTTCTGCTCGGCTAGTTATTTTGGAAAGATTACAATCTGTTTCAATCATCTTCCTAACATAACACACCTTGTACATTACAAAGTGTCAACTGAGAAATATCTGTGTGGTTCAGTAAGAAGGTCCTGGGTTCAAATCCACCACCTGGCGACAGATGGCTTAAATGTTCTACCTGTGTTGCTTCTCTCTGTGTACTCAGGCTTCCTCTCACAGTCCAAAGACATGCAGTTAGTGTGATTAGGATAACTGGTGATTATAAATTGACCGTGAATGTATGTATGAACGATTACCTGTCTCAATGTGCTGGCACTACGACAGACTGGCGATCTGTCAAGGGCTGTACCCAGTTTCCCCCCACATGGCAGCCAAGTTATGAAAAAGAATTGGTTAAGTGGAAGAAGATTGATGGATATTATCTGTTTCTTTACCTGAGCTGGTAAAATTAGTTGCTTCTACGAAAGCGCCCTCGTGCTCTTCTGACATTTTACCTCCATTCTTTTTCAAAAATGTCTTTCAGTCTATTTGTCCCGGAGTGCTCACTGTAATTAACTTTTAAATGGTATCCATTCAAGCACCTGCTTGCTGTCATCCAACAGATCTTGAAAAAAAAAAAAAAATCAAACTTCTCTTCATAGCAGTTAAAATGACAAATTATTGCTAATATTTTTTGAAAAGGTTTCAGTTAAGAAGTTTAAAGGTGTTCTGGACAAATGCTGCATACCTGATAAATTTCAGTCTGATTTTTGTAAATTTTTCCAGAGAAATTAGTCCCCAGTGACAATTTGATGCATAGTGACGCAGGAGAATGTTCTGTTTTATTAATGTTGGATCTGACCTCAGCCTGTGATACTGTTAACCATCACAATATCACAAAATGCTCAAAAGGCTGATACTGGGTGTTTTAACCAGGGTCTGCTTTGGAATGGTTCTCTTCATAGAGTATAGAGTATTCTTGCAAGGACTGCAGTTAAGTTTAACTTGTAAACTTGTTTAGGATAAATTATTCAATCAAGTTTACATTGATAGCAGCAATTACTAATAAATATATTAACAGACTTTATAGTGTATAGTCTCACTGTAGTTTTTGAATTATTTTCATAAATAGAAATGTTTCAAAATCAAGCTCCCCTCTGATTTTTCCCCCAAATTGGACCCTGTTAGTTGGTATACTACAGTCAGAGAATGAGAATGAGCAGAGAATGAGCTGTAGTTGCAAATTCTGGCATGTAGGACAAAGACACAGCAGGATAGCCCAGTGTGGGCTGTAAATACAATGAGTCTAGTAATATGAGATCTAGAAAGACAACTAACAGTGTTAACAGATTGTGTATTTAAAATGTTTGTGCTATATATATACTAATTTATGTCATGCTGAGGAAGCATGACTGACCACAGTATCGCACAGTGCTATGATTCTGACATGCCCAAAAGTGACATCAGGAAAGAGACCATCGCTAATTCTACAGCCCTTGAAATACAGAAATGAGTTTTTCTCCATTGGTTTGGCTCATTTCTTGAAACAGAAATTACATTCTCAAAACTCTAAGATCATTTGGCAAAACACTCTTACAGTTTAGCACAACACTATAGCTCACCTGCAAAAGCTCATATCTCTTCCAAAACTGTTCATTCAGGCTTCAATCTAAATTCCTTTCTCATGTAAACAGTCAGTGTCTCCAAAATGGCAAAGATCCTTATATAGCTTTGGCCTCAATAGCTTTGGCTCATTTCTCGACACAGATCGGACATTCTTATCATTCTTGGTGCTTTTGTAAAAATAAACCTGGATGGTTGATCACAACAACATGGTCCACCTGCAAAAGCTCATATCTCTCCTAAAACAGTTCACTCATGTGTCAAAA
Organism: Neolamprologus multifasciatus; assembly: GCF_963576455.1. Classification (NCBI taxonomy): domain Eukaryota; kingdom Metazoa; phylum Chordata; class Actinopteri; order Cichliformes; family Cichlidae; genus Neolamprologus; species Neolamprologus multifasciatus. The sequence continues at coordinate 6,418,878 of NC_140444.1, read as the reverse complement.
CTACATTTCTTTCTAATCTGAATAGTCAGTGCCCCCAAAATGCATCGTCCCTTTGGCATTGTGTGAGTACTGCCATACAAAATGTTTAGATGTTTTGTCACTATGGCAGAGGACCAACAATATACCACAGAAAAGAGTAGCCTCCAAGGTTTGACATCACAGATTGCACTCACACTACCAAGGAAATGATAACCAGTTTTTATTCACACGCAAAGAAAGTTTCATACATATGTAAAAAGAAAATGTACATTACAGTAGTAAATTGTATGAACACAAAATCAAAAAACAAGGACAGTGGTCGCTGTACTCATTCTCTCGCTGCACAGTGACTGGAATACTTCTCTAAACTGTATAAATTATGTAATTCCATAGTTTACAGTAATTTGTTCAATATATTTCTTGTCATATTTAGTATCAAAACATTCCTCTAGTCCTCTCCACCTGCTAGTATAGACCTACCACTGTAGGCAGATGCACGCAAAATCTCTACAGTAAGTTATACATTTTTTGCCTCACGCACAGTGCCCTGTCCTATATAACATATAATTCCATCATAGATTACATAGAGTACATACTTGTTTTCCCTGCGAAAAGTTTGGATGATGGAGGAGACTGTAGAGCGAGGCACATTAGGCTGCACTCGACGACCTGCCTCTGCCATTGTGAGGCCATGGTTTATGACATGGTCTATAATTGTGGCTCGAATTTCATTCGGGACAGCACAGTGTCTTCGCGCACCTCGGCATCATCTTCCCCCTATTCCTCCACCACGCATTCTCAGTCCTCCTCTTCTTCTTCTTCTTCCTCCTCCTCTTCCTTGAGGAAGAACTTTCCCTTGTCCGTTTGCTTGGCCTTGTCTATCCATGTTCAGAGATCGGACTGGCTCTGGTCAAGCTCTATATATCTGTGTTTGGCAGCACACAATCATGGAAGACACCTGTGTGTGACACCTAGTTTCACCTGACTGTCAATGACTGTCATCAGTTTATCAAATATTCAAAGAAATTCATATATGATATTCATGGTATTATGTTCTTGACCAATTTTGACAATTGAACAGACAGTTGTGTATGCGAGTACTTATACAATGAAATCATGCTGACATGTTTTGGAGAGAATGATCATTAGACTGAGAATCAACTAATCAGTTTAGATCTACAAGATCTATTCATTTGGAAAATGTGCTAAATGTGGGCTAACTGTATAACTATAGGCTACTTGTACTTAATCATTTGCAAAGATGCACTGAGACAATTGAGACATGTACTAAGGCATTTGCCATTTGATAAAATGAATGAGAAATGCCATTCTGTTGTGAACATTTGCCAAGAGGTTTGGAGGTTTGTCCATGTTATTTTGAGAATGTAATTTCTGTTTCAAGAAATGAGCCAAACCAATGGAGAAAAACTGTAATATAAGAAAATCCCCCACACCTTATACAAAGCAATCCCACATAGGGTTTCCAGCACCAGAGTTTGGAAACTCTGACTTTTTTGTTAACTCCGATCTGGCTACCATCAGCCATGTAATGAAGAACGCAAGCAGCATCCAGTTTTTATCTTTGTTTCCTCTCACCAGGGTGAGACATGAACACAGATGCCAACCAACAATATGACTGATCCAGATAGTAATTAGCAGTGTGCAGGCCTCCCTGAAATGCTGCTTGCCCACCTGCTGTGGCTTCCAGTCTGGTACCAGTAAAACACGCACATACCCACACACACACATTTGCATGAAACGAGGCCGTAATGTACCACTCTGACACCAATCCAAAATCCTTATCATACTCTGTGATCAAACTGGGACAATATTAACCTGCCAATGTTCACGGTTGGTACTGTAAGTGAGATATGCTTGCTAGGTCATAACAAACAGGCACACAAAACACCAACATAGACAGATGACCGCAATGACCAACGGCCAATTAGCACCACCTTCAATAATGATCATCCATCATTACAAATTGCCCTTTTATATGGGTGTCCGAGTGGTTTTGTGAATGTGTGTACTTGCGGTGTGGAGTTGTTTCAGGCTGTCGTGTAAATCACACCAGAAGTCAGACTCTGTCAGTCAATGCTGTCTGCGCTGGACTTCAATATAACCAGGGCTGAGTGACATTTAACACAAGTGTGTGTGTGTGTGTGTGATATTATGTGCATTATTGTGCTTGTGTATTATTTCATGTGTTATCGCCTTTTCATTTCCGCTTCCTGCCTGCTTTGAAAGTCATAGAGACGGCAGGCCATGGCCCTAAATCATTGCTGATGTGTGTGGATGCATGTGTGTGTGCTACTGTAATTCTCTCATTTTAAACATGGCTCATCTCTTCCTCCCATCACTCTCATGTCTATTTCCTGTTTTTCTCCATATATCAGCTATTTACAGACTTGAAAATCTGGAGCTGCAGATATGGTTGGAATTTTATTATTCTCTTCATTTTCTTGTTATTTCTTCCTCTCCTTTCCTCCTTCAAGGTCTGCAATATTTGAATTATATGTGTAAAAACGCCACCAAAAACTAAGACAACGCGAAGAAGGCAATATATGGGCTCACATTTTAATCAGTATCATTATTTTTATTATTATTATGTTCTTGCAGCACGGAAGTCCATAAATACATAATGAGACTGCAAATGCAAAGCAGCGTAAGGAGCATCATATTTCAACTAAATTAAAAGAATATGCCCTGCCTCCTATCCACAAAGACTGTTTATTATAGCCTACTCGCCACAAATTAGTCTATAGCAGCTTTGGAGCCAAAGACATGTATAATGGATAATATATTAACATCCCTCTAGACTGTGTGTAGGTGGTGGAGGCCATGTTCGGGAGCGATACACTGGATCTATGATGAAAAACAGGAGAATGTTACTTAAAGGACGCACACACAATACACTACTTGTGTCTTACTTGAAGACTTGACCCTTAAAGGGTACAGTCAGAGTGAACAAGGAAAGAGGAACGGAGATGAAGGTAGCATTATGTGGATTAGAGCAACTCAAAGGCTTGGCAAAAAAAAATGGGAGTAGGAGAAAAGACAGGGTAGATTTGTATGGGCTGTGAGGTAGCACCTGGTATTCTCTTATATTCTCTGGTACTCCATGAGCGTATGGCCGCACAAATGAACCAGCTGTTAGCAGATGAAACACCCCCGGAATGACTCACTGAAGGCCGGACTGTCCTGATTCCCAAGGATCCCCAGAAGGGACCGATTCCATCCAACTACCGGAGGTCAATAACCTGTCTCCATACCACATGGAAGCTCCTGTCAGGCATCATAGTGACTAAATGATCATGCACGTAGCTCGATACATGAGCAAAGCACAGTAAGGACTGCTCTGTTTAATGGTAAACAGAGCAGTCGCCTGAAACTTCAAGACTGGGCTTGCCAACCTATGCACTGCCTGGATTGATTACAAGTAAGTCAATGACTCATTCCAAGATGCTCCACATTAAGCCTATGACCCAATGTGGGGCATCCTAGAATTCCTAGATCTATACAATACCAACAGAACTTTAATACCTTCATCAGGAATTTGATGGGGATGTTGCAAACAACACTAGATGCCAACTTCAAGCCAAGTGCACAGGTCACCATCAAGTGCAGGATTGCTTCATTTCATAGTCGACTTATGCAGACAGCAGTGAAGACAGAGCATTTCCTTGGTATATATAAGCAGCTATGTATTTATAAAAAAATGTTTTAATAGATTTTGTTTTTTTTCCACAAAATACTTTATCGGGGATGTTGCTGCTGAGCAGTAACACCAGCACATAGCCACAGCCACCGTAAAAGTGCAGACAGACAGGAAGATGCAGTTATTGTAGTCCCCCATAAATAGGGTGCCGTGATAAGGAGAGGCAGTGAGACACAGTAGTTAACGCAGCCTTCCTTTCATTTACAGGACCACAAAAAACAGCATTTGAAAAGCTGTTATGCTAAAATTCAGGCCTTGTCAGATCCCTGTTGGCATGTGCTTTGCAGGAGCTGTGAGTTGGAAATGTTAATTCTTACACTCTCGCAAACTTAAGAAAAAAACGTACTGAATGCCTTACCTCTCTATGCTGAAAACGAAGTGGCTTTAAAACTAGTGCATTATTTCCATCTGATATTCCCCTTGTGAAGTACAGTCATCAGTCTTCATTTCAGTCTCAGTGTCATTGTTAAGGTTCTGTAGTAATGGTAAATATTCAATGTGTTGGTTTCTTTCCTTCACTGCATCATGAATGTGAATAATTGCCACTCTAAGCCTACATGAAATATATGCAAATAATCTTTTTTTTCCCTTTTTAAAAAATGATTTTCAATCTTTGAAGAAGAAAGGAGACGTCAGCTTTCAAGGATTGACAACACCTGACAAAACCTTCCTGTATCTGTCACACAAGTTATCAGTGGAATTCAAAGACAGTGTGGTCTTAGCTCCAGAATCCACAGTTTTTAAATTACTAAACCTCTCTTCAGTATATAAAGTATGAGACAAAGTGGCACCTACTTGACCTCACAGTATGCTGAAGTCACTTCCACTTCAGCAACTTCCTTATACCTGCTTTCACTGAATTAATCTATATTCCTCTCCAGTGGGTGCTTCAGTGCTGACAGGCAGACTTCAAAAGACTCTGAGACAGTCAGGTCATCCGGCTAAGGGACGTTTTGGGACAGCATCTTATGTGTCCCTCAGTTTCTGATACTGTACTTAAACATTAACAAACTAGAGGACATCAGGACTGTCTTTTGGTCTTAAAAGAGTAAAAGAGTAGAACAAACAAACTAGAATACCTTTAGCTATTATATTTGGATTAGTGCACGTTTACTTTGTAGTTAGAATACTCTCCTTAGTTTAAAGATACTTTTTTGGAGTTAGGAGGCACATTTTTTATATCAGAAAAATATACCGGTAAATTGATTCTTTTAACATAAATATATCTTAAGGACTTGTGTCACATGTCTATTGTCATCATTGGAAGTCTAGTTTTGTATTTGTGTAACACTGACATAATGTCGATACTTGATTAATGGAGTGGGTTTTGTTTATTGTCTTACTGCTTTAAAAATGTTTAGAATATTTTGACAGCATTACTTAACCCTATAAGGCCCTTTGTATCATATTTGATACATGAGTTTCTGAGACCTCTATTTCATCAACATGATCGATACTTGCCATCATTTCAAAATGTTATAGACAAAACTCTTTTTTTGGTCTAAAATTTGTATTGTTGTTAACAAAAAGTTGCCAAAAATGCCCAATGTAGCAAATGCGACACAAAAAACATATAATAAAAATATATCATGCACATCATGATATAACAAAAAAAAAAAAAAAAAAAAGTAGCAGGGTATACAAAATGCATTTATCATTGACAGAACTCAAGATATAGTACAAGAATTTATACATTTATAGAAATTATAACATCTATAAGTTTAGATCTTTTATTAAAATATGTTAATGAAAAAAAACTTACAGTACCTAAATTAAAAGTACCCGTGTACTCAGTACACAATAGCTGTGGACACTCTGACGTTACAAACAGAAGAAAGTTGCAGTTACTGTTGTGTTACAGGAAATAAAATAAAAAATCATATTTGATAAATGTGAATTTATTGTTTATCAGGATGAGTTTTTATGCAATTTCAGTAGCAGCTATGTGGACTTCTTCATTATCCCAGTGACCACTGATATTAAAGTTTTGCCATTTTTCATATTCATATGGATGTGTTTCATTTTATTAACCCAAAATACAGAAGCGTGATGGCAAGTCTTGCTTTTAAAAGGATTTTGGAGGATATTAGTAAAACATTCACTCTGTTTAAAAATGTGATATACAATACAAATAAGATATATTAGGATGTAAATAATGGAAGCTACAGGAAATTGCATGTTACTAGCCACAAAATAGCAGTAATAGCCATGGAATGTAAATCTATTGGGTACTGCTCGTATTGTCAGCGCCATAAGTAATTGCTTGGATTTTATTTTGTACTTTATATTTGTACTGGATATTCTTTTCTATTCCTTCAAAAGTATGCAGTATATCTGTCTCTTTTTTGTGTGGTAAGCCCATTCTTACCATTTCAACCAGTACCTCCTACATTTCCTTTATTCTTAAGAAGAATCAGTATTAGGTTTACTGGCCTTTAATCCACCACACCACCCTCCTGTGATCACCAGGGGTTCCGACCTGAGCTCTCTTTGTGCTCATGTGCCTGTAATTCACAATTGTAGGGGTCTCTGTGGAGGTCGTCACACATTGATAAAGACAGGTTAGAGAGAGCGAGAGAAAATGAAATCCATGAGCATCCTGGCACCAGCCTTTGGGAATAAACAGAGGTCACATACAAGAGAATGAGTTCCTCAAATAGATATGAAGATACATACACAGTGGTCATGCGCACACATTTTATCTTCATCTAATGCTTTTTCAGAGTAATCCAGGTCATACTGGAAAACACATTAATTACTTTTTCCAGCGTTTTTAATGTTCAAGGTTGCCAAAGGATCATGTGTTGCAGAAGCTGTCTGGAAGCTTTGTTGCATGAGTCATCTAACTTAAGATTGAAATTCTAATGTTGACTATTTAATGCATGAGGAACTTGAGTCCGCGGGGGCTCTGCTGTAAAATGCGCCAGCCGATGTAGGTTTTGCTTAAAATGGACTTATGGCACAAAAAAACGGAAAGGAGGGCCGCACAAGTGCATCAAGATATTTCCGTCGTTGTGATGTTACAGCTGTAAACAACACTGGGAGGCTTGTTGATTCTTGCTGCCTCAAAAAAAATTCAGAAAACAAGGCGGCGCTGCCTTTTAGCCAGCACAGTAATTTGGTTTACTAATTCATTTTGGCCTGTAGGTTTGATGCACTTCAAGCAGCACACAATAAACATCAGAAAGCAGTTCTCCCATTGTGGGTGTGCTGTACAATGCCGGTAGCCCACTCAAAACAGCAGGAAAGCAATCAACTACTCTGTGTGCAGGAAAAAATAGACAGACAGACAGACAGATAGATTTGACTTTAGCAGGAGTTCATATGAAACTGTCCTATAGACACTTTCACTTTTCTGTTTCCTGTGTTCTCTGTAATGCTGCAGTGACAGAAAGCTATATGTGAAGACAGTGATGTGTGATGACAGAGATCCAGAGAAGTGGATGGAGATAGGGAGTAATGAATAATGGAAGAGAATCTTAGCGTACCTGCTGAATGATTACAGCTCAAGGTTTGCTTGCATGGGTTTTCTCATCTCTCTGCAATTCTGTACCTCCCCCCATGTATTCCTCCATACATGTATTCTAGCAACCAGTGATTTATGATAACCGCATCACACGACTACCGCGTTGCACAATGTACAGTTATTTTTTTTTAAGCATTCTCTCTTTATGTTTAGATTTCTCAGTCTATTATAGATCGACAAATAGATTCACAAACCATCCTAGGAAAAAAGGTGCCATTTAGGCCAGTCACATGACCCTAAAATAAGAAAATAAATAAATAGTCCCAATTAAAAAGATAGCAGATTCACAAACCTTCCTAGGAAAACAAAAACTGGGAAAAAATGAGAAGCCTCTTGCGTATGTTAAGGCAATTAAGCCAGTCACATGACCCTAAAATAGCTAAAAAAATAAAAAAATAAAAAAATAAAAAAAATAGCCCCAATTTCAACACACTAATAGGAAACAATATGCCATACTTTACTTGTATTTGATAGGGATAGTGAATCTGGGGGAAAACTTTTAATTTCCTTTCAGTTAAAATGAAGTAATAGTAACGTGAAAATGCAGAAGAAATAAGATGGGTTGCATCCAAATGCAATGAAAATTCTCAAATGGTATCAATAATGTCAAGTCTAGTAAAAATTTTCTGGTGTAACACTGTTCAGACTGCATTACAAAGGGTTAAAATAAAACATGCAAATCATATACATGTCATGATATAAATGATGCAAAAAGACTCATTGTGGAGTTGAAATATAACAATAACAATCCAAAGTGAAAACCAGACAAGACTAGATTTGTTTCCCTGTTCAAAGATGTCTGGTTATTTTACACTGCAGATGTGATCATCACCACGAATCCTGATTATTTCTGCTACAACCTCGGTAAAAGCAATTTCCAGACAGCGGTAACTGTGTGATGACCCAGTCCTCTGTTTTGTCTCCAGGGACAGGTGTTTTACTCTACCCTGTAATGACTGCTCATTAGATCATATGTAAACATGGGGAGCGCAGTAGAAATGAAAACAACTAAGAGGTTAAAAGAATGTTAAAGTCGTGGTTTACTGGTCAAGCCACTTTAAATAATAGTGTTTTAAGCCCTGATAGATGATGAAAATGTTTTTTTTTTAATTTTGTTTTGTTTTCTGGGAAAACATAGAAGGTCTGACCCTGTTGATTTTAGATACAAGTAGAATTGAAATATAATTATATCCAAGTTCAATTACTGATTTCTAAATTAGTAGAGGTATTTTATTTAATATAGAAGCTAATATAGAGGTTTGAGAATAGGACCATTTTTGCTGTTTGTTAAAATCCTAGCTGCATTTTGCAGGAATGTAAGCTTCTCCATTCCAGGAGCTTCACAATTGGAAAAATGAATTTTTAAGTACATATTGTTGTGTTTATTTATTTATTTATTTTCATTTTTGTAACAGTAAAATGGAAACTCTCCATTTCCATAAAATGTGTTGTATGCAGTGTGGTTTATGAAAGTATCACAGGACAGTTATCTTCTTACTATAATGATAATAGCGTATGTATGTACATATGAACCCTATCCCCTTATGGGTTAGCTGATCTGAACTAAACTTTTCACAAACAACATCACACATTCTGGAATTCTGAACATATATATTATAACTTGCAAATGTGATGTTACTCCATGTGCGTTTGCTTCATGTTTTATGTTCAACGTACGTTGCCCAACTTAATAGTTACCACAGTTTAAATCCGTGACAGAATTTTCTTTGACGCACCACTAGATACAGAATGAAGAATCTGAAGAAGGGCTGCAGGTCTGGCAAAGCATGCTTTTAGGGAAGGTTTTTGAATAATTAAGCCACCAGACTGAAAGCCACTGAAAGCATGATCAGTAATGCATTTTTTGAGATTTAATATTTGGAAAAGATTAAACCATGTTCTTGTCTTTCTGAAACGGCTTGTCATTTGTGCTCCAGCTGCTGTCCATCTAGTCTGTGTCCTACAACACCATGTTTATGTTTTCAGTAAGTTATATCATCATATCATTTTCTCAGCCATATTTGGAATATATGCATCAGTCCCACTGTTTAAATAAAACCAAAACTATAATTTTATAAAGATACCACAGTGCCTCCTACAGGGGTAGGTGTTTTTCGATTGTCAAACATGTACAGTGGGGCAAAAAAGTATTTAGTCAGCCACCGATTGTGCAAGTTCCCCCACTTAAAATGATGACAGAGGTCAGTAATTTGCACCAGAGGTACACTTCAACTGTGAGAGACAGAATGTGAAAAAAAAATCCATGAATTCACATGGTAGGATTTGTAAAGAATTTATTCGTAAATCAGGGTGGAAAATAAGTATTTGGTCAATAACAAAAATACAACTCAATACTTTGTAACATAACCTTTGTTGGCAATAACAGAGGTCAAACGTTTACTATAGGTCTTTACCAGGTTTGCACACACAGTAGCTGGTATTTTGGCCCATTCCTCCATGCAGATCTTCTCAAGAGCAGTGATGTTTTGGGGCTGTCGCCGAGCAACACGGACTTTCAACTCCCGCCACAGATTTTCTATGGGGTTGACGAGTTGAGTTTATACCAAAAAGTTCTACTTTGGTTTCATCTGACCACATGACATTCTCCCAATCCTCTGCTGTATCATCCATGTGCTCTCTGGCAAACTTCAGACGGGCCTGGACATGCACTGGCTTCAGCAGCGGAACACGTCTGGCACTGCGGGATTTGATTTCCTGCCGTTGTAGTGTGTTACTGATGGTGACCTTTGTTACTTTGGTCCCAGCTCTCTGCAGGTCATTCACCAGGTCCCCCCGTGTGGTTCTGGGATCTTTGCTCACCGTTCTCATGATCATTTTGACCCCACGGGATGAGATCTTGCGTGGAGCCCCAGATCGAGGGAGATTATCAGTGGTCTTGTATGTCTTCCATTTTCTGATGATTGCTCCCACAGTTGATTTTTTCACACCAAGCTGCTTGCCTATTGTAGATTCACTCTTCCCAGTCTGGTGCAGGTCTACAATTCTTTTCCTGGTGTCCTTCGAAAGCTCTTTGGTCTTGGCCATGGCGGAGTTTGGAGTCTGACTGGTTGAGGCTGTGGACAGGTGTCTTTTATACAGATGATGAGGTCAAACAGGTGCCATTCATACAGGTAACGAGTGGGGGACAGAAAAGCTTCTTACAGAAGACGTTACAGGTCTGTGAGAGCCAGGGATTTTCCTTGTTTGAGGTGACCAAATACTTATTTTCCACCCTGATTTACGAATAAATTCTTTACAAATCCTACCATGTGAATTCATGGATTTTTTTTTCACATTCTGTCTCTCACAGTTGAAGTGTACCTCTGGTGCAAATTACTGACCTCTGTCATCATTTTAAGTGGGGGAACTTGCACAATCGGTGGCTGACTAAATACTTTTTTGCCCCACTGTATAAGGATTATCATGGAATAAGGATTATTATATTATGGTTAACAATAGTGGCATAGCCTTTTCCTCCTCTCATCTGGAGCACTGCATATGCTATACAGAAACACAGCAGAATGAGAAGAAGGAACTTATACATTTAAAAAGTCTCAAAACTCAGCAGTTTGTGAAACACTAAGTGATGATTTAAAAATGCACTTAGGTTGGGTTAGGTTTAGGGATGCAACGATACCAATTTTTTCAAACCGATACGATACCGATACTTGGATCTGAGTACTTGCCGATACCGAGTACAAAAACCGATACTTCTACCACACACACACACACACACACACAAATGCAATGAATTGGAAGACAGGTTTTATTTTATTCTCTGCCGATAAAAAATTTAATCTTAATAAAAATGACCACAAAAAAATTTCAAGTGAAAAATAAGCACTTCTGTTAAATTATTGCAGAGTCTCCACATTGTAATTTAACAAAATATCACTGAACTATTGGCACTGTCTCGAGCTTTCGGAATAATAAATAAACACTTCTGTTTGGAATAAAATAAATACAAATTAGGTTTGAGAATAAAATAAACTTTTAAATTGTTGCAGAGTGTCCATATTGTAAACAAACAAACAAAATAACGAAAGTATTTGGCATTGATGAACGAACTCCCCATCTGCCCGTGGATCATCAGTCCACTGTGCCGTTAAACCAAGGACTGACATCGCGCGCACACTGCTTGTCTTTACCTCTTTAGAAAGTTTTGGAACCATTATCTCTCTGATGTGTGGGCGGCTGGGAATTTCATATCGCAGCTCGAGTATGCTGAGAAGACGATGCAATCCTATGTTTTCCACGACCAGCATTGGCTGGTCATCCAGAGCGATAAAATGAGTCAGAGCCTCTGTTATTTTAACTGCCCGTGGATTTTCTCTTGACATTTTTCATCGCTTTTCCAAAACCTGAGTTAAAGTTGGCTGTTCCGGTCCACACTGCTGACATTTTGTTTAGCCTAGCTACAGCAGCCTCCAGTTTCTCTTTTTTTTATCTGGAGCTCCCAGTCTGACTCGCCTAACCCTGTGCCTGTTTAGCGCGGGATGTCCCCCTAGTGGCCAATCTAAAAAACTACAACAAAAATGACAAGCCACCCTCTGATTAATGAAATAAGTTAGTATCGGTTCATGGTATCGGTTAACTTTTATGAGTATGAGTACACACACATTTTACAGTATCGGCCTCGGCACCGATACCCGATACCAGTATCCCTAGTTAGGTTGACATCTAATATTACTTTAATATATCTTTGAACATAGCAGTGAACACATGTATATGATTACTAATATTAATCCCAAAATAAATGTTTGTAATGTTTTTTATAGAGAGGACAGAAAGTTTTGAACATTAGCAGAAGTTGAAGAGCATGAAGAGCGGTTTATAAACAGAAGGGATACTTCATGTAACAAAAAATTGAAGTGAAAAAGAAACCATTTTAGTACATAAAAATAAATCATAACATTCAAATGAAGAGTCTGATACTTCATTAAGTATGACCCTTGAGCCTCATAGACAATACCAGGGAAATGACTTGTTAAAGACCCTTTAAAATCAAATCTGGCAGAGACGGTGCATAATCCGCCTCTTATATCTGACGTCATTAGCCATTCCCAGGTTCAGATTCAGAGAGTTAAAAATGGCCTTTTCATCTTAAATAAAATGAAAAAAGTAAGTGATGGTCAATGAAATGATAAGTGTGGCTGCTCTCCCAGGTGTTACAATAAAGTTTGACATCCAGGCATCATTGAAAAAGATAATTTACTAATTTTAACTGAGTTTAAAGTTAGCAGGAAGTGAGCTCACTAGTTTCCACTTACAGATGCTATACCATCATATGACAGGGATTTTTTAAAAAACCCTAGGCGCTAAAACATGCAGCTCTATCACTTCAGATATAAATGAAGAAAGTAAACTAATCAGCAGTAATGTGTGCATGGTTATTAAAGTTTGGATAGCTGGCATATAATAGTGTACTAGTCCGTGGCTAGCTACGGACCTATGAATAGAATAATATAAACATATTAGCAAAGCAAAGATGGAGGATGAATGTTAACGTCTTCCCTCCAGTAAAAGTTAATTTGAAGGTCCCTGATGGGCCGAGACAAATGTAATCATAAACTTCAGCCAAGAGATCTGAGATGATCCATCCACAGCACAAGGTTAGTCATTAGTATGGTGCTGCATGGTTTGCATTACTCACCATAAAACATTTCTGATCCTCAGCTTTATGTACCCATTGAAACTTTACTTTTCCTCAGAGTTATTCCTTTCTGAAACAGATTTTTGGTGTCAGGCAAAATTTGAGTCGATGGGCTGTAGTTACTTCAAAAACACTCAAAACCTGAGCTTAAAGATGCAATGCACTTAGTGCTAATAAAAAGTCAGTTGGGCCAACAGTGATCATAGATTATTTTTAGGGGTTTTATATCAAATAAAACAAGATACAAAAAATGACCACACGTTAAAAGAACAACAGCCTTAATGAATGGAGTCAGAGCTTGGACCCAGAAGCAGGTGGATGGTTCACTCAGGACAGGTCCACACTACATCCGATGATGTATATTCAAGTCAAATCTGAGGGAAGAGACTTTGTTCAATAAGTGATTAGTGCTTTTGGTTGCTAATTTTTTATGTGATTAACTTCTATTAGAAGCACAATTTCAGATAGTGAGTTTTTGGTAATGTCAGTTTGGTGGCTTGCTGATACTGCAGTCCCCAATCTGTACATCAAATTGAGCCCTAGAGGGTTATGGAAAAGGTATTGAGAAACAGAAGTCAGCAATGAAAGCAAAAAGAAAAGTTGAAGCACTTAAACAAAGATAAAAGACCTGTTTTTGTCTAGGTTTTGAATTTTTCCAATGACGAGATTTAAAATAGAGACTAACAACGGTTGTATAGAAAGCTGCTATGATTCAAAAGTAGGAGTTTTCACCACAGATTCTGATGTATTATGCATAGAAAAAAGCTAGATTTTGCTGTTAGCATCCTTCTTTTATGTTCATAACTCTCTCCTTTCTATTGTACACAACTGCCTGACACAATACAAACACAATGACTGGTAAATGTTGACGCAAGCGAGATGAAAGTATCAGGGACACAGAAAACTAAGGAACACTTATCTGAAAAATATCTATGTGGAGACCGGTTCCCTGTTTCTATTTTGTCAATATTCATATAGTAAATGTGTTGCCATGGTAAAGTAGAATAAACCTAAAAGGTCGAACAAAACCAACAAAAACAAAACTATATGGAAATAGTCAAAGGAGCTTGCAAAGAAAAGTGTCTGGACCAGACGCTTTTCTTTGCAAGCTCCTTTGACTACTATGATGACTGAGAACCTTCACAGACATATATGGAAATAGCTAAGATTATATATATAAAAAGACTTGAATGTAATATATGATATGTATGACTTTATTTTCTCAGGCGCTGTACTTAGATACTTACCCATCAAAATCAGAGACTTTCTCAGGGGAACAACAAGAGTGATTTAGCACAGTGGTGTATACCGATCATCCCACCTTTATATCTAATGCATGAGTCAATGGAAGGAAACACATCCTGTTTAATGTGAAAACACATTAAACAGGATGTGTTTAATATGTCGCAGTAAGTGACTGATGGAGATCTTAAGCTTGGCTCTTTTTTTAAGAGTCCTTTCTTATCAAATCTTTTTTGATAATTAAAAAAAAAAAGAAGTAGTTTTAACTTAAGATTAATTTTAAAGGAAAGTCAGCCCTAATTAAGTAGAAATCTCCCATTTTCTTGGCACAATTTTTCAGGAAAACATTATGGTTTAATATTTCAAAACATTTGAACACAGAAAGGTGCTTGGCAGCTTTGAAAGCCAGGTATTGTACTCTGCAGTTACTTAGCCAAAAATACATTTTGGATTCTGCTGGTCGGCCAGAAATGAAAGTACATTGTGTTCGTGCCTATAATACCTTTATGAAAAAAAAAACATTGCTTTTTTTTCCAGCCTATTTCATTTCTTATCAAGTTGCACAAAAAAAAGAAAAAAAAATAGCAAAGCTTCAAAACTACAAATATATAAGTTTTCAATCAATCAATCAAAAGTAACTTGTAAATAAAACGTAAAGTCAGTTCTGCCTGGTCGACTCTTTTCTACATCCCTGATTTCACTGTCTCTCTTCTCACCACTGACCATGTGATAGAAACCATAAAAAAGGGAAACCGCAGATGTTTGACCTCTTGCTTTCACTCCGGCTTGCCTCTCTCTTTTTCCCGCTTTATTCCTCTCAGCTCACTCTCTCCCCGGTGGGCCCGCCGAGCTGTCACATAGTACTGGAGCGTGTCCTTAACTCTGTTTTGTCATTCTGTCATCCTGTCTTCTCTCCTACCATCCATCCATCCATCCACTCCTCTCCAAGCTCCCCAGTCTCTGAGGCCCCTGTGGGATTTCTGGATGACCAAAGCGCAGACCTTTATCTGTCTCCATGTGTACGTGTATGTGTTTTTGTTTGTGTACTGTATTTTGAGAACGTAACAAATGCCAGGTTGGGATTTACAGGTGAGCAGTCATGGAGCGGCTGCAGATGTTGTCAGCCCCGCAGTCTGCTTCTCTCTCTCTCTCTCGCTCATTCTCTCTCTCTCTCTCTCTCTCTCTCTCTCTCTCTTTGTTTTTTCTTTTTTTGTAACTCACTGTGTACTCTTGCAACTCTCACAGATGTTAACATGAATGGTCATAGACGGACCTGAGCTAAAACACACTGGCCAGCCTTTTCAGTCTTTGTATATGTGTACAGTACATATATATGTGTGTGCCTGTGTGTGTATACGTATATATGTGTGTGTGTGTGTGATGAATGGGCAAGTGCCAAGCAGCGTTCCCTTGGTGGCCTTGGATCAATCTGCTTATCTGTTAGCTGCCAGCACTGCCAGTGATTAACGACCAGCTCCACACACAACACATCCTTATTCATTACCACACACGTCACACACATGTGTGTTGGCAGCCAGTCAAGCAAACACACGCACACATGCATGCGCGTACACACAAGTCATCCTTTTTCATTACAGTAGACAACCACATTGGGGACAGTCTGGAAGAGCTGGAAGCCAGAGAGGTGAGTGTGAGATGGAGGGAGAGAGATGGATAGGTGCAGCATAAACACTAAACGACACAGGCACCTCCAATTACTCCTTTTATTCTACAGTTATCCCTCCTTCTGTTCTACCACCGAGCATCTTTCTATATTTCCCCTTTAGTCTATTCAAATTTCCCCTTACAACCAAATTTCCCCTTGTGGAACAATTAAAGGATTGTATTCTATTCTATTCTATTCTATTCTATTCTATTCATCTTTCTCTGTGCCTTTTGACTTTCTGACCTCTTTGGATCACTTAAGTGCAAAACTTCCCACAACATTTGACCTTCTCGGTGACTTTCCTCCTCCAGGCCAGTGTGTGTCTCGGATACCTGAGATAGTAGCCTACTCTGTCATCAGGCCAATCAGAGCAGCAGAGAATACCCCTGGGGCAAAGTGTAGGAGGGAAGAGGCGCCGGCAGGAACAGAGACCAAGATAGATGCGTCTTCTTAAAATGTATTGCAAGATCACAGCAATCCCTTAGGACATAAGTCATGTTTTAAAAGAAATTAGCACAACTAAATTGGATTTAAATGCAATCTTTTCGATGTGGTTGGATTGCTCGGCAGTTGGTGTGGCTTACTGAATTTCTAACCCAGTGTTACGAGACATAAGACTCTTATGTCTCATTTATACAAAATTGAGCCCCTTAAAGTGTTACGACATTAAATCACAACTGTTTGGTAGGAAAGTCTGGCTTTGACAGAGCATGCTTGAATCTGAGGTACCGTATCATCAGCATAATGCTAATCCTTATTTCGTTGTGAGACCATGATGTAATGTGTTTAATAATGGTTATAACCATAACCATGGTTATGGTTAATAACTAGTCAATAGCCACCACTCTAAGCAGAGTTTTGGTAAATAATTTTGTACATCAGCATTTGGAATATCAAATATTATTGTTTATAACTATGATGGCAGTTTCAAGGTGAGTTCCATTTTTTTCAAATTCTTATTTCTGCAAACAATGTGTGTTTTCCATTTAGTGTAAAGCAAAGCGTTATTTTTAGTTTTTTTAATTTTTAGCTAAGAAAATTCTAAGCTTACAAGCTGTTCCTTTGGCAGAACAAGCTTGCAGCTGCTTCAGCCCTGTGCTCAGACCTGCTATTTTTGTGATATCCTCCTGCTAGTGGTGGTAGTGGTGGTGGTGGTGGTTTGGGGGGAGGGGGTGGGTGGGTGAAGAAGACAGACTTGTATTTTGCCTGTGCCAGTGAGAGGAGGAGAGAACAGCAGCTGTTTTGCAATCTTTAGGGACTAAAGACGATTGTGGGACAGTTTAAGATTTCAGAAACTTTGTTTCACTTATTTAAGACTATTACAGTTTCATGGTTGGTTCATGGATTAAGAAACAACAGGATATAAGCACGAGTTAACCCTGAAACAATACTTTAAGTCAGTGGTTCTTAACCTTGTTGGAGGTACCGAACCCCACCAGTTTCATATGTGCAGTCACTGAACCCCTCTTTAGTGAAAAATAAAATATGATTTTTTTTTTTCAAATTCAAGACATAGATATGTTTTTTACTGGTGCACAAAATGAGCTGTGCATGTCAAGGCGGAGGCTCTGCCGAACCCCTGAGACTGACTCACCGAACCCCTAGGGTTCAATCGAACCCAGGTTAAGAACCACTGCTTTAAGTAATAAAAAGGAAATTGTTTAATATCTGGGATCTGGAATAAATAAAAGTTTTCTTTGTTTTCAATTCCCAAAAACATCTAAATATATAATCCGATCTCATTTAAAGCTTAGGGATCATTTCGCTTCATTTACTGTGCCTGGCAGATGAAAGAAAGGTAGTGGTGATGTCCAGTTGTGTTTTATGGAAATATATTCTCAAGTCCAACAGTTTATGAGATAATTGGACAAACAGAAAATTGCCTTCATGCCCTGAATAAATTGTCCTCTGTTATTTTATCAAACTGACATACTGGTTACAAATGCAGCACTACAAAGAGATGTAGATAATTATAATCCCCACCTTTTTTAACTTACAGCTCAGGCGGAAGATACTAAAAGTGAGAAGAGTATATTAGACAACAGTGTTTCAATCCAGTAGTTATTTATAGAATTTTCTAAGCTAGTTCAGCTTTGTAGGTGTCTTCAAGAGCGCCTTAATTTGTGGATTATACTTTTGTGGTCAGACGTTTACATGCACTCATCATGAATATGGATGTCATGGTCATTTTGAGTTTTTAATGATTTCTTTGACCACAAACGTATATAAATGCAGTACCATTAAATTGATTAAAATGCCCAGATGGGTTCTATTCAGGGTACTCTGGCTTTCTCCCACATTACAAAGACATGCATACTCACTGCTTTCTGTGAGATATATAACGTGCTTGAAGTGAATGGAATAAAGTGCTGTATGAATGTATGGTTAAAATATGATCTGTAATCTAAAGCGCTTTGAGTAAGACTTTAAAAGTGCTATATAAATGCAAGCAAATTAACTAAACAAATATAGAGTAATGGGGAGATGTTAGAGTGGCCAGCTATGTACACAGCCTTGATTTGATAATGCCATTTTAGCACTCCTATAATAACATAATTGTTGTGGCTTCAGGAACGTCTTTTCACCTGAGCATTAATATTATTATGTATTGATTTTCAAACCTGGGAGAAGTTTGAGACTTGAGTGTGATTATGAATGGCTCTTTAATGTGTAGTTAAGGGTCCAATTAACAAAAAGGCTCCCCAAACTGAAGCTAGTAATAATTATCCAAATCATATTTAACCTACATATAGGAAAACTTTATCCAGTGTCCTGTGTAAAGGTTGAGTGCTTGACCCATTCATCTACCATGACCTACTATCTATTAGGGGTGGGGGGAAAAATCGATACTGTGTAGTATTGTGATATTTTGTTTGCTAATAATATATCGATACAGGGACAGCAGAAATCGATATTTTGTTACAAAACTGTCCAAATGTGTTTAACTTTTTTTTTGGCAGCAACATGACAGTTTACTTATTTTAATTTAAGACATGTTTTATTTTAATTAAGTTTAAAACTTTTTTATTTAATGTAAAATTATATTTTGTTTTAATTTACTTTCAAATTCTTCAGTTGCTGAATGGGCTGCATAGTTTTCATAAATTGCATAGTTCAGAATAGCTATAATTGTACCAGATGGTTGCATTCAGTTAAGTTGGACTAGACTGTAATACAAACCATTCAGTTTGTCAACAATAAAACTGAAATGAGAGAAAGACTGAGTGCGAGACTTTGATATTAGATAAAATGAATATTGATAAAGTTTACCTTTATGTACAGAATCTGAATATCGCAAAATATTTTAAAAAATTGCAATAATATCGTATTGTGCGTTAAGTATTGTGATAATATCGTATCGTGGGATGTATGGTGGTCCCCACCTCTACTATCTATGTGGATTCTTCTTTATATTATCTTACTTAATCTTTTTTGTTTGTTTTTCTTCAATTTTAATTGATTGTCCTGGAATAGCATTAGTGATAGTGTTTTCATCATTCCAATCCTTTAGCTTTTAATTATTCACTATATCCTCCTGAGAACCTAGGGAACAAGTATAGTTTAGTTCTCTTTCAGTTTTTTTGTGATGTTTTGCCTACATGAAGCTAAAAGAGGAAACCCAAGCACATGAGATATCGTTGGAAAGGCCAGATGTCCTCTTTTTTTTTTTTTTTTAGCACAAAATGACTTTTTAGGGTAGCTCAAATAAGTCAAAAGATGATTTGAGAAATGTCATATAGCAGTGTTTTCACTGTAGTGCATTTCATACATAAAGGCTAAAGCTTATGGAATTGTTTTTATGTCAAAAGTCACACAAACAAATGGTTTCATTTCATAGGTTCAGGTATTCATTTCCGCTCACAGAATTCAGTTCTTCAGACAAATTCACTAGCCTGTGCACGGGTAACTCAGAAGCCATGTGCGCAAAGAGAGCCCGTTCTCACTCCCGAGGCGTAACATGCTGACGTTTTGTCACGTCCCGGGGCGTTCCCGAGGAACGCAAAAGGAGACCTTCGGCGTTCTTATGGTACGCGGCGGGTTATGGCCGAAATCCAGTGCAATGACACTCCCGAGGTAATAGACGTTCCAGCCCTGTGTTCCAGCCCTAAACCTAACCTTATCCCTAGCCCTAACCATAACCTTTTTCCTGAGGTTAACCAGGACTTTAATGATGTTAAATAGCGTGTTTCTAAGCGATTTGAAGAAAAAGAGCGAACATGTGTAGATTGAGTCCATATGGTTCTCATATTTCCTCATTTTTCCGAGGAAATATGAGGAAATATGTTTCGAGGAACGTGGTGGGTAGCCGAAAACGTAATATGTTGACGATTTGTCACCTAGCGTAAAATGTTACGCTTTGGGAGTGAGAACGTGTTGGAGCGCAAAGAAGCCATCAGGTAAACAGGAGGGTCTGCTTGGTGAGCACTGCAGCAGATTCACCCTCTCATGGAGAACTCTGCCCTCAAAGCTGAATTGCACTCGCTCGACTCAACTAACTTTTGACAATTTGGAGGGCAGCGCCCAAAGCAAGAGGGGTCTGTGGTAGGGTGTGCCTGCAAGGGAGGGTGGAGCAGTGGGTTTAGGATGTGGTGTCAGGGTGGGGGGCTGACCCAAACAGCTGTTCTCCATCACCTGGTCATGCCTTCACTATTTCAGTAGGATGCTGAAGGGAGGGCCGCATGCTGCTGCAAAGCTAGACAATAGCACTATAAATAAAAACACTCACTAACCTGCAGCGCTGCGGTCGTCGGGTCCTTTATTGTTACAGGGTCCTAATGAGGTTCATCACTTTCAAAGCAGCGACACGCTAGCCTCTGTGATGGACAGAATTTAGTTTACTGTTTATGTTGCTGCTTAGCAGCAAGGTGACTATGGCAAGCTGTGTGCTTAATGGCTCTGTGCTCTTTTCAAATCAGAGAGTGCAAAGTTTAGCAACAAGCTGTAGCTCTCCTGCTGCCTTCAGATGGCTGCAGGAATTTAGTGAACTGAAGGTTTTCAGACAACAGATGCTCAAAGAATTTAATTATAGGTCAGTGTAGAACACTTTACTTGCATTCTTCTTTAACCAAGATTAGCGTTCAAAATTTTCAGGTTGCACTGTGTAGTTTCCCTTGCATACTGCTCCAGAAATAGACATATTTCTAATTCTCAACATAACATACATAGACACTCTTAAAAAAACAGTTAAAAAAACACTATTTGTTTAATGCACAAACAAAAAAGAAATCTACTTGTGCTTCCTTTTCAGTTCAGCTTATTTTATGGTCAAGTGCCAACGTGAAGGCTAAAACCTACCTTGTTTGCTGTGCACTTGTCATTTTGCTTGTCATCATGTCACCACAAACAATCATGGAGGTGTGTCGTGCTGTCATGAAGCTCTGGACACTCAAAGCTTAAGTGCTGGCAGCCAGTCACCCAGTACAGATGTCAGAAATCATACCAGATATCTTGTTAAAATGTGAAAAACTGACAAACTAATAAGCCAGTGTTTTTGGTGAAATGTTTAAGGAGAAGTGACATTTTCAATGTCCACAGTGTTCCCCGTCAAAATAAAGAGTGTAAGTTTTTCACAGCTTAATGCAGAAACCAAAGTTAAAATTACACTGCAGCACCAGGAAGAAAGTGGACAACTGGAACACTATGTGCCTTCTGTCAGCAAAACCCAAAGCTCTTTTGTCTTGTTCAGCTTCTCTTTCTAACTCTCTTTTGGACCGTTAAGAGTGTGTTTATAGACCTGTTTTTACCTTGTAAAGTCATATATAATATTCCCCTCTTGTGCTCCATGTCTGGGTTCTATTGTTTCTTATATTTTTTCCTTAAGATCCCTGTGCCATTTTGGATTTTGCTTTTGTGTTTCTGTTGGACATGGATCGTGTTTTTTGATATTTTTTGTGAACAGACAATAAAGGCTCATATTTTGTTTTGTTTTATGTTTTTTTTCTCCTTTCTGCGCCACTTGATTATTATTTTACGTTGATTATTTTTGAATCAAGATAAAGTTATCCTATACCAAATAAACCATTGCAGCCTTTAAATGGCAAGATTTAAAGAAGCGATAATTTGTTATTTTCTCCACTGTGTTTTGATCTGTATTAGATGCTTCTAAGGTCGTCAACACACAAGCTAATAACTACTTATTCACACATAAGCCAATAAACAGAACATTTTTTACTCTTTTCTCTGTGTGGTATCATTAAAGGTTTATGTTCACCACCCCGCCAGTGACTGTCTGTGTACTGTTGCTCATGCTGCTCAGCTAATGTACACTCAATCTTTCAACTGCTCAGGACACTGCTGATGAGTATGATGGAACTTCAGTGAAACTTGCACCCACTTGACTCCCAGCTAATATTTTTTTTTATAGTTTGGCTCTAAAAGAAAATAATTATAGTTATTGATGCTGATGATGAAAGCAAAAGCTGTGCATGTGTGTGTTTTCTTTGTCACGTCTGTTATTTATTTATAGACACACCACAACATACACATTACACACTTGAATTTCAGTGAATCGGAGAGTCATATTTCTAAAACCACACTGGCAAATCGAAATAAAAAGGATGTAAATTATACATGTGCTATAGATCTGAGAGGACATGATGGGAAGGAAATAAACATTGATTTATGTAAAAGAGAGTTGATCGCAAGTCAGAAATGATGACAATAGTTGATGGGGACACTTTCTAGCTTCTTGATGCAGCCTAAAGAAAATATTTTTTGACTCGGGTTAAATAAAAATGCAAACCACCAGACATAAAGAAAGACAGTGTCAACAGAAATACCAGAGGCTTCAGCCTTTCCTTTGGTATTGCTCCGTCTCAGTGTCTCTCAGTCTTATCATCTTCTGTTTTTTTTTAATACCTTTCAGCTGATGAGCAATGCATGCATTGCTGGTATGTGAGTATGTGTGTGTGAGAAAGAGAGAGAATGAGAAACCGATAGAGCAATCCTGGCAGCTTGCCTTTGATCTCATCTTTAGCAATAATGCTCCAACTTCAAATGGCCTCAGCAATGGCAGGTAGATGTCTGTGGCACTGCTACTAAGCACCTATTTGCATGTGAGACTGACAGTTGTGGCACTTGTTTCCATATCTCACATTTCTCATCTCACTGTGACTCTGGCTCTGGGTTTATGAACTAAAGCAACCTGTGCTTGCATGTGTGCTTGCATGTGTGTATACTGGCTTCATATGTTGCTATAGTGGGGCAAAAAAGTATTTAGTCAGCCACCGATTGTGCAAGTTCCCCCACTTAAAATGATGACAGAGGTCAGTAATTTGCACCAGAGGTACACTTCAACTGTGAGAGACAGAATGTGAAAAAAAAATCCATGAATTCACATGGTAGGATTTGTAAAGAATTTATTCATAAATCAGGGTGGAAAATAAGTATTTGGTCACCTCAAACAAGGAAAATCCCTGGCTCTCACAGACCTGTAACGTCTTCTGTAAGAAGCTTTTCTGTCCCCCACTCGTTACCTGTATGAATGGCACCTGTTTGACCTCATCATCTGTATAAAAGACACCTGTCCACAGCCTCAACCAGTCAGACTCCAAACTCCGCCATGGCCAAGACCAAAGAGCTTTCGAAGGACACCAGGAAAAGAATTGTAGACCTGCACCAGACTGGGAAGAGTGAATCTACAATAGGCAAGCAGCTTGGTGTGAAAAAATCAACTGTGGGAGCAATCATCAGAAAATGGAAGACATACAAGACCACTGATAATCTCCCTCGATCTGGGGCTCCACGCAAGATCTCATCCCGTGGGGTCAAAATGATCATGAGAACGGTGAGCAAAGATCCCAGAACCACACGGGGGGACCTGGTGAATGACCTGCAGAGAGCTGGGACCAAAGTAACAAAGGTCACCATCAGTAACACACTACAACGGCAGGGAATCAAATCCCGCAGTGCCAGACGTGTTCCGCTGCTGAAGCCAGTGCATGTCCAGGCCCGTCTGAAGTTTGCCAGAGAGCACATGGATGATACAGCAGAGGATTGGGAGAATGTCATGTGGTCAGATGAAAC
Organism: Neolamprologus multifasciatus; assembly: GCF_963576455.1. Lineage (NCBI taxonomy): Eukaryota > Metazoa > Chordata > Actinopteri > Cichliformes > Cichlidae > Neolamprologus > Neolamprologus multifasciatus. Next base: position 6,395,069 of record NC_140444.1, on the reverse strand, counting down.
CAAAGTAGAACTTTTTGGTATAAACTCAACTCGTCGTGTTTGGAGGAAGAAGAATACTGAGTTGCATCCCAAGAACACCATACCTACTGTGAAGCATGGGGGTGGAAACATCATGCTATGGGGCTGTTTTTCTGCCAAGGGGACAGGACGACTGATCCGTGTTAAGGACAGAATGAATGGGGCCAAGTATCGTGAGATTTTGAGCCAAAACCTCCTTCCATCAGTGAGAACTTTGAAGATGAAACGAGGCTGGGTCTTCCAACATGACAATGATCCAAAACACACCGCCCGGGCAACAAAGGAGTGGCTCCGTAAGAAGCATTTGAAAGTCCTGGAGTGGCCTAGCCAGTCTCCAGACCTCAACCCCATAGAAAATCTGTGGAGGGAGTTGAAAGTCCGTGTTGCTCGGCGACAGCCCCAAAACATCACTGCTCTTGAGAAGATCTGCATGGAGGAATGGGCCAAAATACCAGCTACTGTGTGTGCAAACCTGGTAAAGACCTATAGTAAACGTTTGACCTCTGTTATTGCCAACAAAGGTTATGTTACAAAGTATTGAGTTGTATTTTTGTTATTGACCAAATACTTATTTTCCACCCTGATTTACGAATAAATTCTTTACAAATCCTACCATGTGAATTCATGGATTTTTTTTTTCCACATTCTGTCTCTCACAGTTGAAGTGTACCTCTGGTGCAAATTACTGACCTCTGTCATCATTTTAAGTGGGGGAACTTGCACAATCGGTGGCTGACTAAATACTTTTTTGCCCCACTGTACATTTGGGTGTCTAAATGGAGATGTTTCCTGGGTTTGTGTCACGTTTGTTTCTTGCACGCTTGCGCTCCTTGAATTTACACACCAATGCAGCTAAGACATCTCGAGGGGATGTAATGCACTGACTGTTAATTAAATGAAACTTTCTCAGAGAAGATGTGTTTATAGCCATTTATTACCACCAAGGTTTTCATTATGGACATCTCTGCGAACACAGCTTCTTCATACTTCAACAGTGTCTACACCATACACTGATTTTTTGTTGATTTGTTTCTGCTTAGATCTCAATATGTTTCATTTAATCATAGTGAAATTCTTAACCCATTGTGATATGCTCCTACTGGTACCGACTATCTTTTAAAAATGGTTTTGGGTTTTGGGGGGTTTTAAAATTAGTTTTTGGGGTTTTTTTTTTTTGGTTTTTTTTTTAAAAATTAGATGCTTTTATTTTCTTCCTTCAATAGATTCTCTTCTTTTCAGAATATGTATCATTGCAACCAAGTGCATTTTGGTCAAGCAAATACACAGTGAGCATATCCAAAACCCATCTGCACAAATATAAGTACCAACGTATAAGTACCTACTTACAAACAGCTAAGCAGTCACTATATACTGTACAGCTTCATGTACATTCATAGTTATAACCACGCAATTCAATACTTGGATGATTTTTTTCACTTTTAGTGTGTAAAAATATCCATTGTGCTAACGATATGTTAGAAAGGAAGGTTTAGAAAGGAAAAACCTACAATATCAACTTATACACTGACTCAAAGTGTCTCATCCACATTTAAAGTTACATTTTTCTATTTATCTCATAAATATTAGTCCAGTGATACTTCAAAATCTTGTTAATTTGATTTGTTGTTTTTCTGTAGCTTTAAATAAGTACTCTTTCCTCATCGTGGTAATATTTAATTATTTTCCTTCAACATCATCTCTTATACTGTATCAGTAAACAATATAAAGGACAAGTGTAAAAGTTTTAATTATAAACATCTACTCTTCTGCTTTAATCCATAAATAATACCGCTTCCTTACAATTCTGAAATGTTTTAAGGTCTGCTTCCTGAATTTCTTTTTATAAAATTAAAGCTTGTTGTTAAGTGATCCATTTTTAAGCACATTAGCAGGCTGTAAATTGAATTTATCATGTAAAATTCTAATTCTCAACCTATTTGTGTTTCTTAGTTGTGTGTAACTGATATCCCGCAGGCAACAAGAGTATTATTGCTCACCATGTCCAAATCTTTATGACCACAGTCCACCCATCTTCTGGTAGCTGCTGCCACCATGTCATGAAGCTCAAATTCTTAACTGTCTCACTGAGTTCTTCAATGAGTGCTCAATGTCAATAGAATCGCGTGTCTGTGAGATATGGTCGAGCCATCCAATCTACAGCATCTGTGTGATGTTATCATGTCATGAAACAAAATCTCAGAGGAATTTTCCAGGCCCTTGTTGAATTGGTGCCAAGACGTAAGGCATTTCTGAAGGCAAAAGGGTTTCCAACCCACTACTAGCAAGGTGTACCTACTAAACTGTTTGGAGTTAGAGTAGTAGCTTCCAGTGAAGTGTAGTGTGGAACGGCCCCTAATGTCGTGGACCCTCCACCTGAATGGATGTGAAAGTCTATAGATACAGTCTAGCACCCAGATTTAAATTTGAACTGGGTACTAGAGTGATGGCAGTACTGAGAAAAGCAGCGAATTCAAAGATAGTTATATTAAGAAACAAGAGGTAATTCTAATTCTTCAAAGATTACTAAAAAGCATGAAATTTAAAACTTTTCTCCCTTTGAAGCCAAACTTATTGAACATACGTTGATTCACTTTAGTGAAACTTTCTCAGCAAATTATTTATATTTAAGTTAAGATATTGTGATTTTGTGTGTCACATTCTTACCATTCAATGTAATATTGATTTACTGACACAAAAATGAATGAAAGTGATGAGATATTCTAATGTAATATTACAAATTATGCATATTTAGCTATTTCAAAGTTAGTAGAAATCCAGATGTGCAGTAATTATCTGTCTTAACCACATTTAACCCACAATACTAAATGCATGAAAAGGGTAATGTAGAGAAAGCAGAATGAGAAGTTTCACTGTCTTGTTGTGTTGGCTGTTGGTTGTTGCACACACACAAACACTCATGTGGCTTTGTGCGTTGGAGCATGCCCTGTCTTGTTTCCTCGACGTGAGAGTGTTTTACATTCAACGTGTAGCTTTTTGGTAAAACATGTATTTATTTATTTATTTGTGTGTCTTAAGTGGTGCAGCAAGTAGGGCTGATGGTTTGACTCTCTCCACACATTAAACGTTCCATGTAAGCTGAAATCTCCAACTCTAAAATGGTCGAACTAAGGAATTAAAAGATGAAGCAACAACCGTAGAAGGAACATTTGGGATCCAGGGTAGTCTGGACTCGGTAGCAGTCAAGATGAAGGCCCTGGTGGACTGCCTACAGGGATTCCTAAATTTCTTAGTTTTTATTATTTCCATCTTTAGATAACAGTCAACATCGAAAATAGCTTACAGAAAACAAACTTATTACATTACAAATTTCACCTCAAATTAAATTTGCATAAAATGTTCTTATCAGAGTGTTGCAGAGCAACCTGTTGTAGACAGAACTTAGGCCAGAAACCAACAGTGATTTGTCTCAAAGGCTAGAAAACATTTTAACACTCTAAATCTCAAGTGTGAATACTCTTCCACCCAGCTCAGCCTCGCAGCCTAGACTCACTGTGTGGTTTGGCCTACCGCCACCGTCACTAATACAGCTAACCTTTCTATCATAACAGCGCTTCACGCAGACACACTGCAGTTATTAACCTCTGCAGCAGTGCCTCCTTCCAGGGTCTAATTGCTGCCAATACCATGTTACTGCTCAATCTAATAAAGATTATACGTGCTGCGCCAAAAGGACAAATTGTTCACTAGATTCCCTCTGTTCACTCATTTGGTCCCTGTCGGACATAAAGTTATGTGAGCTGGAGCATAATGAACATGGTAGTAATATTCTTGGATATGATCCCTCATATTAACTATTTCAGAGGAGAGAGGCGTAGAGGAATTGAAAGACAAATGAGTAGAAAAGAGGAACAGAATACAGGAGAGGAGCTGAAAATATGCAATAACTGAATATGCAAACATTATAAAAATGCTATTCTTTTGTAGCCTAAAGTGGTTGCATTTGATGAAAATATGTATTTTTCCTTGTTTATTAGTCAACTATTCAAGTCTGGGAAAAAAAATGTTTCCATTCACTGAAAATGAAATGCAAGCTATTGCACTTGCCCAACCTCTAAAACTATTTTCATATGGAAAATAAGATCCCAACTTGGTAAAAGATTAAGCAGAGCAAGCAGATGACCTCAGCTGAGTGGTGAGGTTGTCTTATAACCAAAAGATTACGAGTGTAATTGTGACTCGAAGCGGTCCTATTTTAAAAAAAAAAATCAATTTATGTTCTTTCCAGTTAGCTTCTGAGAGGAAACATTAAAACAGCTGTTTGCACAATATTACTCTTTTCATTTGCTTGTTTGAGTGTAGGAAGCAGTACATGAGTGTACTGCACTCAAATCCCAGAGATCACGAGAGAGGTGGACGGGGTGGATTGTGATCGTTGAAGACTTCTTTGTGTGGTTATATTTATGCAAGAAACATATTTTGGTTAAAATAGAATTCAGTCTGAGAAACATCATTTTACAATTTGTGCGCTATTAGCAGATTGTATTATGCAAGAACAAAAAATGATGGAAAAAAAAACGTTTTCTCACAAAACCTTTTGGATATAAAGTTCATTACACATCAAAGTCGATGCCTGTTTGTCCTCATAAGACATCGATTAATCTCAATAAGCAGGATGTATGCAGGAAACAAGATTTTTGATACTGGATGTCTTGCTCTGCTTTCCATTTCCATTCATATTGTGCTTGTATCCATTTACTACTGAAGTAAATGAAGTTCTGTTGACTATTAATCATGCTTTGGGTGCATGAAGGTAAACACTTAATGTGTAGGAAGACTTAGTCTAAGTCAAGACATCAGTCAGAATGCTTGCATCATTTTGTTTTTTAGCCCCTCGAGGCATGCAATAAAATATGTGAAAGCAGTTTTGACATGTTTACTTACATAGAACTGAATAGTTACAGTTCAGAATTCACCTCTTTCTCCCTTTTTTAAAATTCTCCCTACACTTTAAGCATATATCTGCCTGCTTAGCAGATAAATACCACACTTATTACTGCCTAGTTGTTGAACTGGGTATATCTGATTACTGGTGCTAAACATCTTATCTTAACGTCTTATGTTTTTGTATTAAAAAGTTGGCACTGGCTAAGGGAGGTTGATGATAAAGTGCCACATAACAAATGTATCTAATAATGATGATTTTCCCCCCGTGGCTCCATGGGCACACATGCATGTCACAAATACACAAAAGTTGTGTCATGTATTTCTTCTTATTATAAAAGAGTGCTGTGCACCATGTTATGCAGATTTTTAATAAGTACATATTGTTAGTGAATATTTTATGAGGTGTGTTCTGGCAGTAAAAAATCAGCAGGACACCTTTACAAGACATTACTGTTGTATACTAAGTCCAGAGAGACCGATGCCAGGTAATCAATGAACAATTCATCACAGTATTAAAAACTGGCCCACTTTCACGTGTTGGGGCACAGAAGCAGAACCCTTCCAAATCACATAGCCAGGCTATGGTGAGGAGTTTCCTCCTCACCATAGCCGCTGTCACCTCCCACATGCTAACACATACACAACCTGTAATTGGCATCGATTAAAAAAGAAGGCTACAAAATATGGGAAAGGTAGAGAAGGTGAGAGGATATCCTATTGTGTAATAAGAGAGGCACAAGCTAGCCAAATTAGCTTCAGTTGGAGTTCAGTTGTTGAGGGAAAGTGATTGAGTGCTGTTTTAATGGGAGAGTGGGTGGAAGTGGAGAGGCAGGGAGGCTGCATGCCATGGCTAGCTCAATCAACACATCACTCCTCTCTCCTAGCAATTACCCAAAATACATTTATTTCACTGCTACAGCCAACTATTCCCTTCAAAAACTATCACTGAGACCAATGCAACATCATTAAATAAGCCTGAGCATTGGTGCAAAGCACTGTTAACAGGAATACAAATTACTCCAGCTGTCATTAAAATACCTTATTAAATTACAGTGATGCTCATTGCAAGTTACATCCTTGAAAATGGATCTGCGTCTTTCCCTGAAATAAACAGAATTAATAGGCATACACATGCACACACAAAAAAAACCCTCCTCATTCCTGATTCTATCAGTTCCTGGCCAATATAAATGGTGAGAGCTATGACATTGGAGATGTTACAGGAGTCTTGTTATGGGCTGAGGATGGAATCTGTTGTGTCCTGGTTAGTATTCCGGTGTTTGTGTGTTGTTTGTAGATCTGTTACAGTGACAGAGAGCTGACAATATAATTATTTCCCCTGTGGGAGCTGACTCCTGGTGATTAGGTGGCAGCGCTGTGATATGTGATGCAGATGGTGATGGGGAATTGCAAACGTGTGCGTGTAGCTGTGAATGTGCCTTTATGGTCAAGTTAATGAATATGCGTTTCATCGCAAGATTGCAGGATACGCAACGATGGTGTGTCATAATCTGTTGATGCACAACAAAATGTCCCTTTGAGATTTCGTGTCAGGATGGTGCATGTGCGTTTGCGTTCCCGTGGACGCACACATTAATGCATATAAGTGCTCTCTGTATGTGCATGAGTGTGTGCTGATGTGATTAATTGCACAGCAACAGCATCCAGTGTCATTCAAATTCTTTATCTCAAGGTTACAGAGTGATGAACCAAAGAAGATAAGCGGGGTGTGCAAACAAACGCTTTACAAATTGCCAGACTTTTCTGGTGTTTACCCCCCAAAAAATGTTAAAATGGAAGGGTTATATGCAGTCAGATGTCAAAAGTGAAGAGAGCACAGGAGAGACAGACAGAGAAGGAGGAGGGGGAGCAAAAGATCCTTGATGCTAACTCCATGTTTCTTATTCCCTTGTCTGTCTGCATGAGCGACAGAGATCAGAGATGGAGAAATGTCACTTAGCAAGCATTAGGCTACCACTTTCATCTCCCTTTAGATCAGAGAGATCGGGGGGAGGGACTTTTAAAAAGAGTTTTAAAGGGCTGTGAGCCTCCCTTTGCCTTTGAAATCATTCCATCATTCATTTTTATCAGCACTGAACATGTAAAACACGTACATCTAAAATTTCTCCAGCCAAAGGGATGCCAGATTTTCCTCCTAGTCTTTGAGGACAGAGAGATGTGGAGCTGTAACCTTGCTTTGCTGGTAAAAGGTGCAGAGTAAAGCTGAAAGATTGCATGTAGATTTTTCTGTATATATATTGTCTATCTATATATTTAACGTATAGCCTTGTCATACAGCCAGATGGGGAAAAACAAACTTTTTATCTATCTATTTTCATATGATCATTTTTCCCTTGTTGTCCTCTTTGATGCTGTTAAAAGAGAGTGATTACCACGCTTTCAACTTCTGTAGCAAGGCACCATAGACAAACAAATAAACAGCAACATAATGATACATTTACTTTGAAAACAGAATGCATTTTCTTTCTTAATTCATTCACATTTGACTGCTCTGATGTTTTTTTCACTGCACCCAGACACATTTCTCTCAGTGACACTACAGGTGCAATGTGTAGCAAGAATGTCTGTGTATGTATTTTATTATTTATGAACGTTTTGGTCTATTAAATGCAAAGATTCAATTCCTGCCTTTGTCATGTGTACAATATAATATTTCTATCTTTAAACTGATTGTTTGAAATGATAAGCAATTTGAAGATTTAATTTCTATGTTATATAAAGCATGACATTTGTTCCATTAATAATAGCTCACCACTAACTGAGGTTTTTAGGTTCTCGTATTCCTTCAAACGAGCTATTGCTAACCATTGTATTTTAACGATTGCGCCAAGCCTATACTGATTTACTTGGCGCATTGGGTGGACTAGGTGTAATGCAGAATGTCTTCATTGATGCACACTCTGCATGGTCACAGGAATAACAAGACTGAACTCTCCTGTTTTGTTTTTTTGTTTTTTTTTACATAGTTTATGTAACTGTAATTTGAACATTATTCAAGGGATACAATTATAGCAATCGTTAGTTAATTACAGAGAGTGTGGGGAGTTCACATAAGATGCTCAAAAAAATGCTGTAATGTATTGAATTAAGTTCATGGGGTGTTGATCAGTAGCACGTTATTCAGCCCTAGTTAATGCCCAGATTTTTGGCTTCTCAAAAAAAGTAAAATCTAGCCAAATGAAATTATCACAGTCTTCAAGATGCAAATGCCAAGTATTTATTTATTTATTTATTTTACCAATCTGCATCTGTTCTCAGCTTGTCAGGTTGTTGTTAGTGAGTGCCTGGGCTCACTAGGATCATCCAATTCAATTTTTCCAACTTCAAATCAAAAAGTAAAAATCAAAATTATTTTATCAATTGAGTTTCTGATGTTTCAGGTTATGTCTTGTTTAACAATTATGAAGGTTATTTTATTTTTGAGTTCCAGCTTTAGGTTCATTATTCTGGTGATTTTACATTTTGATTTTTGACTTGAGTATAATATTGCTGTCGTCTCTCCAGTTCTTTGGTTCGTCATGCATACGATGAGTTCACTTGTCTAGATGTTTATTAGGTGTCTTTTGTTTTTGTTACTTACATTCATCTGTCTTTTCAATCTTGTGACTAATTCAACATCAGTGAATATACACTAGTTCTTGCCTTAGTATTTGCCTTAGCATTTGTGCATCGTTCCTAGAGTGCTCTCAGTTATCTCAATAAGGATTTTTTGGACTTCTCTTGGCTTCCATTTTGGATTTTGTCTTAGGACCCTTTTTGTCATTCCAATAAAAGGCTTGTATTTTCTTTTCTTGCTTGTTTTTTATCTACCTGAAGTCTTGCATTTGAGAACTTTACTATATACATCACAGTTTAAACCATCCATTTATCAAATCAACACAGTAAATGAATTCTGATCCAATCTTGTAATTGTCAAGATTGTCTTTTTTTAAATTTATTTTTGCAGCTTCCATGTTACTCATTGGTATTGACACATAGCTATTATCAAAGGATGTAGCAGGTGGAAATATAATTGCTATAATTATGTATTTACCAAACTGTTACAGTTCCTGAAAATATACGTGCACGCGCATGTGTGTGTGTGAGAGTGTGTAAACTGTGAGGGAAAATAAAGAAGCCTGGTATATTTTTACATTTATTCACTGTGTGCAGCCCACGTGAGTTACAAGCTCATAAATTCAGTGGTTCCACAGGGTTACTCGAATTTCACCAACAGCAGTTTTAATAATGATATATTAAACTGAAATAGGGTCAAAACTAGGTCAGTCAGTGTCCAGCTTATATAAGTGTCTAACCACTGCACGTAGGGGTGTGTAAAAGCATGTGTCTAATGAAAACATATTGATGTGTTTTTGGATTTAAAAACAAGCAAAACTGACACATTTACCTCTTTGCATTAGTACAAATTGCAACTTTCCTCCTACATCTTTCAAATTAATTCTTATTTAGTGCATAATGAAAGAAAAACTGCAATTCAATCAAATGACCAACTTAATCTTAGCTGTAATGTGAACACAGGTTCTTAAAAAACGGTTGACTCTCCCATTGCAAAATAAAAATGAAAATGAGAAAAAAAAAGCATGGCTGACCCTTGTGGATTTTGTGGTGACAAATTTTAGACTTGACTGTCTAAGGCCTCACTGACCAGTTGGCTAGTGTTTGCTCGAGGATGCTGGCAGTCGCAAAGGAAAACAGTTTCAGTTGCTGCACCAAGATATGCCGGACATATGGTGATGGTCACTAAATTGACTAGGACACAGTTTGCAAAGAGGACACTGTCTCATCTGGAAACACTGCACAACCACTCACCAAGCATTAAAGAAACTTTCTCCAAAAAAAAAAAAGCCTCACTTAAACTCTGCAGATATGATGAAATTATTCTGAATGCCAATACATATTTAGAGTAGATACTATAATTATGAATTATTGTTTTTTTTATTTGTTTTTAATTGCTTCCAATGACTTTGTCATGAAGAATGGCAAATATAGCACTTTTAGTTTATGAAGGATAAATGAGCAGAGATGAGTAAATGTGAAGAGACCTTAGATAATGAAATGGAAATTTATTCAAGATTGAACTGTCATGCAAAAATTACCATTTGTTCAGTAAATGAGTTATCTGTAGTAGCACTCAAAAGTTTGGACACAATCAACTCATTCAAGCATGTTTCATTATTTTCCTTTTTTTCCCCTCCATGTTAGAATAATACTCAAGACATGAAAGGTCAACCAATTTTGCAAGTGTCCTTAAAATAAAGTATTTGCCAAAACCATTAAGGGGTGTGATTAAACTGATTCTCATTTGAAAAAAAAAAGAGTTATTTCTGCTGCTATGCATGAGTTGACTAAACTATCTAACCTGTGAATATTGCATGTGCATTGAACCACAGTTTATAGTATACATACACACACAGTCGGATGCCTCCAGCGAGCTACTCATTCATGTTTGTGACCGAACTTTCAGAAACAGACTCCATGACGGCTGCATGAAGGCAACGTCCCTTACTGGGACCTGCGCTTACAGCCCAGTAATATGCAGTAGAATGGAACTCCCCAGAAAACTCAAGAACTGGGAAGTCCACCACTGTCTAATACAAGTAAAGTCAGTGTGCTAAATTAGTAGGCTAATATTACTAAGGTTGAGTTTTATGTACTTGAGTTACAGGTGAAATGTGTACCATTCTGCCTGCAGCTCTGACTGTGAGTGGTCCTTTTTCCATCCTTGAAATTGGATATTGTTGTTTTTACAACAAGAATTTCCAACATCCTTCGTACCAAAAGTAAACAGTTACACTGGTTGGTCTTGTGAGGTCCATTTGCCCTTCTTTTTCCTGGTTCAAACTATAAACGGCCATCTTCCTTCCCTCGATTTTTCCCTTGTTGCTGGATATTTGATGGATATTTCAAAGTCTTTGCCTTCACTTCCAAAATGTTGAAAATTCCACATTGTCCCCTTGTTCCCCGAATCTGCAATGGCATCACTGTATGAAGTCTGTTTCCTTCTGGATCTTTGCATATTTGAAAGTTAGCCGCTGTTGATGTTGTGCAGAATGCCCACCCTACACTCCTTGTTTCTTTTTTAACATTAGTTGTTCAAACTCATTAAATTAGTTAATACCTTTTGTATATAGAAGGAAAAAATACACATTATTTTAGTGAATTTTAAAGGGTTTTCAGTAGTTTAAAATGCATTATTGCAATAATGTGTTAAAAACATGTTTTCTGTAATACATATAGATGCCACCATTGATCTGATTTGGAATGTATCTAAAGTTGGTTCCACAAGTTTAGAGACATATTTTGGCTGCACTTTGGAAAAAGATGAGCACCATTCACTACTGCTTATTGAATATGCTGCATAGTCCATATTTTGTAGTATATTTGATTATTTATACGCAATCAAATGAATTTTATACTATACACTATATGGGGAAAAGCACAGAGTGAATTACACATTACACCTACAAAACTGCTCAGGCATGGGAACCCAGAACCCGTTTTTGGGCAGATGTTAATGCCATAGGAGGTTTGGATCTTTGCAGTTATTGAGTCAGTAGAGCAAAGTTTTACAAACTATGCACCTCAATATTCAATGACACCACTCCATAACTTCTTGTAGTCTGACACTTAATGGTTGAGTTGCTGTGGTTCCTGAAGTTTCAACAGCAACAATACCAATTACAGTTGACTGTGAAATATTTAAGAGGGATGGAAATTTCATGAATTGACTTGTTGCAACAGCAGCATTCGATTACAGTATCATGCTTGCAATCACTGAGCTCTTTAGAATGACCCATACTTTTATAAATGTTTGTAAAGGTAGATGTCATAGATAGGTGCTTGATTTTATATACTTCTGACAATGGGACTAAAAACACATAAATTCAAAGATTAAGAGGTGAGACCCAATACTTTTGTTCATATAATGTACAATGGCATAACATACAAGCTTAATTTTGAGCTGTGCTTACTGTATTAGTAAAAAGGCAATTTAGAAGAAATGCTTTTAGTTATTTTCCATAAACAGAAAAACTGTACCAAAAGTCCACCAAGTGTTCACATATGTGCATGTTAACATTTCTCTGTGTACCTAAATGAGCTGGGTATGTGCATCTGTGTATGTGCATGTGGGCAAGTGTTGGCTCTGCTATTTGTGAAGTTACAGTTGAATCGTCAGAGCAGATAAAAATTAATGACTTTCCCTGGTGAGACTGAACTCTCCACCACAGCATTACAGTGCATCACCATGAGCTGCAACAGTTAAACACATGCACATAGACAACCTGAATCATCTGCAGATAGACGCAAGAAGTGTGGGAGGACGATGGAAAAAGCTCTTAAATCCGCAAACACACACCGAGTTCACACTCTCATTCGCACTCATACACACGTAATCGCATATCTCTTGGCAGACTTTGTTTCAATTAACATTTTTATTACACAGAGGGATGTGAAGGAAGAGAAAAGGAATTGGAAGGCAGAAGTTATATCTTTTTCTGTTTGTGTGCATGTAGGCACGTGGCACGCGCAGATATACATACAAGCCAACGAGCTTTTGGGCTCATTTACATTGACTGGCACAAGAAAGAAAAAAATTGTCATTACGGATTGAGTTAGAGAAGAGCTTGGTGGAGCAAGGGGAGAAGCAGGAAGGGTAATAGAAGGAAAGGAAATGATAAATAAGAAAAAATTTAAATCATTAATTTCCTCCTTGCTCTTCATATGCAGGAAGTTTCATACAAATTGAGTTTTTCAATCAAGTATTATTTGCTGAGTGAACTGAGAGGCCACAAATGAAAATGGGTCTTAATTGTACATGCACTTGTCCTGCTGTGTGAGCTTCCATAAGTGGTGTTGTGGCTTCGTCGGAGTTCCATCACCTCTGCTGAACCGGGTTCCTGATTCCATTAAGGCCTCTTGGTCAAGGTGTATATGGTGATTAACCCCTTACAGCAATGGCAGTGGAGCTGTAATTTCTAATGAGCAGTAGTCAAATGCAATTGACAAAGAAACATCAAACTTCAAAGAGTAAAGAAAGAGGTAAAACTTTGGCAAAGGGATTAAATAGGGTAAAAAAGAAGCTAAAGCAGTGCACCAGTCGATAGATGACGTCAACTACAGCTGGCCATGTACCTTCCAAAGACTTGCCTTGATTACTGAATCAAAGATACCAAGATACTTTTTAGGACACTGACATTAATTTGCTCTGCAGCTGGTGCTGTGGCTAATCAGAAGTATGTGCATTATGCAGTACTGCCTATAATATTGCCTGCCGCTCTCCAACTGCAAGTGTTCATTCCAGACAGTTTGCTGCAATTTTATTCCATTTTAGATTGTCAGAGGGATTTCGCCTCCCACTGGCTTCTTCACCCACAGCCAATAATGAGGCAAGAGGATGAAAAGAGGGAAACAGAGAGGAACCAACACACTAGTTTACATAACATCACCACATGAAAGCTATTGAAAGAGATCTGTGATTGTTAGCCAGCTCGTAATTCCATTTTAATTGTGTAATTGAGGAAGCTGATCCCTGCTGTCAAGAAAACAGTGAGATAGAAATACAATAATCTCTTCAATGTCACCCGTTGACATACTATGACTGTTGATGAGCAACAAGAAACCAGAGGAAGTGAGGCAGATAAAGAGAAAGAAAGTGATGGAGATGGAGGGACGAGGAGTCAGAAGGAGAAGAATGTTGTGGTTTTTGTCTGTCAGAGTTGATTTGCGTCAGCTGGAGACAAAGATTGATGGACACTTTGGAGAGCAAGGTGTGTGAGTCGATGGGTAGTGGAAATGCCACTGTTAACACAGACGTATCCACCTTGGGGGAAAAAACACATGGAAGTGGTACAGGTGTGGGAGTATTACATGTGTGTAAATTACACAGCATCACACTTTAAATCTAACCTCATGATCGAGGGGGAAGGGCTTGACCCTTATGTATTCCCACATCCATCAAAGCTTCATTCTTTCTGCCTACCCAAGAGCTAGCTGCAACCTCTGACCCACCCCATCATGCACCACATGGAGGGCCAACGGGAGCTAACGTGCCCTCCACATTCAGAGGTCAAATACAAAATTTCCCCAAGAAGCAGCCCTCTGAGATGTACTTCATCCACAGTTTGACATGGCTGAATGATTTAGGGTGTATTGCCTGCAGAAAACAGAGGTGATCATTTGGAACCTCTTTGCGTGAAATGAAAGGCATTTGGGACAATTACACAACAATGCTGCTTAGGTCAGGGACCATACTGTTTGAGGTCACAGCTGTAATTGCATTTTTGCTTAGATTGATTGGACTCAAATTATGTTTTTCTCAGTGTTGCAAGAAATTGCACCAACACACTCTAAGAGTAAGTAAGAGTAACTTTCTCAGATAGTAAATGTCCAGTCATGTCTTTGCAGTAACAAATTGATGTAATATAACTAGTAATCATTAGCATGTCCACCTAGGAACTAGGGGTGCAACGATACACAAAATTCACAGTTCGGTTCGATACTTTGGTGTCATGGTTTGACATTTTTTCGATACAAAAAAATGTTCATGCCTTATTAATTTGTCATTTATTAAAATTATAAATATATATTTTAACTCAAAAGTACAGTTTTTAAATTTAATGTTGCTGAAACAACAAAATAATAATAATAAAAAAAATCTATCTGATCGAGAAATTACTCATCTTTGGAAAAGAGAGTTTGTTACAGAGAAATGGCTCTTTCCAAAATAAAAGCTATACTATGCGCTTCTTCTGGGCTATATTCTGAGCAGCATATTAAACATATCAGGTCCCCATAAGGAGAATCATGTGCTAACGGCTGTCTAAATGACTCGGGTAAAGTTTGTAGCATGCGACTTGTTGTTTTTGTCTGCTTCCACTTGCCTTTGCACTACTGTTTTACTTTTGTCCATGACGCGCTTACCTTCAGGGTCATGCTTCACATGAAAAACCAAAATAGTTCCAAACGCCAGATCTGAATGAGGGTGGGGGAGGCTTAATTTCGGGTAGCATTGAGGCAGTTGTCATGTTGCAACGAGCTTAGCTTCTGTCTTGCTAGCTTGCGCTGCGCTCAGTGTATCTCCACTCGACAGTGGAGCCTAGGCGGAGTAGTTGAACGCAGATCCACTGAGCGCTCAACACAGACAGCATCGTCAGAAGAAAAGTTGATAAAATAAAAAAAAATTGTATTGTTTGATACATATGCGTACCGAACCGAAAGCACTGTATGGAACGGTTCAATATCGATACGAGTATTGTTGCCAAGTGTTTCCTGTTTTCCTCAGAACCATCAACACAGCACACAGAGCAATAGACATAGAAGATGTCCACGACTAAGTATTTAGGTAAAAATTCAGTCTCTGTTGTCATATTTCTTCTTTTTTACATGCTATTTTTCAATGATCCTCATTATACATAGTGGAGGGTGAACACTGTGTTCTTTGTTTGTATTAGGAGTTCCTCAATGGATCCTACTTGTTCTGCATACTAACCTTGTGTTTGCATTAGTCATCATGAGAGAGAACTTGTTATTGTGGTTTATTTTATTTTATTATGTTTTTCCAAGAAAAAGAATTTATAGATAAGTGTTTATTTAATGATTGGGCTGCTACAGGTAGCTGCTTTGAAACATGGAAACGTGGATTACAGCATTCCTATGTTGCAAAGCAATACAAAAACCTAAAAATGTCCTTTCAATTTCTAATAACGCAGAAGTATGCTAAGGTCATATAAAAATACTAACAGGCAGGGAGGTTTTGTGGCTTAGTAGAAATAGCCATCTGTCTTAAAGCCCATTAATTCTCTAAGCTCTCTCCATCATGTAAATGCTTGTCCCAGGATAACTCCCGCTTTATCCTGTCTTTTGTCAATCTTCCTTTTAACATTCTCTGTTTCCTCTGGAAAGCAGTTCTTTTTTCTTTTGATGGTGGAGTTTGTAAATGTGTGTGTGTATCTGCCCTTCCAGTGAACTAAAGACATTCACTGGCAGAGAGGGGCAGTAATGGGTTACAAGTAATGTGTTACTGTAATCCAATTACTTTTTTCAAGTAACGAGTAAATTAGGGAATTATTATTGCAAAAAAAGTAAGTAGATTGCTGTTACTTTTAAGTAAGCGTGCTGCATTACTACATAACTAAACTGTGATTTTGTTTGTGAGAGTTTCTTATGACAATGATGTTCTAGCGTGCGGCGTCAGTGGCAGCAACAGACGTGTGTAGTTCAACAATGGAGTGTGGGAGAGAGTACAACGTGGGAGTACTTACATTACTTTGAGTAATTTAAGGGAATGTGAATGTGAAAATCATAGAGAAACCCCCGGACGCTTGATGCAATTTGCTTAAAGTTAAAAGATTCAAACTAATAAAACAATTTTTAAAAAGAGACTTTTTCATTTTAATCAATTTTATATGACGGATTATGCAGAAAAAATAGAATAGGGCTGAAAGGTCTATTACTTTATAACATATTCAGGTTCTGTATTATGTTTTTAGTATCTAAGTAATAAAGTAACTAATTACTTTTGAAAATAAGTAATCAGTAAAGTAACATGATTACTTTATTGGAGAAGTAATCAGTAATTAGTTACTAATTACTATTTTCAAGTAACTTGACCAACACTGTTCAACAATGTCTATCACAATTTATCTCTAGCTAATGGCTAACCATTTGTGGCTACTAGCTAGATGGCTACATCTAAGGTCTCAATATACCCACCACATCAATCATTTTGTGCCAGAATGCCACATCTCTGTACCATTTACACTAGTGCTTTGGGTACAAATACCCAGTAAAATATTCTCCTGAATGATCAGTGTCACCACTGAATCAAAACCTTTACAATGGCACTGGCAAAGAATGACATGAAGTCAAAAGTTGTTGTTTTTTTTAAAGGTTTTTACAGGAAGCCTTCTCAAACTGTTGCAGCATCTCCCTCTGTTTATGCTGTGAATCTTCTGTGCTGATACATCATTAAACTGGTGGTAAAAAAAACAAAAACCCAAAACAAAAAAACAAAAACCTGACATGTAGTCTCGCGCCTTCAATCTGGCTGTGGTGGAAATAGGACAGTTAAAAAAATCGAGAGGTGCATGACCTGCTGAAATGAAACTGAAGCAGCAGCTTGTGCCAGCAGATGTGAGATCAGTTTTACCGTATGGCGCTGTTCGTCAAGGCAAGAAAAACATGTATAATGGTCCCATAACTGTGCACTACAGCAAACATCTGGTAAGGAGCTAAGCCTTCATTACACTTTTTGCATCTGCAAGTCCACAAGGGTCTGCTGGGATCCACTCAGAGTTATGTGAGTTTTATTATCAGATACTGAGCATGAGAATTACATTACACCCCTCAGTCCCATTATTTTCCTGACAAAGAATTATAAGTGTGCTATTAGACTTGTATAGTATATATTTAATATATCTAACATGTTGTCCACCTGTGTGAAACTTTCACTAATCGTATATGTCACTGTGTGTTCCTTGAAATATGTGTTCAGCACAGCCACTTCCATACTTTTTGCAAGTCTATTTCCACCTGTCCTTCCACATTTCTCTACTCAAAGCCTTCTCATCATCTCTGTTGCCTTAAACTACACGTCCATTGATGTCCAATTCAGTTGCCACTTGCTTTACCACTGCATCCAACTTTTGACAATCAAACTATGTGAAATTTGCACTGAAAGCATTTGATATCACACATCTGACTTAAGCTCCAGACTCATGATCCTGTCTGATACCCCCTTCACATTGTGCCTTCTTCATTTCCCTTTCCATCTACATCAGGGAGTGGGGAACTCCAGGCCTCAAGGGCCGGTATCCTGCAGGTTTTAGATCTCACCCTGGGTCAACACACCTGAATCAAATGATGAGTTCATTACAAGACCTCTGAAGAACTTCAAGACATGTTGGGGAGGTAATTTAACCATTTAAATCAGCTGTGGTGGATCAAGGACACATCTAAAACCAGCAGGATATTATTTTGATAATATTTTGATGAACCCTATGTTTGATTTGAGAAAGTTTTACACAGGATGCCGTTCCTGACTCATCCCTCTTCTCATATATCTGGGCTTAAGCACGAGAAGTAAACTGGCTTGAGGATTGTCTTTGGAAAGTTGGAGGACATTTATTGTGAATTTCATTTTTACACATGCTACATAGCTTCATTTTGATTATCCCTCTTCTACTTGATTTCCCACATTTATCTGTCACAAAACTTTCCACAGGAAATTTTGACTTCATCTGAGCAATCCATCCCACCTGTGATATGAAACGTCTCTTTCTCCTAAGTTACTTCACACTTTTCAGTGGCTTCTATCTTCTTTCCCATCATTCTCCTTGTGTTTCTTCTCTTTGCTCCATCATTCCATTTCTCACCTTTCCCACTCTTATATTCACACCCTCAACATGGCTTTGATATTTCCTATTTATTACTTCTCTTTGGCGCTTCTTTTCTCTTTTTGTTCTTTTTAAACTCTTTTTCTCACTTAGGATGTTCTTGGTTTGATGCCCCTCAAGCCAGGCTTGAAGAAAAGTGAACTGAACGAGTGAGGTGCTGAGAAACAATAACAACAGGATGTATTTGGCAAAGAGAACTCACTCGGAGTTCCATTACTGTTCCCTGCACTGTGTGTATGTTTGTGCATGTGTGCGCAAGTGTATTTGCTGGAATTATGGTTGCCCTTGAGATAGAAGTCAACCTTTGAAGCTGCAAACTGCCTCGATAAGCACCTCTAAAGTGGGCGGAAAAAAAATAAAGTTCAGTAAACTATTTCCACAGTACTGATTGGGAGAAAACCTAGATAATGTCTGTGTGCTTTTAAGCTGTGATGATATCTGTAGTTTTGTGTGAATTTAGCTTCAGCCAGCAGGGGATCAATGAAGTTCTTCATTCAATTCAAAGCTAATCCCCTACAAGAAATAAAAAAACTTGTATTTTCCAGATTGTATTTGGATACACTGAGCTTTTAGTTTTGATTTAGGAAAGTGTGCTGTAAAATTGCAGAACTGTTCAATAGTGCATTGTATCTACTATAGTGACATGAAGACTATAATTTAAACTGTCCACAAAGAGATACAAAGCAGTAGAATAATCAACCATACAATCCAAAGCAACTTCAGGGAATCAATAGTACCCCCCACCCCAGCCCCCTTTTTTTCTTGACAATAACCTTTGCTTTGATTTCAGTGTGAGAGACTAGCTTTCCAAGGGTTTCAATGATTGCTGCTGCCTCTTCCACATGCCTAAATCCGAAACAATTTTGAATTGGGTTTCTATCATATACAAAATGAGAAACTCAAACATAATATAAAAAATACAAACTCGAAACACAGTAAAGTGACTTCTTGTTTTGTATCTCACCATCATCAGAAGATAATATAGGACAAATATCAGTATCAAGCAAGGACCTAGACCAGAATGTCACAAGATGGTGAAAATACTGTTATATCAGGTACTATACTTTGGAAAGTATTATTGTACTTGTGTAAAAAGACTAAGATCACTCAGTAATGTACTTATTAAATGTTTCCGGGTCAATGGCTAGGTTGTCAAAGGACTTTCTGTTGTCATTTTTAATGACTGAGTGCCACAGTTCAAATTTACTTGGTCAAAAGTGGGCTGTAACACCTTTGGTTGTATCTGAAGTATGTCAGTAGGTATGCTCAAGTTATATTAAAAAGTAATCATCATAGCTTCAGTTCATAATACAAACTTTAAGTGTGCTTGTTCTTCAGCCAGAGAATCAAAAGCAGCTTGTGGCGTTTCTGCTCACTGTTAGTTTAGATTAAGGCAAATCAAGATCAAGGCTCGCAAAAATCACTAAGGTCCACAGCAGGACTTCTCAGAGAGTAGCGGGGAATGAACAAAACACATAAAAGACATCAATGTACTGATAGTCTACTGGCATTCACAGTATTTAACATACAAGAAAATGTATTAGACCATTACATGTTCTGTAAAAGACTTAGTAAACACAAAAAAGATTTTAATAATTTGATTTGAATTTTGGGGCAGCATGGCGGCGCGGTGGTTAGCACTGTTGCCGCACAGCAAGAAGGTCCTGAGTTCAGTTCCACCATCAGGCCGGGGTCTTTCTGTGTGGAGTTTGCATGTTCTCCCCGTGTTTGCGTGGGTTCTCCCCAGGTACTCTGGCTTCCTCCCATAATCGAAAGACATGCAGTTAGTGGGGATAGGTTAATTGATTAATCTAAATTGCCTATAGGTGTGAATGTGAGTGCAGATGGTTGTCTGTGTCTCTGTGTGTTAGCCCTGCAACAGACTGGTGACCTGTCCAGGGTGTACCCTGCCTCTTGCCGTGTGACAGCTGGCATAGGCTCCAGCACCCCCCGTGACCCTGGAAAGGATAAGTGGAAGCGAATGGATGGATGGATGGGTGATTTGAATATGAGTCAAACAGCATGTTAGTTGGCTAATCTAGCTTGTCGGCACAGTTTTGTAAGGTTGTTTTTGCATCTTTCTACAACAGACAGTCTGACAGCTTTCATTTCAAGCAGTTAAGTACATCAAGCACCTGTGAGCATCCCCCTTTTTTCCATTTGAAATCATCTTGTCAGCTACTGTCACCATGTAGCTGGTAGCAGTAACATGTCCACATACAGAGAGAAGCATGATCACTTTAAATATTTAGGACTTCAAAATATATTTGAATAAAATTTGACCCAGAAGTGAAACGTGCTCAAAGCCAGTACAAGCAGAGAAGCTCACTTTCTTATCTTGTTTCTTTCATTGTAGAACTGTTTCCTCCACCCTGAGACTCTGAACTTTAAGTGCGCTAAGAACAAAAGTATTTGTTCCTTTAACTCAAGAGGTTGTATTACTGCTGATACAGAGCAATGCTTGTTCATCGCCTCTATCTGCCTTTCCTTTTCTGTGTATATCTCTCTCGCTCCCTCATGGTAGGAATTTGACCTGGGGGTTTTTCCTTTGCAGCGTGCTGAGGTTCTGATTGGAAACCAGGATAACTCCATCCCTCCCACTGTTATTTTGTGCTGAAACCAGTGGGATTGACACTGAGAGGGTCATCCATGTGTATCTGTAACTGTATATGTGTGTGTGTGCACACGCATGTCTGTGTAATCTGTACATTTGGTGATATTGTGATTGTGTAGTTTCATTGTGCGCACTTCTTACTATCTTTACATAACAGCTTGCTTTAAATGATATTCAAAAGCTTTAAATATTCAGAAAACATGAGACATCTTTGGAACTTAAAAACTTAAAGTATTTGAGGTTCTTTTATCATGGTGGATATAAAAAGAAATACATATACCATATCCTAGCAAAACTGAGATGTCAAGTTGAATGTACTGAAATTCAAATCAAATGTACATATCTATATGTGCATTTCACTACAACACATCTCATGTTGTCTTATTACTTTAGGTCTAATGTTACTTCTTTCATTAGTTTCTTTTATCAGTTTTTACAACTTCTCTCTTTCTCTTTCTTTGCCCAAGGGAAAATACTTTTCAAAATTCTGAGACTATGTGATGACTTTTAATGGAAAATTCCAGTCTTGAAATTTTGTAGATTGTTATTAACACTCTATGAACCTTATCACATTCCAAGAGTTATGATTTTGTGTTTCTTCTTCCATCAAACAGATAAAGCTACAGTGAAAACACATTTCTAACTGTAATAAAATGCTCCTGATTAAAAAAACAAACAAACAAACAAGAAATCGAGTATTTCTGATGTGAATAGCACATTTGGACAACAATCACAACAGTAATAATTTACAAAGAACTAAAGCCTAGAAGTTTGTCTATTCATTTTACATGACAGACACCTTTTTTCTGTGCTCTTATTTTCTCTGATTTTCTGATTTGTGCAGAGAAAATTTAAAAAAAAGTCTAATATATTTTGTATTATATTGAATAGAAAAAGCTGTTTTCAATTAAATGAATGGTTTTTCATTGTCATGTTTTAGTATAATACTAGATTCACCACATGTTGACCCTCTGCCAGCACTCCCATGCATCACATTTTATGCACTGGGTACCTTTTCGTTTCCAATTATGGAGGGCAGCGTCTTTAAGAAGATATGAGTTTCAGTCCCATGTAGGAGACGTTCAGTTGGACGTTCACATTTTCCAAATTCTCCCATCTGCAACAGCTACACAAAACATTTGGCTAGGATTTTATTATCTCTATTTTAGACTGCAGTGTGTCAGATTACCCTGCACATTAAAAAATGTGGCTAAGGAGTGTGGAACTACCACCAGTTTGAAGTTCACTGTGAAGGCTTTATGTGGGAAAAACAATGTTTCTGTGACTTTACATTATATAAGCATAATTTGTTTTATGCTTATATAATAAAACAAATGTTTTATTTTCAAAATAAAACATTTGGAGTTTTGTTTTGAAAATTAATCAGATTCTAGCTCCATTTCTATGTCTGACTTCCTGCCTTCCTCATCTGTTCTTTGCAGCTTGACAAATATTCAGTTATTCTGTATGGACTCTGCACTATTTTAATCAATGCAAAAAGGAGAACCAATTGCATGGCTCTTGTATGCCATGGCTGGTGAAATCAAAAGCATCGTCAGTGTAGCTGCAACTGGTCATCATCAATTACTTCTCCAATTAAATTCACCATTAAAGTTTAATCTCAAGGTGGTTCCAGGTAATTAACTCATAACTCTACATTCTGGAGAAAAGTAAAATAGCTTTTTTTAGAAAGACTGTAAAAATTATTGGTTTGTGTTAGTAACAAAGTCATTTTCGTCCCATGATTGCCGAACATAGGAGAAGACTATAAAAAGAAAACAAATGTCATTTTCTGATAGGATGGGGTAAGGGATAAGGATTAGTTGTACTTAGATCTCACAAGGTTGCACCTGATTTGGATACTGCCTTTGACATGACTGTAGTAAGAGCAAGAAGTTACTTCTGACAAAATGTAAGAGTTGCATCTAGCATCAGCCTTTTGATCATTACAGCCTTTGCATTACAGTGATGTATCTATGAACAGGTATTTTCTCTTTTTAAAGACTGACAATAAAATCTGATTTCAATAAGTTAATGTTGTAGCAATTTAAGCCTGTCATTAGGCAGCTGAAATACTTATAAATCTAAACAGTTAAGGCTGAAGTCATTTAACAGAATACAAAAAGCTTTACCAGGTTACATCCTTTGGGCTTCAGTTGTGCTTTATGTTTGCGCCTGGTTAGATGTTGAAGATTGAATTAGAATCTAATCTGATCTATAAAGGACAAAAAAGATAAAGCTATCTTAAGACTTGTACACAGTGATAGGAAAATACGTAAACAACAATGTTTCTGATATGGAAATTCTTGAAATGTAATCTATTCCTCATTCTTCAATAGAAGATGCAGAATTTATGAATATACAAAATGTTTTCATTTCAGAGGATAAAGCACTGGATACATGGTGTCTCCTACATTATTGAAAATAAATTTCGAGGCTTTGTGCAGTGCACATCACAGTTGTGTAAATTGCCTATTAGGCCGGGATGGATTTCTAAACTAGATTTGATAATAAAAATTCTACTTGTGGGTGCACTCCTTCAACTCAGAGAAACTTTCCACTTTCACCAAAAGAATTTGAAAAGTGCCAAACTCTCTCCGTGTTGTATTTATAGTTTGTGCAGCAGAGTTCTTGTGTTCAGCAGTGTCAAAACACATTTTTGACTGAAAGAGAACTTCAAATGCAATCAAAGACATGTGTTGATAAATGCTAATGCATAGAGTATGTAATATTGCATAGATTTGACTGTTTTACCCTTGTGCTGTCCACATTGTAGTATAAAATTATCTGCTAACAGAAGCTTAGTGTCCTCTCTTCCACACACTCATCTGACCTTAAATACACCATAGATCAGTTATTAAAACTTTGCTTCTAAAAGTTCTAAGAGTTCATAAAATATCTTGGGAGACTTCATGTCATGTGAACATATAACTGTAGCTGATGGATATTGCTGACCTTTTCAGCATATTTGAGAAAGCAAAAAACATGAAATATATATATTTTTTTGTATTTTCAGAATTTGATAAATAAATAAGTTGCATGTGAAAAGTAAATAGACCCCTTTACTCATCACACCTTCAAACCCCCAAAGATAAAATCAATCAGATCTGTATTTGGTATCAACCACTACAGCCTCTTTATTAATCCTTTATTTATCCAGGTAAAAAATCTCATTGAGATTAAAAATCTCATTTCCAAGAGAGACCTGCTTTAGGGAGCAAGAGATGGAACCTGTCTAATTTAAACCTCTGACATCTAATGTCCAGTGTTCTCTTGTTACCAAATCTGTGGCATCATCATACCAAGACCGTCGTCTTCGAATTCCTTCAGAAAAAAGAAGAGTTTGTTAATCCCAAAGAGCCCGGCAAATAATTTCAGTTCAGGGACTTTAAGTAAGTTCAAATTATTATTATTATAATAACAACCAATATCCAAGAACCAAAAGATTTTATCCAAGGATCTACATGAAAAATTGTGGGTGTTAATATGTATTTGTTTATAATAAAAAAAAAGAATACACTTATTTGACGTGCTTGGTAGCTTTGCAAAAAGTGATAATAAATCAGTAAATAAACAAACATTTATAGAAATACTGTCTTTGATACAGTCTGATAGATGGGCAGCTTGCAGTCATTGATTCAGTGATGCATAATATCATTGCTGACAATAATGTGAGGCCCTAATGTTTAAAAGGGAGTAGACTTGTCAGAGGGAGTGCAATAAAATGGTACAAATTAAAGCTTGTAGTTATGTTGGGGGATTTGAAATGGCAATTCAAATGGCAATGTTACATGGAAAATGTACTACTTGAGCAAGCCCATGTCAAACTGATAAAGATGTGTTAGCATGTCATGTAAATATACTAATATGAGCAATGCCCTCCACAAAGTTTTCACACAAACTATATCTGCTGATCAGCTGATTATTTTGATCACTAGCTAGATAAGTTCATCAAAATGGCCTCACCATTTTCTGACAAGAAAATGTCAGTTTTAAAAAAAAAGTTCTCAAAACTGATATAAACGTCTTTAAAAGTGGTTGTTCAGAATGCTTTATTTTAAGATGAAATAAGTTTAAAAAGGTAAAACCAACTATCTTAACAGCTATTTACTATATATGTCCTGTTTGTTACATCATGTGTTATGTTTAACTTTATTGAAGTCTGAGCCTGATTTCACATTAAACTTTAATTTAGGGTTTAGGCTTGATTTCAGAGTTTTTGGGACCACATATAAATGCTTTATTATAGAAAAAATAAATTTAACGCATTGTATGGTAGACACCATGCAGCCTCAGTATTTACCACTTCCATTACAGTTAGAGTAGCCAAGAAATGTTACATGAATGTGAAGTTTTTCTTTCTTTGTTCAATTATTTGTGCTAACAGCCAATTTCCTCTCTCTTTTGAAAGTCTTGATGTAGCAGAGTGTAATTTTCCATTGAGTGGATTAAAATGTTTTCTTTCTGCATTGCCACTCAAACATCAACTCAAGCAACACAAGTTTTATGACGCCATAGTAATGATTTTCTATTGGGTTTTCATGATAGCTACCATTGTCTACCTTTCTCCTTTTCATGAGACAGAAGGAAGCAAGAGACACAAGGAAGGGGAAAGAAGGATGGAGGCTCATTACAGCTTAGGGGATTGCTGTCTTTCTGTTTGTCTCTCTCTATCCCTTGATTTTTAAATCCCTTGTGCTTGCCCTCCCTGATTCCCCCCTTCCTGTTAGCAGGACAGGCTTTGTATTATGGTGACAAGTCCATGCATGTGTGGGTGAGAGAACGTGTTTGTGTGAGCGAAAATGTGCGCTGACTTACAATGTCTGTCACTTGTGTGCAGGAAGGGAGCCATCTCCCTAAACTGGCCCTGATAGCTCCCTTCATTCAGAAAGCAATCAGGGACTCTGTGGCTTCCCTCTGTCTTTCAATCATTCCCCCCATCACTGATGTAATTTGTCATTAGCAGAATGAAGAAACTTTTAATTGAGTCTCAACTATTTAGGGGCAGATGACAACTCCTTCCTCATCTCATTTGGCCTGTTTTTGTTTGCTTTGGTGCAGTTTTGTTGTAACCTTTGTTTTTCATCATGGTGATTACCTGTGTGTGTCTGTGTGTGTTTCTACATGTGTGTTTGTATGATGCCCCAATGTGTACAGATGCACACTTTTATGCAGAGTTGAGTGTCTGGGTGAATCTCTGGTTGCTTGTCCTGTTTTGACCTCTCCAATTAATTTCACCATTAAAGTCAGATCTCAAGGTGAATTGCAGAGATTCACAGAAAGGTCAGTGCACTGTATTTATGTATATTCAACAAAATTTTAATTAAGCAGCAGTCATTAAAAATTCACATAGTGTGTTAGCTGCTCAGGGGGGTTGAGTGTGGTGGAGAATAGCATAAAACATTTACTGTTTAAAGCCATCTGAGCGAAGTAATTTACTGTCAACTGCTGTCATGAGCTGCAGTCCAAGTGCCTAGCGTGGTACGATGAGTAAAAATGCACTGTTTGCTTGGAAACTCACACCATATGAGATTATAACTTTTTACGACAGTTTTTTATTTGTCTCTTTTGATAAATAAAAATAAAAGGGTAACTCTTCATTGTGATATTTTCATGTGAGGTTTCCTTTGTTGCCTTTTGAAATCAGTATTGAGCATGAGTTGTTTGAACTCAGCAGCACTGATATGTCTTTTTAACATACTAGTTACCTAATAGGCAGATTCCATTTAGAAATGTCATTAAAATCTAATTGAGTTTTTAAAAAAATATATTTTAGATTATCTAGAAATAACAAGACTACTCCATAACAAGTATCAAAAAATAAATATTTGTGTATTTGTATGCAGTGCATAGATATTTGGCATTCAAGTGGCCTGGCTGTAATACAAACACTGGCACAGGTTTTTCTTACTTAAATCATAAGAACACTGACAGAAACGACTAATTGTGCTCTATAGAACAAATTTCTTCATTTGAATCAAATCCCACTGGCTTCCTGCACAACTTAGGCGATGACACCTTGTACATCAACCAAGCTTTGATTTTTCTCAGCACTGTGTGGTTATTGTACCTCTGTGCAAATTCAATCAATTCTCTCCTTTTGCTGCATGAATTGATGGTTCTTTAATATCTACAGTTCCCATTTACCTCATGGCTTCAAAGCTTCAAACATGCAAGTGTAAAGGAATCAGATGTGGCACTGTCACTTGGTGTTTGCTCACTCTGTTCCTGCTCAAACACAGTGGTGTTTCTGAGTAGCTTATCTGCTTAGCAATTTAATTAAAAACTTTTAAATACATTCTTTTTTCATAGTATAATCTTCACGTGCTTCATCCGAAGCACACTTTCTGTGTACTCACTACCTAATTTTTAGCCAAAGTATTCACTCACTGTCTCTGTACTGTTTCGCTAGCTTAGCTTAGCTCATAGCCGACTCGTTAGCACCATGGCTACTTCACCTGTCCCTCCGGCACTTTCTTGCTCATTGTGTCAGATGTTTAGTTACTCCTTGACCTCCTTTAGCAGTAATGATATCTGGAACAAATGTAGCATATTTGCAGCTCTGGAGGCCAGGATTACTGAATTGGAGACTCGGCTTTGCACCCTTCATTCACCCGTAGCTAGCCAGGCCCCTGTAGCTTGTGCAGCCGAAGATAGCGTAGGCCCCGCTAGCTGTTCCCCGGCAGACCCCAAGCAGCTGGGGAAAGAGGGCGGCTGGGTGACGGTGAGGAGGAAGCATAGTCCTAAACAGAAGCCCCAGGTACACCACCAACCTGTTCATGTGTCCGTTTTTCCCCACTCGGCGACACACCCGCCGGGGGTCAAACTCTGGTAATTGGGGATTCTGTTCTCAGACATGTGAAGCTAGAGACACCGGCAACCATAGTCAATTGTCTTCCAGGGGCCAGAGCAGGCGACATTGAAGGAAATTTAAAACTGCTGGCTAAGGGTAAACGTAAATTCAGTAAAATCATAATTCACGTCGGCAGTAATGACACCCGGTTACGACCTCCAATCGGAGGTCACTAAAATCAATATTGAATAGGTGTGCAACTTTGCCAAAACAATGTTGGACTCTGTGGTTTTCTCTGGTCCCCTCCCCAATCAGACCAGGAGTGACATGTTTCGCCGCATGTTCTCCTTAAATTGCTGGCTGTCTGAGTGGTGTCCCAGAAACGATGTGATGTCTCTGTTAGTACATGACTTAATAATTGATCAACAAATCAATTTACTCTGCCTTACAGAAACCTGGTTGCAGCAGGATGATTATGTTAGTTTAAATGAATCAACACCCCCGAGTCAAACTACCAGAAATCTTGAAGCACAGGCCGAGGGGGTGGTGTGGCAGCAATTTTTCACACCAGCCTATTAATTAACGAAAGACCAAGACAGACTTTTAATTCATTTGAAAGCCTGATGCTTAACATTGTCCACCCCAGCTGTGAAACTCAGAAACCAGTCTTACTTGTTATCATCTATCGTCCACCTGGGCCTTACACAGAGTTTCTGTCTGATTTCTCAGACTTTTTATCTGATTTAGTTCTCAGCTCAGATAAAATAATTATTGTGGGTGATTTTAACATCCATGTAGATGCTAAAAATGACAGCCTCAACATGGCATTTAATCTGTTATTAGATTCAATTGGCTTCTCTCAAAATGTAAAAGAACCCACCCACCACTTTAATCACTCTAGATCTTGTTTTAACATATGGCATAGAAACTGAACATTTAACAGTGTTTCCTGAAAACCCTCTCCTGTCTGATCATTTCCTGATAACATTTACAATAATTGATTACACAGCAGTGGAGAGTAGACTTTATCAAAGTAGATGTCTTTCTGAAAGCGCTGTAACTAAGCTTAAGAATATAATCCAGCCACTCTTATCATCTTCAATGACCAGTACCAACATAGAGCAGAGCAGCTATCTGAATGCTACTCCAACAGAGGTTGATTATCTTGTTAATAATTTTACCTCCTCACTACGTACGACTCTGGATACTGTAGCTCCTGTAAAAACTAAGGTCTCAAATCAGAAGTACCTGACGCCGTGGTATAATTCTCAAACACGTACCATAAAGCAGATGACTCGTAAGCTGGAGAGGAAATGGCGTGTCACAAATTTAGAGGATCATCATTTAGCCTGGAGAAATAGTTTGCTGCTTTATAAGAAAACCCTCCGCAAAGCCAGAACGTCTTACTATTCGTCACTGATTGAAGAAAATAAGAACAACCCCAGGTTTCTCTTCAGCACTGTAGCCAGGCTGACAAAAAGTCAGAGCTCTTTTGAGCCAACCATCCCTTTAACGTTAACTAGTAATGACTTCATGAACTTCTTCACAAATAAAATTTTTATCATTAGAGAAAAAATTACCAATAATCATCCCACAGATGTAATATTATCTACAGCTACTCTTAGTACCATTGATGTTAAGTTAGACTCTTTTTCTCCAATTGACCTTTCTCAGTTAACTTCAATAATTACTTCCTCCAAACCATCAACGTGTCTTTTAGACCCCATTCCTACAAAACTGCTCAAAGAAGTCCTGCCATTAATTAATTCTTCGATCTTAAATATAATCAACCTCTCTCTAATTATCGGCTACGTACCACAGGCCTTCAAGCTGGCTGTAGTTAAACCTTTACTCTAGAAGACCCAGCAGTCTTAGCTAATTATAGGCCAATCTCCAACCTTCCTTTCATATCAAAAATCCTTGAAAGAGTAGTTGTCAAACAGCTAACTGATCATCTGCAGAGGAATGGCTTATTTGAAGAGTTTCAGTCAGGTTTCAGAGCTCATCACAGCACAGAAACAGCTTTAGTGAAGGTTACAAATGATCTTCTTATGGCCTCTGACAGTGGACTCATCTCTGTGCTTGTCCTGCTAGACCTTAGTGCAGCGTTCGATACTGTTGACCATAATATCCTATTAGAGCAATTAGAACATGCTGTAGGTATTACAGGTACTGCACTGCAGTGGTTTGTATCATATCTATCTAATAGACTCCAATTTGTGCATGTAAATGGAGAGTCCTCTTCACACACTGAGGTTAATTATGGAGTTCCACAGGGTTCAGTGCTAGGACCAATTCTGTTTACATTATACATGCTTCCCTTAGGCAGCATCATTAGAAGACATAGCATACATTTTCACTGCTATGCAGATGACACCCAGCTCTATCTGTCCATGAAGCCAGATAATACACACCAATTAGTTAAACTGTAGGAATGTCTGAAAGACATAAAGACCTGGATGGCCGCTAACTTTCTGCTTCTTAATTCAGATAAAACTGAGGTTATTGTACTCGACCCTGAAAATCTTAGAAATATGGTATCTAACCAGATTCTTACTCTGGATGGCATTACCTTGGCCTCCAGTAACGCTGTGAGGAACCTTGGAGTCATTTTTGACCAGGATATGTCCTTCAGCGCACATATTAAACAAATATGTAAGACTGTTTTCTTCCATTTTCTTTCTTCCTAAAGTTAGAAATATCCTGTCTCAGAGTGACGCTGAAAAACTAGTTCATGCATTTATTACTTCCAGGCTGGACTACTGCAATTCATTATTATCAGGATGTCCAAAAAACTCGCTGAAAAGCCTTCAGCTAATCCAAAATGCTGCAGCAAGAGTACTGACAGGGACTAGAAAGAGAGAGCAGATTTCTCCTCTACTGGCTTCCCTTCATTGGCTTCCTGTTAAATCCAGAATTGAATTCAAAATCCTGCTCCTCACATACAAGGTCTTGAATAATCAGGCACCATCTTATCTTAATGACCTTGTAGTACCATATCACCCTATTAGAGCACTTCGCTCTTCGCTCTCTAGGAACAACAAGCAGGCCTACTTGTTGTTCCTAGAGTATTTAAAAGTAGAATGGGAGGGAGAGCCTTCAGTTTTCAGCCCCCTCTTCTATGGAACCAGCTACCAGTTTGGATTCGGGAGACAGACACTATCTCTACTTTCAAGATTAGGCTTAAAACTTTCCTTTTTGCTAAAGCATATAGTTAGGGCTGGACCAGGTGACCCTGAATCCCCCCTTAGTTATGCTGCAATAGACGTAGGCTGCCGGGGATTCCCATGATGCATTGAGTTTTTCCTTTCCAGTCACCTTTCTCACTCACTATGTGTTAATAGACCTCTCTGCATCGAATCATATCTGTTATTAACCTCTGGCTCTCTTCCACAGCATGTCTTTTATCCTGACTTCCTTCTCTCACCCCAACCGCTCCCCCCTGAGCCTGGTTCTGCCGGAGGTTTCTTCCTGTTAAAAGGGAGTTTTTCCTTCCCACTGTCGCCAAAGTGCTTGCTCATAGGGGGTCATATGATTGTTGGGTTTTTCTCTGTATCTATGAAGCGCCTTGAGGCGACTTTTGTTGTGATTTGGCGCTATATAAATAAAATTGAATTGAATTGAATTGAATAGATGTGCACACAGAAAAAACACACAGAGCCATGCAATGCACATAAACCAACAGACCACACAGCCTCCCTTGAGATTCCATTAAAAATCACATTTTTGATTTGTTGAATTGTATGCCTGAATGTTAAAGTGACTCCTATGAAGCCTAGGAAGTACACCGAAAATTGCAACCAAGATAGAGGACGGAAAGTAGCTATATGGGAGGTAGGAAATAGCTGTGTGTGTGTGTGGGTGTGTGCATGTGTGTGTGCCCATGCTTCGATAATGGTATTTCTGGATATATCCCAAGTTATTACTGTAAATCAGGCAGGCTTTCAAGACCTTTAACACAAAGTAACAGTCCCTAACAGCAGCCTGAGGCTGCCATATAGAAATTACATGAATATGGATTAGGGGGGGAAAGCATGGAAGAGAATGAGAGATAGGAGTATTGAGTAAGGAAGAGGAAAGAAGGAGAGATGAGAAAGAGAGGAAAGAGAGAGAGATGAGGAATTATTAAAATAAAATAGAAAGGAAGACAGTAAAGACAGTGAAAGAAAAAGCAGAAGAATTACAATGGACAGATTGAAGGGTAGACAGAGGTTAAATAGGAGAGTGGTATTTGATAGAGGTAAAACAGCATGAGGTGGCTAAGAGAAGCGGGTGTGGAATGTGCAGGTGGAAGGGCAACGCGGGGGCCAAGGTCTGAAATGGAAGGAATGAGAAAAAAAGAAAAGACAAGCCATTTCAAATCAAGAGTCTTTCATCACAAGTGGACCACTTCCACCCATTGCCCTTTGGCTGAAGCACACAACAGACTGCACTCATATGCAAACTACTGAAATTTATGGAAATGTTTGGTCCAGTGTGGACTTAAAAATAGGATCGACTCTCCAGCTTGCTCATAAATCATGCATCATTTCTCAAGTCAGAGACTTTCACTAATGGGTCATTGTGAGGACCCTCATTTGGCACTGATACTGTATATGATTATTGTAAAAGCATGCGGTGGTCTTAACACAGCCAGAAACTGTAATCAAGGATACATCTCTAGAAGTGATCTGTGCAGTTCTCCAAAATAAAACTAAGCCTCTACATCAGCTGTGTCTGTGACATACTGAATAAGCGAATATCAGTCAGAATACTAGTTTAGTTCAAAATAACATATGACAGTTAATGGGAGGACTCACTTAAACTTTTTTGCTGAAATGAATGGTCCCCAGAAGATCTTTCTCACCTTTTTAAAAGATTGATTTTTTCTGGCACTTTGCCTCTCCACACTGAGTACCTCAGGGAGCGGTTCCATCTAGCATGTCATCAGGCATGAGCGTAAGCACAGACCTTATTGTGACGGCTTTGGCAAGCTTTATGTCACATCGTTAAACCACAAATTATTCATTTTACTTTATTCTTTGGTAATAATGTTTAACAGTGGAGGTAGGTATGGAGGAAGGTACAGTGTTTTATTTTGTAACTTTTAGCATGATTCAGCAAGATTTTTGTTAAACTTTGAACTGCATACCCCTCTTCTTCAGTTCTTTACTTTGAGCTAACCTTAAAAACATGCTGATTGAGCACTGCTTTTCTTACATGCTTAAGACTGATATTGATCTCCTCATTTCATTCTGAGAGAAAAGGCAAAGAAGTACAACAATTATAATCAACTAATATTGTGCAATATGCTACGAAACATGTATTCTCTATTCATCCGATATGAAAGCATCAGAATTAGAGAAGGAATATCCAGCAGGCTTTGCAGTGCTTCTTCCTTAATTACATAAAATAAATCTTCTCAGTGTCAAACATTCTTTTAATTGCAATGTGCACACCTTCATCCTCACACACACACAGTGTCATACATACAGAGTCATGCACACAGTATGCACACTTTGACCAAATTTCCTCACTCCTTTAACCTGCACTTCAGAAACTTTATTTTGAGCTTACAAGTTAAGAGTTCAAAGAGATTGAAATCCACATATGCAGTTACACACCCAAACACGCACGCTCACCCTGCAGATGTATTCCCACTATTACTGTGCGAGGAACACTATTAAGGAAGTGCTGCGGTTGCATCTGTTCTGAGTGTGTGTACAGCCCTGAGCGAGTCATCTATTTCAGCAACCTTCCCTTCTCCTCTAGTCAACGCAAGAGAACACTCAGCGCCTGTGAATACAACTCTCCAGGCTTGAGAGGGACATACCCTATAGTTCAGCATGTCTCAGCGTCGATTTCTCTCTCTCATTATCTGCATTTCACACTTTCTTACCCTCGGTTCCAAAATCTGTATGTTTTCCCGCTGGGTTTTTCATTTTTTCTTTTATTTATCTTTTTGTTAATCTAAATATTGTATAAATGCGGGTGTTGCATGTGTTGCTAACAAGACAAGGTGAGAGGGAAAGAGCAAAATACTGACTGCGGGATGGCGTCCAACAGCAGAATGACATTTTGCAGACGATGACACAGATGGGGTGTCATTTCAGAAAAGAGTTGTGATAACAATCAGAAACTGAGTCTTGTTATGCCAGCAGTTCTTCTCCATGCATATATATGACCTCGGGTTTGTGTGAGCGCATGTATTCATGAATATCAGTGCATACTACTGTCAGAACACACACACAAAAAAAACAGGAAAGTCAGCCTTCATATTTATGTAGTGACATTACAAAACACATATTTGTTGAACGTCTAGGAACAATGTATACATGACACATAAACATGCACGCTATATCTTTTATCTGCATCCCAGGGATTTCACATTTATGATCATGTATGTACATTGTCTTGCACACTATGTGCTGTGTGCACAAAGACATGTACACCCACACGCTGCGCTGAGTGCGTGTACATGTGTTTTATGTTTGTGTGCTGACTGACAGCACCGTGTTTTTCTGCAGTGCTTTAGTGCCATCTACAGGCGGCTCACGCTCGGGCGTAGACCGGCACAGAGCCGGTGGCCATATGTGAGCAGTGGCCTTCCGTTCACTCTCACCATGGGATCAGAGAGTGTTTCCTCTGAGTGCGCGTGCATGTGTGTGCATGTGCGTGCATGTGTGCGAGTGCTGCAGGGAGCACAACAGACACGCCATAAAGGTGAGAGGATGCAGGAGGAGAAAATAGCCTTGTATATTTGTGTGCGAGTGCGTGTGTGCGCAAGTGTGTGCGCAAGTGTGTGTTCGTGTGGCTTTTCACTCCTCTGGCTGACAACTAAAATACCACACTGCTCTGGTCTCACAGACATGGCCTTTTCTTTCTCCCTTCTAGCCTTTTTCCCCTCTTTCTCCTCCGCCCCTCTGTACTCAAACTCCAAACTCAGCGTCGGTCCAGAAGTTTGCTCTCGTCTCATACTTTTAACATCATTCTCGACTCCTCTACTTAAGAATGGCACTCCTTTTCTGTGCCGTCTCTCTCAGGATCTTCCTCTCACTTTGCTCTGGCTCTTATCTTATCTATACAGTGTGCTTGAATTATAAGATGCAGTTTCCTCCCAGACTCAATAAGAGAAATACAGGTCTACCATTTAGAAACTTTTAATACATTTCCACAAATCATTTGAATTCAGTTCACTGCACTACTGTCTGTGCTTTTGAGGCCAAACACTCAGAACCCATCTATTGGCAATGTGATTTAAATTCTAGTTGGTTTACGGAGGAACAGTGAAAAGGTGATTGATGACAGTGGCAACAAGATGTATGAGTAAGAGAAGCATTTGGATTACGGTGGTTGAACAGCAGTGCTTACACGTCCACCCGAGCTACTTCTGTCTTTTCCTTTCTTTTTATCTCCTCTATCTGTTTATTCATTCCGTCCCACAGAGACACTGCTCTCCTCATCTTCCACTTCCCATCTTCCTCTCTCTTCCCGCAGCCTCTCCGCTGGGGTTAATGAATGACTTGGCAGGAGGCGGTAGCTGTGGCTGTCGGAGAGCCAGTAGGGCTCGGAGAGGTGAGGAGACACTCTTCCTGTCACCTCCCAGCTACTATTTTCACTCACCAGGCTACACTGCCAGGAACAGGATGGCACCGGCTTATTGGATTATCTGTTAGAATGACTTCCTGGTCCTGGGTAGTCTTAGTGCAGAGCTCTAAAGCAAACGGGAGCTTCAACTACATTTGTTTATATCAGTGTCAGCACATGAAAAGTAAAGCCATCCAAGTTGGAGAAAAAATGTAATGGTGCATTCTAATAGCAGTACTAGAGGACACTGTGGATTAAAATTGCCCACCAAAGTAAAGCCATGGAGTAATAAACACACAGCCATCCACAGTGTCACCGAATGTCTTGTAAAGTCTTTAGAATGAGCAAAGGGTGAGTCCTACTAAAATGACTGTCACAAAATGTGGTCAAGGTCTTATTGTTCCGAGGAACTGAGAAAATATGTTGGTTTTTTTTCAGCTGCTCTCTTTAGGGGTCTCGACAGCGGATCATCTCCCTCCATCTCACCCTATCAGCGCTAACCTCTTCTGTCAACCAACCCTCTGAATATCCTCCTTCACTATATCCATGGACTTGTGTGTGGGCTTCCTTATTGCTCGTACCTGCCAGCTTCTTCTTGTACAATAAATCCATTATTCCTCCTCTGTACATGTTCAACTCCAAACCGCTCAACCTACGATGTATTCATTTCTAATCTTGTCCATTCTGATCACTCCTAATGAAAATCATTGATAGTCATACATCGTGGTAAAGCTTCCTTTTCACTCTTGCGGTCATCCTTCTGTCACAAATCCCCCCTAATCTTTGTCTCCACCTACTCTACCTGCACTCTTCTGCATTCACTTGTCGACTGTCCATGGGCTTGGATGTTGACCCCAGGTATTTAAACTCATCTACCTTCACTATCTCTACCCCTTTGCATGTCTCACCTCTCATTAACACAGACGAATTCTATCTTGCTTCTACTGACTTTCATTTCTCTTCTCTCTGGTGCATAGATCCATCAATGCTGTCAAGGCAAACATTTTGTCTGTAGTGCTCTTTCTTGGCATGATGACATACTGCTGCTTGCTCATCATCACCTCTCTTCTTATCCTCGCATCAATAACTTTTTCCCATATCTTTATGGTAGTTACTACAGTTTTGTATATCAGCCTTCTAATGATAATAGGTACCAGTGCACTTCTTCTCCATCCCTCAAGTATCTTCTGACTCTCCAAGGTTGCGTTAAACAGTCTAGTTAAAAATCGCGTTGCCCTCTCTCATAGTTATGTCAACTGTATCAACCTCCTTTCCTCTTGTCATTCTTTTCATAGCTGTCCTCACTTTCTCCTTAGTAATCCTCTGTAGTTCCAGATTCACTAACTGTTCTCAATCCATCCTTCCTTCTTTCTCATTTTCTACATCATCAGGTCCTTAAAGTATTCCTTCCATCTTCTCAGCACATTATTTTCACGTGTTAAAATGTTTCCATCTCTTTCCATCTCTGTCTCTTCCATTTCCATCTCTCTTTCTTAAGTAACCTAATCTGCTGTACAACCCAGATTTCTCTCTCTACCTTGCCAATCATTACAAGTCCTTTTTCCTTCCTTAGTGTCCAGCTTTATATACAACTCACTATAAGCCTTTTCCTTTGTCACCTAGCCTCCCATTACTCCTGTCTATTTCTCTGTGAACATCACATTTTTCTTTGCTAACCTCTTCATTTGAATACTTTCCTGTACTTCCTTGTACTAAGTCTCCTTGTTCTCATTCCTCTATCCAGATGAGGCACCGAATACCCTGTTGGCAGTTTCCCTCAGGACTGTAGCTGTACTTTGAGCTTGTCTCAACTCTGAACTCTGTGCAACATTCTTCATTCTTGCTGCTACCTTAGTGTAAAACCACACAAAATCATCATAATACAAGCCAGCTCTATACCAGATGGTTTATTGGCCATTGATTGTGCTGAATACAAAATGTAATCTGTAAATTGCTGTAATTTAAATTTTGTCCAGACATTCATAGTCACTCAGAAAGAATTCTAATGACATTTCAGTCAGGAGCACTTTAGTCAAAGAAAATTATTATTTCTATCTGCAGTAATTCATATTTGGCAGTTTGGCTGTGCTCTGGGAACCCCCCGCTGTTCCACTTGCAAACATGGAAAGCCTAAGGCTGGGAGAGCATGACTTTCTGCCCTTTTATGTGCATGCATGGAAAGCCTGAGGCGGGGAGAACAGCAGTAAAGACCCCCTAAGGGTAGACAACAGAGGAGGCATCAGTGACAACAGACGTAACATTGATTAAGTCAGACACGGCATGAAAAGGAGGAGCTACGGTCGAGGCAGATTGAAAAGTACTATTTAGTGGAAGCACCTTAATGAAGCAGGATGATGCACCACGCCCTTTTTGAGATTGCCCATTGCAGACGTAGTTAGATAGTAGCTGATGTGAGCAGTCTTAAGAACAGTTGTTACCAGCTAATGTATGGAGATTGTGGGCTTATTTCAAATAAAATTATTATTGAAGTAAACTTCTATCCGTAGAGCTCCCTTCTGAGGCTTCCCTCCCATGTACACAAATGGAAAGACCAAGGCAGAGAGAACAGCAGCAGAAAGCACCAACAGAACTACAAAAAAGTCCCCAGCCTTCTGTGTGCTCCAATAAAAGTGGAGTTGCAGCTGGAACTTATACTACAGTTGAGCTGCGTGAGCAGTGATTCTTTTCTCAGTGGTTTTCTACCAGGTGAGCGCTATGGCAGGCTGAAATAACTTTGTCTCACCAAATGACTTGATTTGGAAGATTCTGTGACTCACGATTGATCAGCCGAGGATCTCATCATTGGATGGTGCTTAAAATTACAAGCTGCAGGATAAGATGAAGCGTGTACCCCAACAGCTTGTTTTCTTCTTTAGAAGAGGAGCTCGCAAAGCTGCTTTCTGAGAAAGCAACAAGTTTAGGCATTAAAGCAGCTTAAATACCACATTTACATGACGTTTGCCAGTTGGATGCATAGAAGGATTTTAGCTAAGGTATCAGCTGATTTAGATTGGAGATCGTCTGTTATCAGCTGATATACCCAGACTGTGGTGGAACTCATTTTCATGAACCTTAACACTCAGAACCTGCTCGGTTTGTGACCTCCTGATGATTTACCTATCACAATCATTTGCGTTCCTTAATTATCTTTTGTAAATGTGAGCGACGGCATGGGTTATACTTGGGATAATTTTTTGTGTTAAATACCCAGTAGTATATATTGCAACAAAAATAAGACACACAAAAAAGCAAGATTTTCGAAAAACTTTTACCACTTTACTGTATATTATCGGGCATCTATGCCTTTAAAGAGATATTTATCCTTTTATCCCCAATATAAATATCACTCGGGTTTTGCATTTCTAATAAGCCTGTATCAAATGTGCAGACAGCTCTCTTTTCTACCCGATGAAGCCTTTAAAAAGAGAACTTTTCTCGAGTCTTTTGTGAATCCACTAATGGTAGCTTATATGTTTGCAGTGCTAATGGGCATAGATTTGAAAGCTATCACAATCCCTTAAAAAAAAAAGTAACAGATCACTCACTTTATAAACTGTCTCTTTTATCTGCCTGCAGGTAGTTATCAGGGGGGGAGTGTGTGTGTGTGTGGATGTATGCATATTGGGGGGTGGGGGTGGGGGGTCTCAGGCATGGGTTTTAGAAAAGCACCACGTTGAGCTCGAAGCAGCTGTGGAAAAAGACTCGAGGCAATGTCACAAACAGACAAATGAGCTGATTTGTTGGCTGATTGAGCAGCGCTGCCTGTCGATTAAATCCCTTTCAATATTTGCTGTGTTGAAAAACAAGATAGAAGAAACATAAAGAAAGAAAGTAAGAGGGAAAGAAAAAGAGAAGACGAGAAAGAGAAAGACTCAAAAAAAAAGCCCCTGAAAGAGCAAACTGGGAGACCGAAGGAGGCTGCCTGTGAGACAAAAGCTTTTTAAAACATCACAAAGGCCTAGATGTTTCGTTGTCATTTCACTTGTGGGAATTTTATGACAATCTCGAAAGTTGAAAGAGAAGGAACAAACATGAAAGGAGGGGCAAGACTCTTTACGGGTGCAAAAAGTGGGGAGTCAAGCTGAGAGGGAGGGATTGTACAAGTCTACGGGTGTGTGTTTATATGCATTGATGCAACTCCAGTATGACTTGTGAATATGTCTCCGCCTCTGTCACCCGGTAAAACAGTTGTCATGGGAACGTGGCTGTCAGAGGAGCAGGCACATTTCCATCACAGTCTTTGTTCTTCTTGTTAATGTAATCCAATACCTACCCCCACCACACAAACTCACACAGGCAAGTTTACTTTTGTTTCTATTTTGATATTTCTTTTGACCATCTTCTTATCTTCTTTTTCAGGCACTTCCTCTGCAACACGTTTCTTCATAAAGACAAGTCTTCCATTCAACATTGTGTTTGCATAGAAAAAGAACTGATTTAGTTTGTAGCCAAAGCAAAATAGAAACATCACATTTTCTATACTATTCATTTATTCAGTGTTCATTATGTTCAGCGTGTTCTCTTCCCAGAGCATTCATTCATTCTCAATAGGCTTTGGTCTCCACCAAGTCCTGAGTGAATTATATGAGTCTCCACATAGCAATAGATGTCA
Source organism: Neolamprologus multifasciatus (assembly GCF_963576455.1). Taxonomy (NCBI): domain Eukaryota; kingdom Metazoa; phylum Chordata; class Actinopteri; order Cichliformes; family Cichlidae; genus Neolamprologus; species Neolamprologus multifasciatus. The sequence continues at coordinate 6,355,146 of NC_140444.1, read as the reverse complement.
TTTTTTCTTTTTTTCCTAGATGTGGAGTGCTTTTTGCTCTCTTAAAAAATCTGTGCCTTGTAAAAAGACAGATTTGTAGTTTGTCTAAAATGCAAAATGTTGAGATTTAAAGCACAAAGTAGTATAATACCATTGAGATATAGCATTGTGTTACTCCGCAGTATAAGAAAGACCCTTGTTTTAAGTCTTGGTCACTGGGACAAAACCCATTTAAAATCACCCTCCGAGTATGATTAAAGGAAGTTTTAAAAAGTTTGCTGACTTTAACCCAAAAAGACTTCTTTTGCAAGTGGATCCATGATGGAATTAGATCTGAATTCAGGATTCTTTGAGTACCATGCTTATCTCTTATATTATTTTGGAATGTAATTACCAGCTGTAAAGGTTTCCGGACTCCTGCTTTGAGCCTTGTAATTTGTCAGTGCACAAAATTACCTGCCCATCCACTGGAACAGCTTGAAAAGACATAATAATGGAGCAGGATATAGTGATGGTGTCAGGTCTCACAACGCAGGCCAGAAAACAAAAACAATTAGTTCATAATTAGATAAAGGATGCTAAAATGTTGAGGAAAACTGCAGAGTCAGGTAATATTTCTCTGTGGTTTATCATCCAAGCAACCCCTTGGTAGTATTTACTTAGCATTATACTTAATGGATTCTAAAGCAGACCTGTGGTGAGTACTGACGCACTCACACTTCAAGTTGGTGTGCTGGTCTTAAGACTCGATGAAAGCAAGTTGTTGTATATTATATATAGCTTTGACATTGAATTGATTGCAGTGCTTACATCCAGTTTTAATCATCTTGTTAATATCACTTAAATATAATAATCCAATAATAATAATCCAAAATTCAATCTCAAAAAACTTCAGACTTCAGACTTTCACACTTCATTATTAATAGGAAATGACTACATAGAAGTATCCGGTCTTTAAGGTCCAAATTCCACTTCAGGTCCCAAAGTCAAAGGAACACTACGGCAGTTAGAAGTTAGCAGGGATTTAGCTCGCTAGTTTCCACCTAAACATAATATACCACGTTCTGACTGAAGGATTTCTGAAAAAACCTAAAACGTACAGCTCTGCTATCACTTCCGACATAAATGAAGACAAGAAACTAAACAGCAGTGACATTTCTGAAGTTGGGCTAGCTAGTATATGATGATGTGCTATGTGGTGGCTAGCTACACAGCTATGGTTAGGATAATATAAATACATTTGCAGAGTGAAGCTGGAGGAAGAACGCTAACCTTCTTCCACTCGATAAAAGTTAACTTCAGGGCTCCCGATGGTTAGGGACAAATGCAACTGCATGGCAGGATGCTGTAAACGGACCAAACTTCTGTCAGGAGAAAAAGTGAGATAATCCATCCACAATAGTAGGTTAGTAATCAATATACTCCTGCTTGGGCTGGGCTGTCATATCATATATATAATAAGGTTTTAAAAACTGAGCACTGCCTTTTTTTAGGGGCTTGTTCAGATTAAATAGAACAAGATGCAAGGCATTAAATCATGTTAAAAATACAACAGCCTTAGTAAATGCAGACTAGTTTGGACCCGGAAGCAGGGTTCATACGTCATCACTTAAAGACCGGATAGTGTGCTGCACACACTGCAGTGTTTTGTCAACTTTAAGCACTAAGAAAATGTGCTAAGTGTAAGTTGTCATAGAAAATTTAATTTTGAAATAACAAAGTATATATTGTTTATATTTCAGTTACACCAGGTTGTAGCTGAGATGTATCAGCTGTGACAAAATTAATCCTGATGTGCTAGTTTTTTGTGTTTTAGTCTGCTGCTTCCCTCCATCAAAAAAGCTTAACGACTATGAATGAATACAATAAGTCAATAATTTAACAATCTGATAATCTGTGATAAAAAATGTGTTTGCTCTTTGAAAACACCCAAGCCTGGTACATACGTTATCTGACAGTGTTTGAATCCAGAAAGCATCTTCTCTACTACGGCAGAGCAGATTACTTGTGATGTGATTTATAATTCTGCAGACTACCACTGCGATCAAGGCAATAAAAATAAATCATAGGATTTAGGGGAGCTTGGTTTTATTTGAGCTTTCATCAAATTTCCACCTGCCAGCCTCACAGGTTGCAAACTCTGGAGAATTTTCTCAGTGTGATTAGAATCGCCATCAGTGACTTCTTTGAGGATCAGAGCGTTCATATGAGAGCTAACAAGCTCTTATTGTCCCCACTGTGAAGGGTCTTGCACAGATGCAGATACACCGCTGTGGCATGTTTTCTTTCCGTCCATTAGGCTACACGTTACTGCCGCTGATGATAGCAAATTAATTTTTTTGTCAATTTTGTAGGAACGCTTTCAGCGAACTATTCATTTACACACTTCACCTCTTTCACGTTTGCATGAAAATCAGACTCTTAATGTCCTTTGAATTACTATTGTTATTTGTGCATTGTGAAAAGCAGAGGGTTTTGTTATCGCTAACACACCGGAGAAATGCTCATTCAGCCTTCCAAGTAGCTAACAGCAATGTAGATTAGAACAAGTAGCATTGGGCTTGCTTGTCTTGGGGGTAATTATTACAATTTTCATATATATATTTGTTTGTGAGGGTTTTTCACCACACAGAAGCTGCTTAGAATATCAATAGCAGGACAGATGTGTCTGGCAAATTCTGTATTCTTTTCCGGTGAAGAAACCACAGCGTTTCTTTTTTTTTTTTTTTTTTTGCCTTTCATTCTTCACTCCTCAGCTTCCAATATGGTGATTTTTAATCACCTAATATCATGGCACAATGAACAGATTGCCATGAGTCACAAATGGAGGCCACGCGAGACAAAACAAAAAGAAGGAGTGGGAGAGAGGCTGCTCTGCCTCTAATTAAAAAAAGCGAATCTGATCAGTGTGTGGAGGTGTGTGTTTTAGTATGTCCATTCTTCAGTGTTTGTGTGACTGTAAGCAAGGACACGTACACACCAGCATCTGTTTGTCAGAAAAAAGGACAGCAAACAAAGCCATAAACGTGTGCTGCAGAGAAAATGAACTTTTCAAAAGTCCCCATTCTTTATCGAGCAGACATCATCAAACTCCATTTATTTCTGGAATGTGATCAGGACACAACAGAATAAAGCACATCATGAAGGTGAATGAAAGTTAAAAGAGGTAACATTACAAAAAAGTATTTTCTTTTTCTTTTCTCCTTTTTATACCTGAATATAATGTCCCTACTGCCACCCTCACACCTACTAATCAGTTAGATAGTTCTCTTAGTTGCAAACTTCCAAACTTTGTATAAAATCAAGAAATTGGGAGATCCATGGGACAATATCAATGCAAAGGAGTCTACAGAAATATGTGAAATCTAAAATGGTAAATGGCCTGTATTTATATACACTGATGACAATTCTCTTTGCTTTGCTGAAAGGAATAATGTTGATATGGGTGAATAGCCAAGAAATCACCACTGTATAAAATACAAATTAAGATGTTCATTAAGAAAGTGAAGATTAAGTTAATTAAATTGAAAGAATATCAAATTGATGAAAAAGAGTCACAACAGTGCAATACATCTGTTGGAAAATATGATATATGTGTCATCAATCTACCAAGTTTTAGACTAAAGTGTTGGACCAACACAACCATTGTTGCCACCCTGGCAAACAGAAAAACAAAACTCTAAACATGGCAATGAAGATGAGCATATATATATATATATATATATATATATATGAAAACCTGAACGCAGGACTTGGCATGGAAACAACACAGATGATCCGACAAAGACTGAATGAGAACGCACAGACTAAATACACACAGGAGGCTAATGAGAGAAGTGGGAACACATGGGGGGACAGCTGACACACATGAACATAACGATGTCACAGTGGAAGAGTAAAACTAAACACGATGAACACAGGAACACAAGACCTCTTCAAAATAAAACAGGAAACATGAGAGGCAGACATGACAACATAAGACACACAGACATGAAACACACGAAGGCCAAGGGAGACTTCACAGGGGTTGAAAACACAAGGGGGAGCTAATAAGCAAATGAACATAGGAAACCTAATAAGCTTAAACATACACTATAAACATCAAAAGAACTAAAACTCAAAACACTGGGTCATAAGACCCAGGATCGTGACAATTGTACTTTCAAGGTTAAAAACTGTGCATAGTAATGCTTAACTTTCCACATTCTTGTCAGAGAAGAGAATATTGCCTGAGGTGCAGCTACTCACTGAAGCAGATTATGGCCTTTTCAGTGGTTTGTATTATTTATAATAGAGTAAATAACAGAACTCGTGTTACTGCCAGGTAAGCTATACTGTGATAACACCTTGCAACTAACAAGCAGGTAGATATAGATATAGACAGATATAGATTATAACACTACACATATACCCTTTAGTAAGTAAGGCAAAAACAGTCTTTTATTAATATTCAGTCTTTGCTTGGTGCACAGAGAAAAAGAATGAGCTAGAGACTGCAACTGAATAATAAACTCCACTGTTTGCTTTCCTTTTTGTTATTGATGGTACTTTTTTTTGTTTACAATTTTGTAAAAATATGTCCAGATGAACTCTTCCCTTTCTGAATTTATTTCCAGCGAACCTGGGGATCAACCGATGGTAAAAGTGCTTTACACGGATATTAAAATACATCACACAGAAACAACACAATACACAAAAACATATCCAAAAGGCTCTTAAATAGATGGGTTTTCAGCTGTTTAAAAAACGTCAGAGATTTTGGTGCACAGACGGGGAGGTAAACTCTTCCATAGTTTTCACGCTAAAGTTTGGAAAGCATGATTCCCCTTAACACTGACCTATGAATGACTGACCTATGAGTCAATCATAAAAATGACACCTAACTCAAGGGATGAACCCACACTGTGTATACATATAACAATTCGCAAACAGCCAATTTTAAATTGGTATCTATAAAGAATTGTTGTTACTAGCACTCAGTTACAAAAACATAAATAATTCCCATTTACTTGGTGAATGGATGAAAATTGCCAATCTAACAGATATAAAATAGTATTTTTGTACCAACAAGGGGATTCCCAGAGAGTCATTAGTTTTTGCATATCTAGACATGGTGTATACTGTGTCCTTAAAAAAATGAGGAAACTGAATGGTGAATGATAAAGAATGGTAAATGGTAATTGGATTCTGAAAGGGAGGAGATGTTCAATTATCTTCCTTCTAGAACTTACACATAAGCTTCATAAGTGTCAGTTCAAAACCATCTGAAGCTGCATCTGAAAGTCATTAAGAAATAGGAAATAAAATACACCAAAGACCTACCACAGTTGGTAGGTTGAATCTTTAGTTGATCAATCAAACCAATCTGAATCTGCTTTGTCAGAAGTGCTCTCAGAAGAAGAGTAGCTGTCAAGAAGCCCTTCTTAAAGAAGGGAAACAGGGTGAACAGCCAACATCCTAAGAAGAGCTTTAGAATAATTTTCAGGAAGCCTGAATAACTGTTCCTAAAGTCTTCAAGAAAGTACAAGATAGCTTGCCTAAGAGAATTCAAACTGTGTAAACAAATATCGTTGGCCATGTATAGTGCGTATTGTATTTCAGTTTGCGTTTATGTTTCAATAAATTGCTGATGATGATAATGATGGGTCCTCAAGACTTATGTAGGTTTTTCATATGCCTATACAATTTCCTCATATTCCCAGCCTCATCAGTGAGCTTTTACTGAACAATGGCTGTGGCAGCAGGAGATACACACCGACTCTGTATGGTTTCTTTGTGTGGACAATGTTAATAAGAAGCTAAATGGACACTTTGAGCACGCACTTGGGAATGGCCATATACTGCTTGAAAATACCCTAACAATTTAGATGGTTCAAGTCTAGATCTTTATCAGTTTTCTTTTTTTTTTATCTGGTAGAGTTATATTATTTGTGCAGATCACCATCAGTCTGCAGTGAAGAATTTAATTATGCCTTGAAGTAAAGCTTCTCAAATTAAAAAGTAAGCAAACACTTAATTAGTAAGATGTAATAGTTATGCGCTATAAAGACAAAAGCACTGGTCTACACCTCTTAATGTCTGAATTCAAGTCCAGGAAGCTAACCATGCAGTCTACCTTTATAAACAGTTGTGAAAGTGCAGGTTGTTCTAAAAAGCTGAATTCTAGTGTGGTACTTTAACAGACATTGCAAAACTCAGTTTGTGAAGTTTCATCCCTTCTAGACATTTTGTGATGAACTGTATTGCAAGCTGGAAGCATTTAGGAACCACAGCAAATCACCTACAACATGGCGGACCACATAAAGTTACAGAACGGATTGGCTGAGTGTTGAGGTGCATAGCATTCACCGCGAGGCTCTACTGAGTCAACAACTGCAGAATTCCAAAACTTATCTAGCGCTAACATCAGCACAAAGACAAACCAAGAACTGCACCGGGAGCTTCATGGCATAGGTTTCTATGGCTGAGCATCTCCTGCAGGTGTAATGTGATGGCTGCACTTACAGCCACACAGTGGTAATACCCACCATGTTAGTGTAGAGGCTTACAAGTAACATCGCATTCACATTTGTCTTTCTTTAAATATAGGAATTAGTTTACAGGACAATAAATAACTGGTTTTTGTTTAGAGTTAATTCACATATCCACATAACACTGTATTCTAAAATAAGTACGCACATTTTAGTTTACACTGTTATGTATGATTAATCTTTTGTTTTCTGAGTTACCTTAGTTGCAGCTGTTCCAGTCCCTTGATTAAGGAGCCAAGAGGTGGAAAAGGGGCGGAGCGAGTTTTAAAGGAACACTACAAATTGGTTCATGCCATAACTCGGGACCATGGGGGGAATTGGAGTTCATTATGTTAGGTTTAGTTAGGTTTTGTGTGTTTTACCCCTCTCCTGTTTTTGTGGGCTGATCAGCCACTATTTAAGTTTCCCCTTTGTCTCGTTAAGTTAGGTCAGTTTGTTTGAGTTATCAGTACTGTTGTCAAATTTGAGTAGAGTTTGGTTATTTTGACCTCTTTTATGGGCCCAAGATTTTGATTCTTTTGGCATGATTTAACTAATTATGTTTTTTGGGTTAAATAAAAAATCATTTTTTTGGACTTTAACCTGTGCCTAAGTTTCCTTCACTGCTCGGTCCATCACATGTAATATGTAGGTGCCCAGTACTTTTGTGTCTACTTTTGATGACAAATTAATAGCAGCTCTACGTGGATGATGACAGATGACAAAATTCCTTTCCATTCTCCTCAGCTTGTCTCAATTGGAAATTTTGTTGTTCTAAATTCCACTTTGAGTGTGTTTTTTTCCATATTTGGGTATATAAAAATCCCGTCATGGCAGACTATATATATTCCATATGTAACACATCTTTTACACTGATGACAGCCAATATGATTCCATCTAGAAGCATGGTCAGCACTATGCAGTCACTGTGCTAGTCCCAGCCACACACCAATCATGGTAAAAATCATATTATCAAATTCATTTTGGTTTTATGTAACCAAAAAAAGTGTCTTACCAAGTATTAATCAAGCATCCTATACTTTTTAAATGACCTATTTTGCAACACGTTCTCACTCCCACAGCGTAACATTTTACGCTAGCTGACAAATCGTCAACATATTACGTTTTCAGCTACCCACCACGTTCCTAAATGACGACCTCGGAAAAATGAGGAAATATGAGAACCGTATGGACTCAATCTACACATGTTTGCTCTTTTTCTTCAAATCGCTTAGAAACACGCTATTTAACATCATTAAAGTCCTGGTTAAGATCAGGAAAAAAGGTTATGGTTAGGGCTAGGGATAAGGTTAGGTTTAGGCCTGGAATACAGGGCTGGAACGTCTATTACCGAGGGAGCATCATTGCACTGGATTTCAGCCATAACCCGCCACGTACCATAAGAACGCCGAAGGTCTCCTTTTGCGTTCCTCAGGAACGCCGCGGGACGTGACAAAACGTCGGCATGTTACGCCTCGGGAGTGAGAACGGGCTGTATTTTGTAAGCAATGGTTTTCCTGTAAGACAGTATCTATCTATGAAGTTCACTTCATGCAGTGTATTTCTTGCCATTCAGCAATCACAGAAATGCACGTTTTCTAACATTGTTTTTACACCACCAGTAAAGGTTGTGTGAATAACCAGTTGTGCAAGGACCCTTTTTTAAAGACACAAACAAAGCGTGTCTGTAAAACGTATTTTTTGTAAATCAAATAAAATGTATTACCACACTAACACAAATCAATAAAATGTTGACATCAGAAGGCAAGCAGTGAATGGATGTCCCATGGGTGCTGTCGAGTAGAAACCACAAATAGCTGATGCCAGGTGGATGGAAAAGAGAGACACCACATACCTCACCTTCCATAGCATAGAAGGCCCATGGGAGCTGCATTAGTTGATGTCCCTTTCATTCCAAGATAGACTAGGACCACCTAAAAGACAGAGAGAGGGCAAAGCAATAAAAGACATTTCAACAAAATTATATGTCATTGCATTAGAGTAGACAGTACATCACTAAACTCTATACTTCTAATCAATGACTTTGAGGGGGAAAAACACAATAAGCCTGTGTGATCAATTTATATTATATCAGAGACAGATAATCCACCTGATTACCTTCTTGGCAGCAAGGAAATTAATTGAAATGCAATGCTATACAGTGTGACATAAAGTAGTACAGTTTGAAAGAACTGGGTCTAGCCAGTGAGTTAAGGTACCTTTCTTTATCTGAAATACAGCAGAAAAAAAGCCACAAAAGCACACATTCATCATTCTGCTGTCCAGTGAACTTTTGGAACTCTTGGTTCTCCCATATTTATGTGTTTTCCATCTCGTGTAATATCTTGTAACAAATCAAAGAGGAATAGTAGTGCGTGTGTGTAAGATGCGATTGGAGAGGGTGCGGGGCTGATAGGGTCACATTAAGGTGGAACTAAAAAGAAAGAATTATTTACTTATAATGACTTTCATTTTTCTATACTCATCTGGAGTACAAAAGAAACAGTTGCTCAGAAAATATCCCATTTCTGTGAGATCACAATCATTCCCTAGATAAGAAACTTAACTGATAATGGATTATTATAGAAGCAATATGTGTCATAGGCAGTTTTTCTTTCTGCATAGCCAAGTTGTACTCAGTGACACAGTTCCAATCTGTATGACATATTATTGTATTACAGTGCTTTCACAACAGGGTCAAGGATCAACCCTTTTCAACTTTGTTACGCATCACTGTGCTCAATTGAATTCAGACCTGGTGACTATGGAAGTCATTTCCATACATATTCAAGAATCATTATTTGAGCTTTTTCCCCTCATGTTATCCTGGAAGCAGCCAATAGAGGATGAGTACACTTTGGTCATGAAGAGATGAACATGGTCATCAACATGTTTTTGTTATGTGACGGCTGTGTGCAGGTAGGAAAAGGACCCAAAGTGCAGACTCCAGAGACAAACGTAAAGTCAAACTGAACAAAAGTAAGAATCCAAATAACTTACATGGGCAGACAAAACACACAGCTAGATAAACGGTAGATCGCAACAATGATAAACTGAAACACAGGGCTTAAATACATAGAGGGAGCAATCAGGGAATGGACAACAGGAGGGAAACACAGCTGGGGCAAATCAGAACTGACGAGACAAGGAAGCGTAAACTGAACACACTGAGATAAGACAGAGACCTTCAAAGTAAAACAGGAAACACATAACACAGACTGAACAAAAGACACAGACTCACATGCAGGCACTACAACAGAGGGAACAGAGATGTGGGACCAGGGCAGACACAGACACTGACTGGACACGGGGATATAGCAGACAGGGGAGACAGCAACTAAGGATTACACAGAGACAAACCATAAGACATGACTCTAATGAAAACCCAAAGACTAGAAATTATAAATAATATAATAAACTCAAAAACCCTGGGTCAACGACCCAGGCATCCTAACAGTTTTAGGCAGGGTGAGGCATTTGTGCATAATGCTGCATTTGTCAGGGCTGGGTTTGTGACCCAGCGTTTTAAGTTTATTTTGTATTTTTGTTTTTCTTATGTTAGATTGCATTAATGTTAAGTTCGTCTGTTATTTAGTTACTTTTCCTGTCCTCTGTGTAGTTTGTCTTGTCCTCTGTATTTTACTTTTAGTTACGTCAGTGCTTTCGTCTCCTTTATCTGTTCCCATGTGTCTCTCCTTGTGTCTCTTGTCTCCCGAGTCTGTCATGTGTTTCATGTGGATTTCTTATGTCTTCATGCTCCTGCTCAGGTTCATGTTCATGTATTTGTCATAGTTTTCATGTTTAGCTCTAGCTTTTGCCAGTTTAGTTTAGCTTTTGGTCTTTGCCTTAGTTCGCCATTGTCCTTTTGTTTTCCACATTTTACTGCCAGCCTAAAGAAACGGCTCGCATTTTGTTACACTCTTGTTTTGTCTCCCGTACGTCTGCTTTTAGGTCTGCTCCTCAAACGCATTGGCCCACTCAGCCGTAATACCATTCCCATATAGATAATAAGAGGATTGGCCATTAAGGTCCAGGTTTCCAGTTTATTTATATAAAAAAAATTTGTTTCGCAAGGGTCATTAAAAAGAAATGATCAAAGCTTGTTTAATAAGGAAGAGGTGAAGAATTGAATGCAACAAGAACTTCAAAATTTTCATTTACTTAATTAATTTAATGAAGATGCTCGTTTCCTTACACAATTACTTACTTTTTGAATGTTAAAAACTATACAGATTGCACGGATCATTTTGTTTCCCTACTGCTTTCGCAAACAAGCAAACGGACGTTTAACACAATTTAATTCCAGAGAGTGTACATGGCGTAATAATGAAAAAATTAATGAAGCAAACAATCTTAATAATTTAATCATATGCATTCATTAATGCAGAGTCACACTAGGAAAATGCTTGTAATTGTAAGACATGTTCATTATTACCTAGGGAAAGCCAGAAGGAACTAAGTTATGTAGAAAGCAAACAATAAATTATGTTAAAAATAACAGAGGGTGACAAAGTTGCTTAAAAGCTGATTCTGGCAGCTTTTGCAATCAGAATTGTGAGAGGGGAGGGTTAATAAAATGATAGAGTGCAAATAGAAATGCACAATGTATGCATGACTGGGGTTTATTGAGCTATGACCCCTCTGGCACATGGTCCCACTACCTGCTAGATTGCTTCTGCCCCTCCTCGGGATCTGGGTGCTTGTTGGTTACAGGATGTGTGGTTGGCGTGTGGCGTGTTCTGGTGTGGCCCTCTTCCTTGGTGCCGCCGGGTGCCTTCAAACTCATGGGAACAGGCATTCTGTCCCCATAAGTGACTGCTGGCCCCCACAAGTATAGTGGCATGTCAATTTTCTGTCCTCACAAAGATGTCTAAACATGTAGACACACACAATTCGCTCATTCACTCTCACCCACCCACTAATGACATGCATCAGATTCATAATCTACATGCAACTCTATAACATATTGTGTGGTATATGCAACAAACAAACAAAAAAAAGACAAGGAAAAGGCTTTTTGCCACCTGGTAATGTGTACTTTTCCTCTCAGTCTCTACTTTTACATTTTTTTATATGTTTCATCTATATTTTTTGCTCCTCTGGCTCACTTGTTATGTTTTTCTCATGTGTGTAGAAAAGGAAATATTAGTTAAGGTCTTGAAATATCCTCACCTGAGCAACCTGTCATCTCAATCCTGTCATTACAAAGGTGAGCAAAAGAGGCACAGACATTGCAAACTGGGAGCTAACAACTATACATCATTCAAAACATGTTTGTTGTTGACATTTTATTATTTTATTTGTGTAACAAAACAGCATAGCAGCTATTGTTGCTAGGCGCTGCAAGCAACAAGCTTTAAATCCTTAACGTCCAACTTTTGCTTTAACCACATAGAAATTAGAAACATTTTCAGCAATTAGAAAATGTTGACCTCATGAATGATTTTGGCACATTTCCTGTTTCTGGTTTTTCACATTTGGTGTTCCAAATAGTTAATAATTCTATAAAGAAATATATGGACTTTATGCCAAATCTTCCCCTAACCCTGTGGATCACCAGTGACCTAGTGGATATAAAGTTGTCTGTTAGGCTCTTCCAGACATTTTGGTGTTGCTGAGCTGGTCAGTCCATTCCCTCCGTGTGAGAATGTACCCAGTTGTTATTACAGCCATGCCTAAGGTTTTTGCTATCTCTTTGATAGGTTTTTCAGCCTAATGATAGCCTCCTTCAATTACATCAGTATCCTCATCTATCAGTATCCTCAAAGCTCCAGTGAAAATGAATTTTCATTATGAAGATGGACAACCCCAATGCAAATCACATACACAACTTCAGATCTTTTTCCTTCTTGATTTGTGATGGATTAATGAAGGAAAGGCTCACTTTGCCATGAAACTACTTGCCAGTAAATTGTCCAGTTACCTTCTTTGAAAAGTCTTTGAAAATGTGGAACTACATACTAATGTGCCTGTAATTTCTAAACAGTCGAAAGGAGTTTAATAAAAACAATAGTTCTGAAAATCACAACTTAATTGATTCAAAATCCACTGTGGTGGTGACCTAGATATCCAATGTCCAAATATTTACACTTATTTGGGCTTGGATGAATATTTTTTACACAAGCCCACTGACAGAAAAGAGCAGGAACTTTTAATTTAAAACATGGCAGCAAAACAACCACTATTGGGTGCTACAAAATAATAAAGAATAACTAATATCAAATGTAAACAAACAAGCAAGACATGAATTCTGAAAGAGAGATTGAGAGACTGAAAGAGTTACTTATTTCAAGATTTACTTTTTCTACCTCATTTTGCATTATTTGTATATTTTATCACATTTAGGACACCATAAGTCCTCACTGTTACACCAAACAGCTAACTACAACAGATAAATAGAGCATTTGACTTAATATATTACCATCTAATGTGACACATGTTAATGTGTAATAATAAACAGTGATCAGCAAAATAAGCACATGCTCAAGATTAGTCAGGATAAAAAAATAAAAATATATATCTGTTAATTTCAGACTCTACCACAGACATTGTAAAGCATCTTATATCTTGACTATCTCCAAGTTCAGCACTTGGAATCAGTATCCAACAACTCAATTTAATTCTTGCATTATGAATCCCATCATCTGGTCTTACATTAATGATAGAGGTGATTGCCTACAGCGTTGTTGTAGAATCTCCCATTAGTCTAGTCTACTGGGTTTGAAATCAGGTGATGTTATTGGCGCTCCATTCGTAGCTCTCTCCTCAGACCAGTCACTGAGAAAGACTGTGGCTGATGGCAATCATAAAATGTTTAACATCTTAGAACGCATGTGATTATATAGTGTAGATTAGGTTTTACTTTTCAGTCCTAAGTTTTGCATTATTTTTAGGCATCTGATAGCATCTGATAACATTAGTAGCTTTGCCAAACTGCTTTATTGATTGTATCCTATGTAGGGCTGGGTATCGTCACTGATTTCTAGACTCAATTCGATTCCGATTCACAAGGCACCGAATCGATTCAATTCGATTCGATTCAATTCGCTTTGAATCTGGGAAATTTTGCCTCAGACAATCAGAAATATTATAATTCAGATCAGTACATTTACATATTTTTGTATCTATAAAAAGGAAGCTGACACTCGCAACACTTTATCAAAGGTGTGAGCATCACAGCAGAGGCCTTTGTGTCAAAGTAGCTGAAGATAAAACACCGAAAAACATAAAGGTGATTTTCCTGGCCTGGGATTTTATAAAAATATTCTGCAGTACATCAAAAACGAAAGAAAACCATTAATCAACTTATGAACATTACCTCTGAAATTACAGCGGTTTTATTAGAGACACGGCTAAGCATTTTGCATTTTGTATAATTTTAAAAAGTTTAAATTTGTTCAGAAGCCTATTGAACGGTAGACATTAGGTTTTCTTTTCGGAAGTAAGAAAAAGGAAAAAAAAAAACATTGTCCGACAGCGCTGTATATAACGGTAGACTTGTGCGTAACAAGCAAGTGAATAATGCAGAAAACAGATTTCGGGGATAGACGGGAAACTGTTGTTGAAGTACACTGAGAAAGAGAGAGAGAGCTGTGCATGAAGTGTGATTTTATTGTGGTGGAAGCAAAACAGCAAAAGTCAGAGGGAATTCATGACGATGTTTATGTGAAGCATAGTTTGGATCTTCTTTTGCTGCTGGTTCAGTCAGTATTGTTTGGAGAGAGATCAAACTAACAGCTTTAGAATCAGCGCAAAAAGGGCGTAAACACAAAGCGCGGACCCGCCGAAAAATCAGAATCAGCGAGCTGTCAGCTTTCAGCCCCGACCGTGTCCGTGCCGTCGGGTGAGAAACATTTACTGTTTTAAATGTTTGGTGGTTGTCAAAATTTTGTGACCTGAGATTCTGGAATTTTGGGCAAAATACATTTATATAAAAAAATCGATTCAGGATTTTAATGAATCGATATCACGTTATCCGAATTGATTTTAATCGATGAATCGATTATTAAAACCCACCCCTAATCCTATGCTTTACTTTATTAGTGGATTTTATTGTTAGCATGGCAATATGCAAAAATAGGTCTAAGAATGTATCAAATATTATAATACTGTATAATTAATATAAAAAGTTGATGACAATGTTATTTTTGCATCACATATTATTACCTTGTAATTTCTTGTTTAACAGATGGGAAATAAGGCAAAGATTTCCCTTCAAAGACGGCGCATATTTCTGCAGGTTTGACATCAAGTTTCCTGATTGTGATAACATTTTTACTGCTTCAGGAGGAAATACTGTTGCATTTCCACCTTTAAAGGGGCCCTGTTTTACAACACGAGTCCAGTGTGAGTGTCGCAAGCACTGGCAGACCCTCAATAATTTTGTGAATGAATTACATACATGTATCTTATTGTTACATCTCAGCAGTTTACACCTTAACACGCAGACAAACATGATGACTACACATTGCTGCACAAACACTTGTGTCATTCTTCAGTTCTCTTTCTTTCTCCTTCCCTATTCACCTTTTTATTCAAAGCAAATGTGTTTTTGGCACGTAGTCCATCCTTCACTCGACTGGATTACCTGCCAGCACCAGCTGCCAAATGTGTACAAGCTTTTAACACTCTGGCTCAGTTGGCTGGTTTCCATGCCTTTTAAACACACGCATGCCCGACTGCACAATAATGAGACTCACACACATGAAGATGTGTGCAATCCTCAACAGCTGTATTGAGATTTGTTTTCAAATCGGCACCTGAACACATTATCTGTTATCTCAAGTTTCTCTAGATTGTTGAACTGAAAAAGATTAACATACGATTAGGTCAGAGCAAGAGTATGAGAAAAGTGCCTGTGCTTTCAGTGTAGAATGTGCAGGTAATTTGTAGTTAGGTATAAATAATATAACAACGGGATGAAATTATATAAACCATACCAATGTAACTATGATATGAAGTAATGGTGGTATAATTTTTATATATTATTCCAATGATGTGAACAGTACATACATATACATATAGGCACATATAGCTTTTTTCTTTTGGCTGGTCAAATTATAGGTCTAAACAACAGATGATCTGCTTACATCTTATTCCTAATATTCTCTTCTCTCACACATCCATGATCAACCCGATTGAAGAGCTTTGCATAAATAAATCCCCACAAACCTCAATGAATAGATAGAGCACTGGGGAAGAGAGTCCAACATGATGCTTGGGACAGTGAGCACCAGACACACCTCAAATTGTAAAAAACCAGAGTTGAAAAACAGTTTGGTGACTTATTTCCTTTGTTACAAGTTATTCCAGCTACAACAAAAAACAGAGTCCACACCAGTATAGTAAGCATTAACCATTTTATTTATAAAAGATGAAAATGGAAAAGCCCCTTAACCTGTTAAGCCCAACGTCCCCGGTAGCCAGAAGATGAGGGGAGCAGCGGCAGTAAAAGTAATAGTAAGAAAGAAAGAAGCCAAACAGAGCAGCAAACATATTTTTTCCCTCATGTTTTTCCACTTCTGCCTACATTCATTCATGTCCATTCCCATAGTTTCTGTGATTTGTGGACATAGTTGTGGGTTGCGTCCATGTGACGTGTAATGACATTCTATAGGGAGATGCATGTCAGGTTATGCTATAATTTTTGGGAGAGAGTTTCAGACGGGTTTGGGGTTGTGATGTAGTTATGGCGTAGATTTCCTGCTAAAGCACAAATCCCAAGAAACTGACCAAGTAGCTCCTACCCAGCCTTTGTACTGTTTGGTGGCTGATTGCTGAGTGGGACCAGGTGCACACTGGCTCCTCGGGGAAAACAAGTGGCAGCTTGCACAGAAGAGAGCAACACACACACATACATACACACTGCACTACTGCATCTAACATCAGTAAATCAGTGGTGTGGCGTATGCATGAATGAATGAGCAAAGAGTCTATATGTGTCAGCCCAGGAACCTGTCTGGCATGTGGAGGAGAGAAGAAGAGAGAAAGAGTGGTCAGGCCAGCTCCTTTTTTCCTCTATGCCATAATAAGCCGTTGATGACAACAAGCCGGCTAGACTACCTCAGTCTCCCAGAGCCACATTACCAAACTGATAGTGGTCATCGCACTTTATTGTCACTTCAGTTTGTCTTTGTATTGATTGTTGCGACTTGTTTGTCAAACCTACCTTTAAGCCCCAGCATCTATGTCTTAATTTGTGCCTGCAGTGGTGTAGTAGTTAACACATCCCCTGGACAAGGAAAAACTTGCTGATTTGATAGTTGGAGAAAAATGGCCTTTAGAGTTGCATTGGGGGAAAAAATCTCTTGTAAAAACTGCAAAATGACACAAGTGGTGATGCCTGTTGTGGTGACCTCATCTGGCAAAGGAGCAGCTAAAAGTAGATTTATTTATTTTTTAATATGCATAAACAACTGGATTAAAATCTGTGTAATGTTGAAAAATAATTTTTGCAATCTACTTACTTAAATAAGTTTACTTTTCATATTTTCCAGACTTTACTTTACATTTTTGTATACTTTACTTTTTCACCTTTTTCGCTTTTGTATTATTCTTTATAGCAATAAGTCTGGGAACCTGCAATACACTGACACCCTGCACGTCACCCCATGCCAGCTGAGACAGACCCTGAATTGTATAAGGAGAAGAACATGGATGGCTGGACAAGTCCGGACTGAAAAATAACAGTAAAAAGATTATTACAGAGCTCTATATGCATTTCCAGTACTCGTTGCACAAACCCCTGCTGAATAAGTTGTTGTTGTTGCAGCAATCAACATTATTTTATCTGCTCCTGGTAACTTTTTTGCAGTATGTTTTTTTTTCCTTTTTCATATCAAAATGTTCCTATAGTTACCTGTCTGTCAGCACGTTTTGCAGGTGAGTGTAGGACCAAAGGGAGAAATGAGTGGAACCTCCTTGTCAGTGTGGCATGATGCTACCGTTAGGAGAGAAAGTAATGAGCACAGAGGTCAGCATTTTCTATTTCTGTGACTCTACACACAGAAAAACAATGTAAACACACATTTATAAATGCTCTCTCTCTCTCACACACACACACACACACACATCCTAAATGACAGGCACTTCTGTTCCTTGGGCCCTTTTTCAAACCAGAGTTTTGCTCCACTTTACTTTCTGCCAGTTTCAATATTATGCTACCATCAGTGCCCGTAATCTTTTTTTTTTCCTTATCCAAGCTGTGACTGACAGTCTGCCTTGTGAGTGTGCCTGGCAGATTGGAGTAATAAGGTAGAATGGAAATGTCTCTTTTACACAGACAGGAATGGTTTTACTGTTTAGTAGACAGTAAACAAAAACAGTCTGCCTATTTAATATATATTTTAAAAAACCTACCGACATGCAGGCATACACACACACACACACACACACACAAACACACGCACATATCCACGCACACACTAGTTAGGAGTAGAAAGTTCATGCACTTGCATAGTGTAGTACCGTGTGAGAATTGTGACTCATGCAGAGTAGAATATTTCTATTATTTTTCGTAGACATTGCTGTTGACTCATGAATTTCAGAGATTTTGGGATGCGGAATGTGAAGGAAATCCAAGAATGGAGTGTAAAGGAATGTAAATCTCAGATAAATACTCTTCATGGCCAAACATATTGAATAAGCAAACAAAGTATGTGGACGACCAAATATTACACCCATATGTGATTGCTCAACGTCTTATTTCAAAGCCATGGAATGATGCATGGGTATGCATCATTTATTAATGTTTATATTTAGGAAAAAGTATGTTGCATGAACTGGTATCACAGATTTCAACAAGCCTAAGCTTGTTTGCCCCATTCTTTGCAAGACAAACCTTTCAGCAAACAGACAACAACAAAAACAGCACAAACAAACCTCACAGGTCACAAATACCAAAAAGATAATAAGTCTTTTTAATATTGGAAAATGACATTTTTATGCTTTCCCCAAGATTTTGGAACCTGGCTGCAGGCATTTGCTCACATTTACCTAGGAGATGATTTGAATATATTATTCCAAATGGGCTTTTCCTTCTATAATGGGAAAACCACTTTGTACACTGAGATAATGCTGTAAGAACTCTATCTAAAATATTTTTGTGCGCTGCTCTTTTAGACCGGCCTCATTTTTAAATAAAACAGGAGCGTCCAACAGTGATAACCAGCTGCCTCACCATCTATTCCAGGGGGAGTGACAATAACAACTTTATCTTCTGTGAGCGTAAACTCAGACGTTGAATCCAGAATCCTGGACTTCACTGTACTTACAATTGATGGGCATGTTCCTAGGAAGTCCACAGATGTCCAGGACTGTCCATGCCTTTCTCCAGACATGTGACGAGCTAACTTCAGAAGAAGAAGAAAAATAAATGCCTGCAATACCTGATATCTTGTACTTTATAGATTCGTAGTGAAGGACCGAGTGGTTAAGAACCCCAAGCATAAGTCATGGGGTTCTTGGGAATCTTGGGATTTGCTTTGTGCACTGGGGTTATTTTGTATTTATTATGGCTATTTACCAGCAAAACTCTCCATGTTATTGAACTAAACTGATTAAACACTTTATTCACACTTTAAAGATTTGCTTTCTATTTGAAATGACATCAAGGATTGTTCCAAAACACAAAGGGTTAGCTCAAGCTGAAACATGAAATTTACTCTACTTCCTGTACATTTTAACATGCACAATTAAAATTCTGCCTATCCATCATCTCTTTTGTATCTTCAGGTATCCTGTCTTTGCTCCTCTGTCATTGACATAGTATCTTCACTGTCTCCCTCTGTCCCACACTCTTCCTCCTTCATTCTTCTCTTATTTAGCCTCCAGCCCTGCTGTCAGCTACAGGCTACTAGTTTCACCCGAATGCTATTTTATACATGGCTAACAAAAACCTGTCATAGTTTCAATTTCCATTCTGTAATTTGATCAACAGTATGTATATCTATGTATCAATTCATAAAATATTCATATTAACATGAGAAAAAGTCCTTCAAAGAATGGAATTTAGGAGACATACTTTTTTTCCTCAGAGTTAATTTAGAGGGTGTAAATTTGGACTAAACAGGCTGATGTTGGGGTGGTAGTGGGGAATCTGAAAATGATTAATGAAGAGTAGCAGCAGTTCCAAGTAACAGAATAGCTTACAGGTGAGCTACTAGGCAGCAGTCGTGAGTGAGAAAACCAACGGTGGCTTAATTACGGCACTATAATTACGCCACATGTGTTACAGCGAGAACAATATGCTCTGTCAGGGGGCAGCCATGAGCAAGCTCACAGACTTTGCTTCATTTTTGGTTTATGAGTTTCAGGCAAAGCCTCACCCTGCTCGCTGGTTTCTTTTCACAGAGACGCAAACTGACAGCTACATTGAAGGTACACGAGCATGCACTGATACATATGCACGTGTAAAGCTGCCTTGTTTTGTTTTTACCGATCAGAAAGACTTGTAACATCTTGCTGTCAACCTTAAACTGCATCCCAACGGAGAAACACCAAAATAAAAGCAATTTAACAGGAAAAAGAAAGAGAGAAGAAGAGACGGGGACAGAGGCCAGTGTGAGAAGTCCTCATATGTACGATTTGCCTTGCCCTCATAACAAAGCAAAACAAAGCCCTATTTCATAAATAACACCTTGTTTGCCACTGATAAAGTAAATCATATTCTTTCTCCCAACAAATGTTGCTCCCAAATCTCATAAACCTCTTCTAACCTTTCATAAATCTGTTTTTTTTTCTTATATCCTTTCATTCTTTGCTTTCTCTCTTTGTGACCCTCTCCCTCCCTTTTGGATCTGCAGTGCTGCTTTATTGTCTAGATAAGTTGACAGAAGCAGGATTTCTTTTTTTTTCCAAGCACAATGTGCTTTTGTTATGAAGGTGGAGGAATTAGTGTTTGGGATTAGCTGATATCATCTCTACATCTTACCGGAGAGAGCACAGAAGAATTTGAAAGGAAAAAAAAATCACTTTCGTAGCTTCTCAATTACCAATCGCTGACCTTAAGGTTTCAGATATTTTCTCACTGCTTCTCCATATATTACTGTTGACATTTCTACATTTGATTAATAACTTGCAATAACATTCCTCTGAATCCACGTGTTAAAAGAAGACTTCAAAAGAGGAACGAGCCGAGCTCAGAATTGAGATAAATATTGTCATGTCCAATCTTCTACTTGTTCTGATGGGTGTAAGATAAAGGTTCTCGTGGTGTTAGGTCGGATTTGGACCCTCCTGAATAGTGGCACGTTGACAGGGTTTAATAGGGGCCAGAGGCTTTAAAGGTCCAAGTGCATCAGAGTTATGATGTTCCTCACGTCGTTATCGCCATCAATCTGAGTTTGATAGACGAGAGCACAGGAGAATAAGGAGACAAAGAGACAGCAAAACAGACAGACTGGGTGTATTTGTGCACTTCTCTTCAGGCTGCCTGATTCCTGATTCTTCTCATTATCTTATTCTTATTTTGCCTCCACTGTTTTCAGAGAAAAACACTTTTGTTCCCTGAACACAGCCCTATCTTTTTGGCTATCTCCCTTGAGATGAGTAGCCAGAATAAACTCCTAAAATTGAATTCTTTGGATTTCAATTTTTTTCCTTCCCTCCCGCCTGAGGTCTTAAGAATACCGTCTTTGCCAATATCTCGTGGCAAAGACAACAAAGACAGCTTTCGTAAATAATGACAGAGGTAATAGAGCTTTAAATTCACTATTCACTAATAGAAATAGAGAAATACGCAGACTTGATGGAATAGATAGAAGAAAGAAACGAGGATAAGAAACCAAAAAGAGAAAGACGCTTTTAAAACCAACAAGTGTTTTTCTTCCCAACTTTCTCATTTCTATCTGTAGAGTGACCTTGAGTGAATGGTGGAGGAGAGAGGTGTTTTTAAAACATGCACTTACCTTGCATTGAGGTGATTTTAGCAGTGCATACAGTCTCACACACATGCACCAGCTGTCTCCATGCCATCTCTGTGTCCCCACCACATCCCCCTGGACTGAAGAGATTGTTTTCTCTTTCCTCTAACCGCCCACTGCTGACAACCCCCCATGTGTCCCTTCCTTTTCCCCCCTCAGTCTAATTATTCAGCAAGTGAGGGAGGCAATCTGCTCTCCCTTGTTGCTGCTCAAGTGCCCATTAGAGGGAATGTGCTTCATCTTTCTAATGAACTGATCACATTAAATGAGTTGAAAAACTCCGTGGCTTTGCTCACGTGTATTGAGGGAAACTGAGGGATGTGGTAGGTAGGGATGAAGGGGATTTAGGGGACAAATAGCAGCAATGCATGAGTGCGGTGGAATAACGGGGGGAAAGGATGAGCTAGATGCATTCATTGTGCTTTCCTTTCTTTTCAAATGCACGCTGATTGTAAAACAGGGAAATTTCCATTTCTTTTCCGCACTCTGTATGTTGATCTTTCACAGTTAAATCCTCTCTGGCGCTGCAGAGCAAAACAGCTAAAGTGATGATTTGTATTAAAATATGGTTTGTGAACTCAGGGAGCATGCTTTTTTTCGTTTCATAAAAGGTTAAAAAATAAAATACCGAGAGATTGTATTGATTTAGAGAACCTAGTTGACCTTATGAGTTCAGATCCGTGTACCTCACCAGATTTATACAGCGGTGAATGCACTGATAATCACAATAAATCACTATTCAATTTCAAAGGATCCACCTAGAAACCAATGGTTTGTTGTTTGTTGTTGTTATTTTAGTTCATTTATTTATCAAATATACTCCATAATATTGGAGATGTCCATATTTTTCAATATTATTATAAAATAAAAGCCCTTTGGGGGGTGGGGGGGAGGAGGATTTCAAAGAACTATGTTAAAAGCTGTTAAAAAAAAGTAAGTTCACGTTCTGTTTGTCTCATTTTTTGCTATCGCTTCAACAGGAACACTTGCTTGACAAAAAGGTCTGAAGGCAAGTTGCCACAGATGGAGAGGCCTAATGCACTTAGCAAATTGCATTCTGGTTTTATGAAAATCTCATTTGCCTGAATCTTTACAACACAAGTGTGTGCCCCATGAAGGCACAATAGACACACTGGTGGGAAACATGTGTCATTAAAGAACAACTAATAAATAATAAATTCCTGGAATTTAATAAAGCCCTAAAAACATATCTTGCAAATTTATATATTTTGATTGTGTTAACAGAAAAAAAAAAAAACTCATTCATGCCTCAAAATGCTTTAGACTTTTCTAGTCACTCCCTCAGTCCTTTACCACTTGCCTATAATGAATGACCAGAATAACCAAATCAACAGTAAGCAACAGACGTTGATGTCTGTCACTCCTGTCTTCACACACACACACACACACACACACACACACACACACACACACACACACACACACTCATGCACACACACACACACACACACACACACAGAGGAGCAGGAGATGAGAGAGAAATAACAAACATGGATCCTGTGAAACAAAGAGCAGAGAAGAGCAACAAATCAGGACGATAGACTCTCACGCTGAACTAAAATTAAGAAAAAGAAACATGAATCAACTTGGATATCAAACAGTCTTTAATAAAATGAATCACCATGAAATAATTAATAGCAATATTATAAGTATTATACTGTCTTTGCCTGATAAGGGGTTGAAGTGAAAAAATAGCTTCTAAAAGGTGTGCGTGTGTGTGTGTGTGTGTTTTAATATCCACAAATATTATACCTTCAGACTCTGCAATTGCCTGGCGACCTGTCCAGGATGTACCCTGCTTCTCTTCCTATGACAGCTGGGATCAGTTCCAGCACCCCAATGACCCTGGATTGGCTAAGGAGAAGAGAGTGGCTGATGGATGGCTGCACGGATAGATGGATGGATCTTCAACAAATATGACAAAATGATCAAATAAATAAATGTATAATAAAATAATCACAAACATCAACATATTACAATCAAAAACTAGAAATTGAATCTCAGTCCAATCTCGACAACACGAACTGTCCACTCGAACTGTGAAACATCACTAATAGTAAATTCTAAATTTAGTGCATGAGAGATGACATGAGGTTGGTGGTGATCAATAGCAAGAGTTTGAATTGCCACCAGTGCAGAAAATAAATGGCAATGCATAGTGACAAGAGAATGGGAGGAAGAGTGAGAGATGATGGGAGAGGAGAGAACAGAGGGGAGGGAGGGAAAGAAAAAGAGAGAGGAGGAGATGGTGTTGGTGGTGAAGAGGAGGAAAGAAAAAAATGGTCCTGTCCCCCAGTTTGGGTTAGAAACACTTATAACTCAGGACCATAGATTATGACAGTCCAATCTTCTGGGCTGCTGCCTGAAAAATAACCACGAGCTTCCAGCTGCCACACACACAAACACACACACACACAAACACACATGCATGCAGAGGGAGATGGGTATAAAGTGGAGCAGCGAAATGAAGGGCCAGGCGAAAGAGGAAAAAGTGGGAGGCAATGGAAATGAAAGAAGGATATGGATGTATGCAGAAAAGGTTGAAGTAAAAAGAAAGCAGAACTGTAAGCGGGATGGATGAGAGCATAAAGAGCAGAGGAAGTGCGAGTGTGATGGGAGGGTTTGTGAAAGTAGCAGATGGAAAAATAATGACAAAAGAATAAAAGAAGCAGAGCAGATAACAAACAGAAAAGGAGGGTTACTTGGTGTTAAAGGTGCAATCTTGCTCTGCAGGATACAACATCATTTTTCAAAAGATTTTTGCCCTAGCATGTGACTGAGAGATTTATTTATTTAATTTCATGTAACCCTGCACCATCTCGTTGGAATTAAAGATCTGTTTTGCAAGACAGACCTGGACAACAGGGCAGAAAAACACCTTAAAATCAACATCAAAATACACAAACTAGAAGAGTGAGACAGTGTACCAGTACTGACAACTGAAATTATAGTATTACTCTTAAACTGATTATTTAAGTGATTTCACTGAAGACTTTACTGACTCAAATTAAAAACACTGACTAAATTGCAGCTTGCAGGGGAACACCGATATGCAAATGTAGGGAACTGCAGCCATCTTTAAAAATGTTGTGCATACAAGTCATAATGAGTTATATTGCCTTTACTTCTATGTGTTTCTACTGCTACAGAAAAGATGTTGTATGTATCCACTGTACAATATCTTGCTTACTGTTGTGCCTTTGCACTACAACATCTGAAAAGCTCTTTATTAGATTTGTGAACAGGATGTTTTCATGTCAAAATCACCCAAGGATTACTCTTTTCATAAGGGTGGCCTCACCTCTGTATAACATTTGATACGGCAGAGAAACAATCTAGGTTTTGTGCTGATTTTTCTGAATATTTGGTAAATAAAATGATCAAAATCCCTCCATCACTAAACAAATCTCTTTCAAGTGTAACTTTATTACATCTGCAAAATAAATAAATAACAAATGTGAGAATAAATAAGTAATGCAACATTTTGTCAGTTATTGTTTGTACTGGTTGAATAATAATTTGCAAAGTGCAAAGCAAAACAACATCACGTGTAGCTTACTGATCAGCAGGAAGCAATTTTGTGTTTTTGATGAAAAGGATCTCATTTAAGCAACTGATATATTCTTCTTTATGAGGACAGTTGTTTAACTGTCTCAGGATAATAATCGTAATAACAGTATTATTAATAATAATAGGATAATAATACTGTTATTACGATTATTATCCTGACACTGTTACATTTACTTGAAAGTTTTAAACATAACCTCTAAACTACCAAATGTTACTGATAGTATAAGAGATACTTTCAGAACATATCTGGAAAAGCTGAGTCCCAACATCATCCCCAGAGTTTTATGATAAAAGGAACACCCAAACTCACACATCTCACTGTTAATCAGAGACTATGAAGGAAGTTCGATTATGAAAACCTTAGTTTTGACACATCTCAGCCTCTAAAATTAATTAATCTTTCCCAAAATGGCAAACTTGATAAGACTAGAGAGAGGCTTAAAATATTGACATTATTATTATTTTACCTTCAACATCTCTCTCACCAGCTGCAAGACAATCCTTCAGCTGTCTCCCATTTGCCCTTTCCAAGACACAACATGAACTCCCCCTCAACAGCAAATAAGTCTAAATACCAAATGACAGACTTTACTCGTATCATACAGTATGTTGTGGGACCAGTGTTTTCCAACATTAACATTAGCAAATGTCAGGGCAGG
The DNA here is from genome assembly GCF_963576455.1 of Neolamprologus multifasciatus. NCBI lineage: Eukaryota > Metazoa > Chordata > Actinopteri > Cichliformes > Cichlidae > Neolamprologus > Neolamprologus multifasciatus. Next base: position 6,329,487 of record NC_140444.1, on the reverse strand, counting down.
CAGTATATCGCTGCGCTCTCAATCACAGCTGAGCCATCAGCACATTACAGTACAGTAGTACATCAAAAGGGTTCATGCATTTAACTTTGAAATGAAAGAAAGAATATTTCATTTGAATTTTGGCCCACACCTCTTTACAATGTCGCTTCGTTATTCAGGTTTGCAGACTGCATAGTCCCGTGAAAACTCTCTGTTTGTTACTTGTTTGTTTTTAAAGAAATTGTGGCAGCAATTTTCACTAATATTAGTTACATAGTCACTCAATAAGAAATATTAACCATTTGAAACAGTTTAAAATTATTTTTTGATACATGGAAGTAGCAACAGACACCAATATGTTTTTCTAACTTCAAAGGAAAGTTTGTTGGTTTGCTTGTTCTGTTAGTTTTGGTAACAATAAAAAGTTCTCTAACTCTAATGATTATATTTCAGCAATAATGTCTTTATGCGTTGAGAGTCCAACTGGGCATTTTTATCGAAACAATGTTATCTTGCCTTGAAAAACATTGCCGCCATGTTTTTCACAAAGAATTTCCACAAAGTTTGTTATCCTTCAGCTTCAAGCTTTGTTGATTGTGACTGTACACAAGTTAGACCACAGCACAGAAGCAACATCTGGAATTATGTGGAGCATAAATGCATTATTTCAGTCAACAAAGAGAAACTTACAAAAGCAAAGTGCTGTTTATTAGTGGAATTCTTACATAATACAAAATACAATATAATAAAAGCAATTTCAAATTCTTCAATGTCTTTTTACCCTACGCAACCTTTCACTAAAACACTATGGCATTTATTATAGAGACAGGCAAAAATTGCATCAGTCTTTAAAGAAAGAGACTTCAGTCAGCTCCACAATTATTTGGACAATGACACATTTTTCTGCCACTTTATAACATGACGGGATTTTAAATCTGGCAGATAGGAAATGCAGACTTTCAATGAGATGAAAAGAAAAAATGATTGTATTAATTGTTTAGAAACTGCAGGAAATCCTTTTGATTTTACAATCTAGAGACACTTTTGAATGACAAGGTGCAAACTATGGGATACATGCGAGAAAACATGTTTGTTTTTTCCAATAACTTTTGGGATTCAGAAAAGGGTGAGTTATGTTCAAGAATGGCTATAATTCCTAAAGCAACAATAGTTTTTTCAAACCCCTTGATTTTTAAACCTAAAGCTGAAAGTTTACACTTCAATCACACCTTGATGATTTGATTTAAAATCCACTAAACTGGTGTACGGAGGCAAAAATTGGGACATGGTTTAAATGTTTGTTGTTCTAAATGCATTTCCCAAAATTTTAGATTATGCATGGACAGTATTGGGATCATTACTCAAAAAAAGTTATGTCTTACACATTACTTGTTAATTTTCTTTAAAGTAATATAGTGTGTTACTTAGTTACTGGCTTGAGAATGTAATTTGTTAAAATACTGATTACGTTACTTTCTTCTTACTCTGTAAAATGATCTGAAACTTATTGTCTCTTATTACCAGTTAACAATATATCCCTGAGGCTTCAGGTCCACAGACCAACATAAATCATACATGGCAACCCTCCCGATTTTTCCGGGAGAATCACAAATTTCAGTGCCCCTCCCGAAAATCTACACTCCCCTCTACCACCATTTTCTCCCGATTTTCCACCCAGACAACAAAATTGAAAAACCATATCCCAGAATTCATAGCGCAGCCCAGCCAATTCCAGTTTCCAACAATGGCTGCAGCTACTTAGTTTTAATATTGCTCTTATTTCTCTTTCTGGGTCGCAAAATAAACTTTTAACATATTTTCAGGCAAGATTGTCGCTGTGTAAACTTCAAATTTCTGAGCCGGCGATAACAGTGAACCCCCGCGGTCTCTCGCTACTCGGCTTCAACATGATGTATAAGTCACTTAGATAACTTAAAAATGTTATTGTTTGGCTTTTTTCAGTGTTTTATTTGTTTGTGAGTAAATTGGTTTGGCTGAGATTAAAGTTATTAGATTAGATTAGATTAAATAAAACTTTATTAATCCCTCAGGAGAATTCCTCTGGGGTTTTCACACAGCTGAATAAACGTCAAACTGAAAACGGATTAAACAGAAGTGTCAGATAGTCAAGAATTTACGCCAACGTCCGGTTATATTTTAGATATCAAGGAGCAGACGGCTGAGTTTCACTCCACCGAGAGAGCTCGTGATGTAATTCTGACCATACAATTTCACAGTCGCTCACTTCCAGCCTACCTGGCTTTCGGAAGACACGGCCCACTTAGACCGCGAAGGCCGGGTCCTCAGGTGGATGCAGCCTCTGAATTTGGACACCCCCGCTGTTTAATAACGGTGACATTTAACTCATTTTATCCAATAATTAAACACTGGAAAATTAAAGTTTTTTGTATATATATATGTGTGTATATGTATACCCCCCCTCCCCCCCTTTTGAATGTCTCCCTAAGTCTGAGGTCTCAAGGTTGGCAAGTATGACATAAATCCCTGGATCTGTCACTGTTGCCGGGGCGAGCTGTGTGGTGTTGGAGGAAAAGAACCCAAAATGCAGGCAACGACTGATGATATGAGTGAGAGTCTATTTACAAGTGTCAGAGTGACAAAGACAGGGAATGAGACATGAGAAGCTACTGAAGAAACCTAAACTGGGAAAACTAAAGAGCAAACCTGAAATCATAATAAAACGGGGAGAAAGGCAGAGAGACGCAGACTAAGGAACAAAACACCATGAAACGCAGACAAGTCGACAAATAGCACAGACCGACACCCACTATATATACAAGCTGAACACAGTGATAACAGACACAGACCTTCAAAGCGAAACAGGAAATTCCTAACTCCACCTCAGGGAAATGAACAAAACACAGGGAGATGACACAGGAAATAAATCTTAGAACTGCAAACCCTGAGAATGAAACCTACACACTAATAACCATAAAGAAATTGACATCAAATGAGATAATAATGATGAACATAATCACAAACACAAAACCCTGGGTCAATGACCCAGCACCATGACACTATCCTAATAAGGACACATATATAATTGTATTTGTTTTTTTGCTTTCACATATTAAGACAAAGCTAACAAGAAAAAAACAAAGAAAACTAGCCACAGCCAAAGATCACCACGGTGATTTTATTTTAGAAACATGAACAGGTAGAAATGGAGGCTACAGTCCTGACTGCTCATCAGTGTGTTACCTGCTTAAATTCAGTCTCTGGCTGCTGAGCTGGGGTCAGCATTCACTCAGCTTCTGTTGCAGTTTGCACTTTGCCGTCATGCTCCTTTTGTTTTTTGCAATAAAAAATAAACTAAAAAAAACTAAAAGTAATGTCCATATTCCTACAAAGTTCCACATTTGGCCAACATTTGCCTTCTCCTGCACACAAATTAAAATCAGCTGATTGCATAGGAATAATAAAAAGCTTTATTAGCATGTTTGTTTGATGTTTTTACATTTCTATCCACGTTATGTGCAGATAACTACAGAACATTTGTAACGCAAGTATAAAACTACACATAAATAACCTTAACCATACTTTGATTACTGAATTTAGTACAGTAATGTGGTATATTACTATGTTACAGAAAAATGTAATGTAATTATACTATTGCATTAACACGTGACACCCACCCCTGTACAAAAACATTAGCAGGCTGGGCTAAGGTGCTGTAAGTTTATAATAAAATACTTTTAAGTCATCAGTTCCTCCCAGCTCCAGTTCATTCTGGAGGCTGCAGTACTCCAGCCCCATCCCAATTCCCATATAAGATTTCCAGTTTCATTTTATCTGCTACAGGCAGCTCATCAACTATGCAATATGGTGACTAGCCTGGACTGTGATTGCGCACACTAATAATGTTATTGTGCCAAGAAAAAGGATGAATTTCTGGAAAAGAGATAATACAGTAATATATATTAAATTGTTATGTATATCTCATATTACATTATAACACTGAAAGCTTTAGTATTATACTTCATATTAGCTTTTTTAAAAAAAATAATAATAATAATAATACAGATCAATAATTAATGTGCTTTTTCATTCTTCCCAGTTTAAGAATTATTCTGCAACAGACTCAAGAATTTCTAATGTTTAAAAATGCATTATTCTATTCTTACTTACTAAAAGTCAAACTTCAAAGCAATTTTAAATCTAAGGTTTAAGATGAGTATTAAAGGGAGAACAACGGAGGAAAAAGAGACTAAAGTAGAGATAAAGAGTAGAGGAAATAGTCAAAGGAAAGGGGAGCAAGAGTTGACGAGAGGGTGGAATAAGTAAAGATGGAGGAAGGGAGGGTCGGAAAAGATGAAGAGGAGGAATAGTTAAGAGTAACAGAGGTGAGAGGGCAGCAGATAAGAGAATGGACAGAGTGTGGCAATGGAAAGATATACAGCTGCAGGACTGTGAGAGGTGTGTAGAAGGAGCCGGCGGAGCTCATTACTGCTTATCTCAGTGGTAGAGGAACTATAGTGTGCGTGAGTGTGTGTGTGAGTGTGTGTGTGTGTGAGTGTGTGTGTGTGTGTGTGAGAGAGAGAGAGAGAGAGAGAGAGAGAGAGAGAGAGAGAGAGAGAGAGAGAGAGAGGAGGTGTGTGTCACTCAAACACACACTCAATTTACATTTCAGCTCACCTCACAGACATTAATATACGATGAATTGTGGAATTTGATTAAGTGGGTATGCTATCTGGGGCTGCTTCTGAACTATGTAGAGTAAATGCACATCCCAGCATGCACTTAGCAGCGAGTTACGTGCTCACTCTGCATGAAAGTGGAGACTTGGATTTGTCATGAGAGGCCTGAACATTTCAATTCGAATGCAGCGCTCTTTCACCGATCCCCTCGTCTCACTTGTGTCTTTCTCTCACCGCCTGCTGTACCTCCCTGCACTTTGCCATCCATCTCCAACCCTCCCCCCCCCCATTCAACCACTCTTACTCCAACTTTCCATCCCTCTATCTGAGGCCTCATCAATCTACTGTCTCGCTGTAGACCGCACTCATGACACTGAACTTCTCAACTCTTCCTCTCACCCCTAACTACCCGTTCCCTCGCCCTCTTTGGTCGTCCCCTGCCCTGAGTTGCTCCCTCCATCAATCATGCATCCAACTCACGCATTACCAGTCTGGACCTCTTTCCCCCCTCTGCCCACCCACTCAAGGCATTAATCTCTATCAGCTGTCTACACTCAGTAAGCTAGACAAGAGTCTGGGTACACTCTTTGCTCTCTGCTTTTGTCCTCCTTTTTCTGCCTCTCCTCTCTTTTTCTCTTTTCTCTCTTTGCAACTTTAGAGCTGACCCCATAATTCGGCTCTTGCTCCACCTGTGTAATAGCATTCATTTGATGGAACCACCTACCCATACTCCTTCTAATTTTACATCTTTCACTCTACTATTTGTTGAATTTCCTCCTATCTTTTTATTTCTACATCTTTCCTTAAATCGCTTCAGTTATTTTCTTATTAATTATTCAGGAGTTTTTTATTACTTTATGAAGTGTAAACTAAAATTGGTCTTACTCTTTTTATCTGTTTACATTTATTTTAGCTCAAGTAAATGTATATTCATTGTTGTTGTAAGAGAGACCTGGCAGTAGCATTATTTTATCCAAAATTATAGCATATACAAACTATATAACCGTAACAATTAGCCAGTTAATAAACCAGGTGAAAATGATCAAATAGCGCTTACATTTTAGTTAATACATGTATAATCACATCAAACAAAGGTGCCAAATTCCTCATAATTTATTATCGAAAACTCTGTAATGTTTCTGCATAACTAAAGATCAAGATGATTGTCTTTTGGGTTTTGTACTGCTGGTCAAACTAGAGTTAAGGATGATAATATGTTTAATGGGATTGTGCAGGAGGGACAGGAATAGAAATGAATACATCAGAGGAACAGCTCAGGTTGAGCGGTTTAGACACGTTAGAGAGGCAAGGCTGAGAAGGTTTGGACACGTGCAGAGAAGGAATGGAGGATATGAGATAAGTAATAAAATGCATCATAGAAAAGTGATGGGTTATCAATAACGGATCATTACTTCTTATACAACATGCAGACGCTTAACATTTTATTGGGTACACAATACTACTGATGCATGCTGTGTCGATTATGTGAGGTATTGGAAGTATTACTAATGGATTCTAATGGATATATTTTGACATGATTGGATCACATTTCCTGCAAACCACCTCACTAGATTATTCTATAGAATTCAGATGCCACTGAAATCCACTCAACTCTTTTTCATATAATCCAATAGAATTCTGCGAGTGAGAAGCTGTAATGTGTGTAATTCTCTTCTTCCCCCATGATGATTCCCGTGACCACTCCCATCCACACGCACTTCAGTATTTAGCAAATATTTGCACGGTGTCATCCTTCATTTATCCAGGAAAAAAGTCTCATTGGGATTTAAATCTAATTTCCAAGAGAAACCTGACTAACAGGACAGCAAACGTTACAACAAATACAACACGTAACATCACAACAAGTAAAAAACAAATACAATATTCCATATAGACAAATGTGTGAATAATATGCAATAGCAGAACATTAAGGACAACCTTAAAAACATTCACACTGACTAAAAGAGTTATTCTCTAATAAGCAAGAGAATAACTCCAAGAGTTATTCTCTTGCTTATTTAAAATGCACTTACCCTCCCCTAATGGTAACTATTTCTGACAATTTCAGTTCCTTCTGTAGATTATTGTTATTATCAAACCAGGAAATAGAGGCCGCATATCTAAAAGCCTGTTTTTCCAATTCTGCTCTGATTCTTGGGAAAATAATTTGTACAACGTTGTGAGAGCTGCAATAGTGAACATTGTAATAATAAAATATTTTTGCATAACATTCTGGTGTTAGCATTTAGCCCAAGGCACGGTTGCGTCCATGCGTTAGTACTGAAGTCAGCAGATTCATGTTCCAAGTCCTGCGAAGCCAGGGTAAAAGAGGATAGAAAATAAAGCAGTTACAAGATAAGATAAAACTAATAGCACAAACTTAAACCTGGGTCACTTATAAAATAGATTAGATTAGATTAGATAAAATTAGATTAGCTAAAACGTTATTAATCCCTCGGGTGGGTTCCTCTGGGAAATTCGGTTTCCAATAGCACAGCACCAACAGAAGTTACAGAATGTGAATATACCATATATACACATATATAAATACAGAGACATACATAAATACAGAGTATACAAAAGGGATACATAGAATAAATAGGAATAAGAATACAAGAGAATTGCACATTTCAAGTATTGTGAGTCTATTGCACCGTTGGATATTAACAAAAAGTATTGCACAGTGAAAAGGCACTACAGCTTAGTCCCCCCCCCTCCCTTGTCCTCCTGTTTCCCCTCCCTCCCTCAGAGTTTTTAAGTCTGTTGGTTCTTCTCCTCTGGTTGTTTATGGCCATGTACAGAGGATGCCCAGCATTGTCCATAATGTCCAGCAGTTTCTTTAGTGTCCTTTTCTCTGCCACTGTCACCAGAGTGTCCAGCTTCATGCAGACCACAGCGCCAGCCTTCCTGATCAGTTTTTCCAGCCTGGATGAGTCCTTCTTTGCTGTGCTGCACAGTACTCCAGGAACCACTGACTGGTAAAACATCCTCAGGAGCTTCCTGCAGAAGTTAAAAGACCTCAGCCTCCTGAGGAAATACAGTCTGCTTTGGCCTTTTTTATACAGGCACTGAGTGTTGCATGACCAGTCCAGTTTGTTCTCCACCCACAGCCCGAGGTACTTGTATGTGTTGACCACCTCCACTTCTTCTCCCTCTATCTGAACCGGCAGTGGACCTGCTCTGGACCTCCTGAAGTCCACAACCAGTTCCTTGGTCTTTGAGGTGTTGAGTTGCAGGTGGTTTAAGAAAGAAAGAAAGTGTACTTTATTGATCCCCGTGAGGAAATTCCTCTCTGCATTTAACCCATTCACTCAGTGAAGCAATGGGCAGCCATTGGGCACCTGGGGAGCAGTATGTGGGGAGGGTACCTTGCTCAGGGGTACCTCAGGGTAGCTGTTCAGGGGAATTGAACCCCCAACCTTCTGATCTGATCATCCCAGATACACCCCATGATGCCTGTGTCGTCTGCAAACGTCTGAATATGGCATAATTCAGAGTTGTAGCAGAAGTCAGAGGTGTACAGGGTGAAGAGAAGAGGGGACAGCACAGTTCCCTGTGGTGCTCCTGTGCTGCTGACCACAGTGTCAGACGTGATGTCCTTCAGCCTGACGTACTGTGGTCTGTCGGTGAGGTAGTTTGAGATCCAAGCTACCAGGCAGGGGTCCACCTGCATCCTATTTAGTTTTTCCTGAAGCAGACAGGGCCAGATTGCATTAAAGGCACTTGAAAAGTCAAGACACAGGATCCTGACCGTGCCTTTTCCCTTGTCCAGGTGTGAGTGGGCTCTATGTAGGAGGTACAGGATGTCATCCTCCACTCCAACATCAAAAAAAAGGAGTTCAAGGTTTTTGATGCTGCTTTGGATGCTTCTTATTCTAAGAGCCAATAAAGCAAGTAAGTACGTGCTGAGGCTTCCAGCAGGTAACTACGCAGGGGGGATGAACCATTTTTGCATCCCAGTATCACAGCAAAACGTGTAATTGACACACCGTTCCTGCTTTGCCTCTCTAAATTGTGAAATAGACACAATGGCAAAATTTGTTCCAGTAATCTGCAGTAAGACCGGAGGGAGATATTTACAGATATTATTACAGATGTGTCAATAACAGACACTATAAACACATTTACATATTTGCCACCTAGCTTAGTCATTTCCGATGTTAAGGACCCTGGAATGTACTTCATGTGTTTTTTGCTTATTGCAGACTTTAAATATATTATCTAACACTGCTGGTAATTCAATCTCTGCATGCAGTAATGAAACGTCTGCATGCATGTCTATGTCCGTCCCATCGTGTCCATTGGACCGGTGTATCTATTACACATTTTGGCGTGATATCGGGTTGATTCTTCAGTTGGATGAAGATGTGCAGGATGTGTTCTCATCATGCTATTGACTCATGGAAGAGAAGATGGAATGCCGACGATCTCACAGCATCCTTTTTGAACTCACTCCAGTTCCTCCGGAGGGCTTTTGTCAGCCCAGCTCAAACTGGGCTGGCATACACAAAGACTGGACAAATGAAGGTCAGATGTACTTGCTAGACAATTTCACACAGGAGATCAGAGGCCTATCCTACAAAGCAGAAACGGGTAATTAATAAGGTTGTGCTCAGTTTATCCCTGCTATTTTTTTTCTTTATGTATATATTTTTTTTCTTTATATTTATATATATATATATATATATATATATATATATATATATATATATATATATTTATAGATATAGATATATATATATATAGATAGATAGATAGATAGATAGGTAGATAGATATAGATATAGCTATATAGATATGCTACTATCTTTTTTCTTTATATAAGAAAAAAATAGATAGATAGATAGATAGATAGATAGATAGATAGATAGATAGATAGATATGCTACTATTTTTTCTTTATATAAGAAAAAAAAAATATATATATATTGCTTTTCTTATATAAAGAAAAAAAATAGTAGTATAGCATATATATATATATACATACATATATATATATATATATATATATATATATATATATATATACACATATACATATATATATATATATATATATACACATATATATATATATATATACATATATATATATATATATATATATATATATATATATATACATATATACATATATATATATATATATATATACATATATATATATATATATATATATATATATACACATATACATATATATATATATATATATATATATATATATATAGATATATATAGATATATATATATATTGGAGTCTAAAAAGGTCCCTATATAGGGGCATAACAAAGAACACAATGCTGAAGTGTTAACCTTATGTACTATTTGCAAATGATCCTAGTTAACAGTTTTGTGTAACATTGCTTCTTGCTTTCTCTTACCTGCTCTGAGACTTCCAGAGTTGCAGCTGAAAGAATAGTTAAAATAAGGCACAGTTATGCGTATCTGAGCCCGAGGGAGAGATGTTTAGGAGGCAATCAGACACATCAGGCTAACCCAGGGATACAAACAGTCTTTTCCTGGTTAACTGTGGTTCAGGGCCAGCTACGGTGTTCTAGAAAGATGACAATTGCAATTGTATATAGTGAGCAAAGCATAATGTTTGAATCTTGTTAGTCTTTATAGACTAGTATAGAGTTTTACTGGTTTCTGTGTTGTATAAGTGACTGTTTAACTTTAATTACGATGAAAACATCGTAGTTAGCTGACAAAAGCTCCAAGTTATGCACCGCTGATGCAGCTCTTTGTGTCTGTGTGCTGTATTCTGCAACCTCAAGAGTCTGCCGACTGTCCCAGTTATGTTCCTTTGGCTCCTTAAACCTGTACCGATGAGTGTAAATATAGGACTCATAGAATCCCCATTTAGTTCCATTAGCAGTGACCTCAGTGCCATTTGACCTCCACACTCCACAGACCTGTCATAGAGAAACATGGCAGAGCCACCACAATAGGGGTTTTTCACCCACGCACACAATCCACAGCTCTCTCTTACTTTCTGTGTCCATCTCATATACACACGCAGCTACACGCACAACACAAACACGCACAGACCCTTTGCTTCCGTTCTTTCATTCAATCATCGCAAGTGTGAGAAATGTGTACACACGTTAGCAAAACAGTAGAGTGTACACACGTACACTTGGACTGACCACACACGCGCATGCACACACAAACACACTGGGCTCTAAGGGGACCCAGGGAGACATACAGGGACCGCAGGTTTCAGCTCCATCCATCACCACTAAGCCCACCTCTCCATTTCACCACCTTCTATCCATCCATCATTTTCTCTCTCTCCCTCTCGCCATTGCATTCTACCTCCTTCCTCTCCCCTCCCCTCTCCTCTCCTTCTCCTCCTCCTCCCTCTATTTCTGTCATCTCTTCCAACTCTCTCTTTTATGCTCTCACTCATCTCTTTCCCACTAACCTTTAAGCCAACCTCTGCCTTTGAGCACTGTGCTCTCGATCCATCTTAGCCACATCTCTCCCCTCTGCTTTCCCTCCCAATCTTCTCCATCTACCCAAAATTTCCTTTAGCGTGTCCATCTGCTTGCTTCACTGTCCTCTCCATTTATCTTTCTCTGAGCCTGCTTCTCATCTTCCATTTCTGAATTTCTCCCTCATTGGGCGCTTTCTCCCCTTTTTCCAGCATGTTGCTTTCAATCTTATTACTTCTACCCCCTTTTCCACGTCAGCTTTTCTTACCTTTTCTTCTACAGCCATTGTTGTTCTGCGATACACCTACATCCCAAATATCAAACCTGCATCATACAACATTCACGTGAAGATTATTTTGGAGGTGTATGGTAAATCAAAATTAGTTTTTTTGTTTCCAAGACAACTCCTGTCTTCCACTGGCTTCACCCATTTAATGCAATCATGTTTCATCATGTTTCAGTTGTTTTAGAGCGTCACCTTTCATTGTGAACCTGCCTCCAGCTGTTCATCTTCATCAACCCTGACTTTAATTTATCAAGTGATCTGGATTTGATGTGGATTTAAGTAGAGAAATAAATACTGGATCAGGGCTTACACCTGGATTCTCTCAGTCAATCAGTTTAATGGAGCAAGTATTTAGAAACGTAGCCTCTCTTTTACGATTGGTGTTTTTCCATTTGAGAAACACAGTGAACACACAAACAAGCTTCTGTCATCCTCCCAAAACTTTCACGAGTCCTGCTGGTGTTATTATGTAGCTCTTTGTGAGTGTGGTGGTGACGGTGGACCTGTGTGTGTAAGTATATGTGTGTGTGCGTGTGTGTGTGTGTGTGACATTTAATATCATAGCTCTCCCTGGCATGCTCTTCATTACTCTGCACTCAGTCTAATTTCATCGGGGCCTGCAGCCGTTTGAAAACAGGCCAAATACTCGATGAGAGATGAAGAGAGGAAGAGGAAGGAGGGGAAGAAAATGGGAGAGGTGAAACTCAGAATGGGTTGTTGATATTAACCAGCAGCTGGTGGGACATGATGCAGCTATGTTCGGCCACGCATCCACATCTGCTGCCTCCCACACAGTTCTGCATTAATCCAATTCACAGAATTAAAAGCTGAAGGATGTTTTGCTTCTTTACCCCTGTAACCCCCTTCCTCCTCCTTTCTTTCTTTTCCCTTTTCCTCTTGCTCTCTCTCTCACTCTCTCTCTCTTGCTCTCTCTCTCTCTCCCTCTTTCGCTCTCGCTTGCCGTCTCTCTCTGTCTCTCAGCAAGAAGGATAGGCGCTAAGATTAATTCCCTATTTTTCCTAGGGTATTTGATAAACAGCCATTCATCTTTGGGGACATAGGCGAAAGACACTGTATGAATCTGCATAGAGAACAGAGAGAAGCACCAAGATGAGGTATATGAGGGAGCAAAAGTACAGGGGAGAATGAATAGATGGAGGTGAAATCAGGAGAGCAAATGAGAACGATTAAGAAAGGAAAAGGCAAGGACGTGAGAAAATAAGGGACTGTTGTAGCATGAGGGCAACAGATTAAGATCAGATGAACAGACCATAAGCTTGCCAATTCAAGAAGAATCGAATTGAAACTTCCCATTCCTGTTTAAAGAAATGAGAATACAACAGAGATTATCAAGACATTTCAGCTCAGTTGGGTCCAGTATGAGCAATAAATTCTTATATGGTAAATGGCCTGTATTTGTATAGCGCTTTTACTAGTCCCGCCTAGGGACCCCAAAGCGCTTTACATGTCCAGTCATCCACACACTGGTGGAGGCAGCTACAGTTGTAGCCACAGCTGCCCTGGGGCAGACTGACAGAAGCGAGGCTGCCATATCGCGCCATCGGCCCTTCTGGCCAACACCTGTAGGCGGTAGGTGAAGTGTCTTGCCCAAGGACACAACGACCGAGACTGTCCGAGCCGGGGCTCGAACTGGCAACCTTCCGATTACAAGGCGAACTCCCAACTCTTGAGCCACGATCTCCCCAATATGGTTGCACAAATCTGTTCTGAAGACCCACTTTTCAACTTTTGCATGTGCATACGCCGATGAAGTTACAAACGGCATGAAATGAGGATTTGGAGGGAGGTTGCAAAGTGGCTTGCATATGCAGAACAACTGTTGTCAGGATTAATTAATGTGCCCCATTTGATATTTGCAAATTGGAAGGGTAGGAGAGCAGTAGCAGAAACATTAGCTGACACAAGCTGGCACTGAAATCACTGGAACTGCATTACAGCTGAGCCCGACTTCCTCCATTGTGACATTTTCACGGTTAGCGCGAACCTTTGGTACTGACCTATTTACCAGCTGTGGCACTAACAGGAGCTGCCTCATACAGTTTTCCTCTTTTACACTTTCCTCTTTGTTTTGAGCGTTTGGCCGTGTGTTATGATACCAGCTGGGCAAAACACTAACTAATTAGCTAGCCAGCTTGCAATTTTTTCCGAACGCAGGAAGAACACAACACAGATTGTGCAGAGGTTGCCAGTGACTCAGCAAGGGTGGTGAATGAAAAGTGAATGAAAATCATTTCATGTACTGTAATCACTGCTTACATTAGCAAGACAGTCTAATGAGCTTGGCATAGTTTGCCAAGCTCATTTAATTTCCACTTTATTTTTAATCTTCCCTCTTTTTAATCTTTTGACAGGAATACTGGAGATGGGTGAGGAATTAAAGGTATAATAAAAGGTTATATAGTAGGTTATTTGGAAACACATCACGCCACAAGTGTGCTCAAAAAACTCTTAAGCAACTTTAGCTTTCGATTTTTGGCGTGAGTCAGAATCCAGCCGTCAAAGAGTTTCCACCGCTTGTTGTTACATCATTTTGTTCTCAACAAACTACATGGTGTATGTCAATATTTTCAACTTAAATATTTCATTCAACAAGCTCTGATCTGCAGTTTAGGTGTAAATTTTTAATCAGTTTATTTGCAAGCATGATATAAGCCCAGATGTACATATTGCTTTGCCTCATGAAACCCACCCAGCAAAACGTGAATACAATTCAACTTTTAACTGTTTATTAGTTTGACTATCTCATCTCAAAGAGTTTTGTGTATGTGTGCTTATGTGTGTGCATGACAAGTGCTTTAAGAAGTGAATGACAGCTGTCGTTCAGCTGCTTACACTGGACCGTCTTGCCACACTGATAGAATTAAACAGGACATTCGTGCCTCATTAACAGTTTGAGTCCAACCTCTGGTTTATACTCGCCACATTAAAGGCTGCACCTCCTCTAACTTCCTGTTTGAAAACTCTAAAAAGATAAGGTGTATTTTTGTCTCGGAGCAAACCGAGGACATGTGTTTGAAAGCTCTAATTGTGTTATTTTTATTGATAGATGCTGGGAGGCTGGTGTATCTCAAAGTGTTGAAATAAGGTGAAAGCGCTCTCTCAGCCCCTGTGCAAGTCAATATCTTGACTTTAAAGCAATTGACAGGTTGTTTTTGTGAACAAATCCCTCAGTTTTGACATGTAATCCTGTCTGCGTAGCGCTCCGTCCCTCATCTAGTCTTTTCCTTGTCAAACAGGGCTAGTGCCTGATTTTATTTGGCTGCCACAAAAAAGGCAAAGCCAGTGACGACGGGAGTGGAATAACACAAATGTGATGTTCTTTTTTCTCAGCTGTCTCGCTCTCTCTTTCTTGTTCACTGTTTGTTTTCCACTTTCATTTTTTTTATTTAACTCTGCCTAAACCTAGTTTTCTCTTCTGTCCTCCAATTTTCCATCTCCCCTACCATTTTCCTCTCCATAGTTGTTTTTCAGATCTCAATGAAGAAAGAAGTCATTATTATTATAAAAACTCTGGCCTTCTCCTACTCCACTCTTGCTACACTCTCTTCTGACAGGCGTTTAATTTGTTTCTCAGACAGCCTTTCACCTTGATCGGGACACTAAATCCTCCAATTAAATCACCCAAATTGGTACTGTGGGCACAGCCAGAGGTTGGGAGGGTGAGCAACAGCGAAGGTGATATATACAACACCGCTGTATACCACCGTTATGTGTGTGTGCGTGTGTGTTTTGACAGCAGGGATTGGCTATAGCCGGTGAGCTGAGTCCATCTGTCAAAAGGCCCCCAGCCCAAGGCTAAAGGTGCTATCTGTCATGCCAGATGACAGGGACTGGGAGTCCATGACAGGGGGGTTATCATATCACAGCAGCTAAGAACGGAGGCAGAGAGTAGTAGAAGAAGGAGGGAAGAACTGTAAACTAAGAAAGGATTATGGTTAGACTGAGAGAGAAAAGATAAAGAAAGCAAAAATGGAACAGTAGAGGGGAGCAGAGGAAGGAAGAAATTGGATGTATTGTATCATAGGAGGAATTAACACGTGTCTTGGGTGATTTAATCGCAAGATGATCATTCTCAGCACCCAAGATCACACTGAGAAAAAAAACTAACAATATTGCACCACTTTGGGTACCTGTGGCTATCGTCAGCCGTTTGGCCACTGTGTTGTGCAAGTAAAAAATAATCTGCTTTAGAGTGAGTGACTGGCCAAGCTTGACTCGAGATTATTAGGGCTAAAGTTTGGCTTTGATAGTTTATAAATCTACGCAGGTTTGCAAAAAAAAAAAAGGAGCTGTGCAAGGCTATGACATTTGACCTTGTTCACGTTCATTTGCAAAGCATAGCGTAATAAAGTGAGATCCTATTTCAAGTCATCTACAGGCGTATATAGAGAAGCATTTTAATACTAAAACTAATACGCTCTCAGCTTGTGACTGGATCAGCCAAGATGCATGTCAATGTCAGGTACGAACAAGGGTCAAACATGCATAGATGGAGGACGGATGAATTGAGGAAAGACCTGCTTGGAGACTAGCAAAGAGGAGGAAAAGAGAATCGGGGTGAGGAAGAACACTTTGAGCAGATTGGACTTGAATCAGTAATAAGACAAGGTAGGAGGTGAGGTGAGAGATGAGCTACTGTATCTATGACCAATGGAGGATGGAGGATGAAAGGGAAAGGTATAGCTGGGAGAGAGGAAGGAACATCGAGGGAGAGGAAAGTGGCGTTAAAATCAGAGAAGATTTGCTTGGATGTGCTTTCAGAAACTCACACAGCCCTTGCACACACACACACACACACAAGCACGCACACACACCTTAGGTGTAACTCTCTTTTCAATTACTTGTGACAGCTGCTGTCCCCCTGATCCATGCAGCTACTGTGGCAATGGTGACAGGAATTATGGTGGAGCAGACAGGTGAGTCAGAGGGGAGCACGGGGTGGGAGAAGTGGGAGAAAGGCGTGCAAATGGACAGAAGGCCATGGATAAGTCTGGAAGGTATAAGTTGGACAGGAGAGATTCAATAACAAACTTAAGAAACAAGATGGAAAATACATTATTGGTAATATTTAAATAGAAGATTTGCTAATAAGCGTGGGTGATTTATGTACTGTGGCAGTGGTGCCACATTTTTAATAAATAAATAGACTGATAGAAGAATGAAATGGAGTTACATCTATGTAGTGTTTTCTGTTACTAATTACTCAAAGCACTTATCACCACTAAGTGCATTTCGGCCACCTTTTTCACACATACAGTATACAAACACGGCACTTTATTCTATTCACTTAGGTGCTTTAATTACCTTGCATGAATACCAACGGCCAGTTTTGAATCACCAGTAAACTGATAAACACATCTTTGGGCTGTGGAGGGAGACCAGAGTACCTGAGGAAAGCCAAGAGACTCAAACAAAGACGATTCTTGCTGAAGTGCTAATATATTTCTATGCATTTGAATAAAACAGCTTACCACTGATATTGATTGAATGGTCTGTGACCTACATTTACCTTTACAGTGTGCAATTTTTGCCACTTAGTTTAACTACTTTTACCACCACACTTGAGCAGACTTTATGCCAGCTTACTTATTTTGCTCTTTGAATTGTCTTACCCTTTTTTTATCACTATTTCTTACTCGCCTTTATGATCGTCACGCTGCACAGTCTCTTTTGATGTCACCTGCCTCACCATTGAGGTTTGTCTTTGGGTTCAAGTCCTGACAGTTATGGACCTTGCAGGCTCAGAATGGCTCTAAAGTGTTCTCTCTTCTGCCACTTATCATGAGGAATAACAACTTCCTTTAACCGAATGACTGGCTGCCTCCAAGGTATTAGCTGCATAATCTGTGGTGTCAGCGTAGTTCTAGAAACAGTTTTTCTTGTCTATAGCTCTTTGCACCTTTCCAGGTCTACATTTCAAGGTTGAACAGACAAGCTTCTGTCACATTTGCTTTGCCGTGAAGATTCCTGTTACCCAGCTTATGTGATAACTGTTTCATCTAATTCCATTGAGCCTCAATCAGCTGAACATGTTGCTATAAAACCGTAAGTCAAGTCAAACATCCTGATTATCCAGGTGGACAGGATGGTTCTTCTTGCCTACCCCTCCAAGAGACATGTCTGCAGAATTGTGCCCACCACACACTTCACAGTTCCTCCCTCAGGCTCTAAGCTTTTCAGTGATTACCTGCCTTCTCCTTCTCAACCCTAAAAAGCAAGTCAGCATCCTTTCACTCAAGCTGTACATGCTGTCACAAGTACAGTGCATGTTATAATTAGCCCTTTTGACTGGATGCCAAATGTCAAGAAGGTACATCTTTTTATAGGAAGAGAAAGACAGGAAGCATCCACAGAAAAGCAACAGCAAATGCTTTTAGCATTTCTTTCTTCTGCTAGTCACCTAACGTTGTCACTTCCTTCCTGCTCCTTACCATTTTTGTATTTTTTTAGTAAAGGAGACTTCACCACTATCTCTGTTGCACTTCAGTCTGGCTGTCCTTGTCTTGACCATCATTCAGACTTCTACTAGTTGCCTATCCACTGTTTGGTTTGTGTGTCTACCCGAGTATTCTGAGCTAGGAGAACTTGAATAAAAATCTAATTTAACCACTGTATCTTGGGCAGTGTTGGGGAGTAACGGAATACATGTACCGCCGTTACATATTTAAAATACAAAATATGAGTAACTGTATTCCGTTACAGTTACCGTTTAAAAAGGTGGTATTTAGAATACAGTTACTTTGTTGAAATAAATGGATTACACGGCGGTACTTCCCTGTTTTATATTGTGGCGGGTCAGGCCTGTTTGGGTTTTGTTTGACAGCTACGTTCTGTTGTTCCAGGCGGCAGCGTTACGGTTGCCATGGTTACAGGGTGACGCTCTCTCTCTGCGTGTTTCCTGGGTGAGAGAGGCCTTTTTGTTGTTGTTGTGCTAAGCTAATAGGCAGAATGCTACCGGTATAGCTCTAAAGAATGTAGCATCATAGGCAGTGTAGTCCGTGCTGCAGGGAGAATGGACTGCCATACCCGTTATGTGTCTGTGAGTGAGGGAGGGAGAAAAAGGAAAAGTACGAGCTGTCATCGAGCAGAAACGGGAGCTGGAAGCATGTAAATATAATAATAACCACTGCAGCCAAGAAGAGAGCCTGACGAGCCCAGTTGTAAGTAAGCTATTAAGACTCGACTGTACACCGTGTTCGTGTTTTCCTCCAAAAACAATAAGTTCTGTTGGAGCAGCCTTTCAACGCCTCTCTCTGTCTCTCGCAACTAAAGTTGACCCAGACAACAAAGTAAAGCTAGTTTTCGGCTACCAGCCCGACACAGAACCCACCGTATTAGTCAGAGGTCCCTTTATTACGGTTCGGAGCCGCGGACCTTCAGTTACAGTAATAAATCACAGCAATAGTACATTCATGTAGTTGTAAACAGCATGATAATATATTAAGTAATCCAAAGTATTCAGAATACGTTACTCTCATTGAGTAACGTAACGGAATATGTTACAGAATACATTTCGGGGCATGTATTCTGTATTCTGTAATGGAATACATTTTAAAAGTAACCTTCCCAGCACTGATCTTGGGTCATTTAATCTAAACAACACAGATGTGCAGTCATCAGCAAAAAAAAAAATGGTTGATGCTGTCATGAAATGTTTTGATAACAGTATTAAGAAGCATAGGGAAACTGGAAAAAAGGAAAAAACTATATATGTAGTTTGTGATTTGGTCTCAAGATGTTTGGATTCCATACGGTTTTTTAACACTTTAGGGGAGAGGGAAACAAGAAGTTGTTGGGTTGTCGTCTTATTTTTAGTTCTCTCTGTTACACAAGAGAGTATCACAGAATCAACATCTGCAGGTACAATTTGAACTGGATACTGCAGACAGGGCTCAAAACAGAGAGCCAGAAACATGCCTTAACTGCATCTCTGTTGGGCTTTAAACTTATTTCAGTCATGTTCGGCTGATGTTTCAAACAACCCAGCGTAAACAGTGGGAAGCATCGGGTGGTTGCCTGTTAGCAGTTGTTATACAGTAGGGATCACACACGGGCATGCATGTGTGCACACAAATACACACAAAGATGAATGGCTTTGGGATCTGAAGAGAGTAAACTGTTTGCTCCTTTGGAGAAAGTCTTCTGTGCACCCGGTGCTGCTAGAGTGTGTTGCTCACTGTGTGTTTAACCCACCACCCTTTAGGGAGGCTTGTGGGTGTTTTTGGAAAGGGATGACAGGATCAAAAATAGGTGTACCATGCATACGCTAGAACATCTGCACACCCAGATAGACACACATGCATGAACACATGCTTACACACATGCCCCGTACACTAACCGACTGCTTGAGCTTGTTCCACTGGGTGCCTGCAGGCCCATGAACATACCCATCATTAGCCAGGTCTATTTTCAGAGATGAAAGTGATTTTTCCACGAATTGTGTAGACTCCATATATGTGATTATTATTCACGTAAGTATTGTAGATCCAATAGATTATCAGTGAAAACGTGTTGAAAAAAAAACAATAAAATTGATGTTGCTTTTTTGTAGAAAAAGTATATAAATATGTACATTTTAAGTGTGTAATCAGAATTTAATGATCTTTTTAGTAACATGGAAAACGATGCGCTCATTTCTCCACAAGTATATTTTCACGCTTGGTGAAGCGCACAGTGTTGAGAATCTTCCCAGAGATTCTGAGCACAGCAGACTGATCCCTTTGAAATGTTTGCTGTAATTAGAGTTTTCCTAAATGCAGTGAAGTAAAACAAAATTACGGGAAGACTCTGCAGTCTTTATGAAGCAGAAATCACCGATCACGTGCTGAGTAAATGTGGCAATGTGTCAGCTGGAAACATTTCCTACTACATTAAGTTTCAGATCATCTTAAAGTGATTCCTGCATATGTACCCGTACACAAACAGCAATTACAGGACCTGGAGGTGTGGTTTGGCTCGCTGTCCTTTTGAAAAGACATAACGATGCAACTAAGCTAAAAACAGATGAAATGGCATGTTGCAGCAGAATGCTGTGGCAGCCACTGTTGCCTTGAATACTGAAAAATTGACCAACAGTAGTACCAGCAAAGCCCCAACTAGACAGTAATTCTCCAACAAAGCAGTAAAAAAGGCACATTGCTAACTTTTCCTTGTGTTGTGCATTTTATCAAATTTTCTGTTAAATGAAATGAAATGAAAATGAAATGTTAATTGAAATAACACTAGGCTAGGCATGAATAAATTGATAATTTCCCTTTACTCTCGTAGTCATAAACAGTGTTGGGAAGGTTACTTTTAAAATGTATTCCATTACAGATTACAGAATACATGCCCCAAAATGTATTCTGTAACGTATTCCGTTACGTTACTCAATGAGAGTAACATATTCTGAATACGTTGGATTGTCAAAGGAGCTTGCAAAGAAAAGCGTCTGGACTTCTTTAAGTTACTTGAAGACGTTTCACCTCTCATCCGAGAGGCTTCTTCAGTTCTAAGGTCAAATGGTGGAGAGTCCCAGATATAACCCTAGTGGGAGTGTCCCCCCACAGAGGGACAAAAGGACCCCCTGATGATCCTCTAATCGCCTGAGCCAAGGTGTGGAACTGGGTGTGGGTCCCTGGGTGTGGAAACTCTGGCTGATTGGGACCCACACCCAGTTCCACACCTTGGCTCCGAACTGTAGTAAAGGGACCTCTGGCTAATACGGTGGGTTCTGTGTCGGGCTCGTAGCCGAAAACTAGCTTTACTTTGTTGTCTGGGTCAACTTTGCTAGCGAGAGGCAGAGAGAGGCGTTGAAAGGCTGCTCCAACGGAACTTATTGTTTTTGGAGGAAAACACGAACACGGTGTACAGTCGAGTCTTAATAGCTTACTTACAACTGGGCTCGTCAGGCTCTCTTCTTGGCTGCAGTGGTTATTATTATATTTACATGCTTCCAGCTCCCGTTTTTGCTCGATGACAGCTCGTACTTTTCCTTTTTCTCCCTCCTTCGCT
Source organism: Neolamprologus multifasciatus (assembly GCF_963576455.1). Lineage (NCBI taxonomy): Eukaryota > Metazoa > Chordata > Actinopteri > Cichliformes > Cichlidae > Neolamprologus > Neolamprologus multifasciatus. The sequence continues at coordinate 6,308,112 of NC_140444.1, read as the reverse complement.
CACAGACACATAACGGGTATGGCAGTCCATTCTCCCTGCAGCACGGACTACACTGCCTATGATGCTACATTCTTTAGAGCTATACCGGTAGCATTCTGCCTATTAGCTTAGCACAACAACAACAAAAAGGCCTCTCTCACCCAGGAAACACACAGAGAGAGAGCGTCACCCTGTAACCATGGCAACCGTAATGCTGCCGCCTGGAGCAACAGAACATAGCTGTCAAACAAAACCCAAACAGGCCTGACCCGCCACAATATAAAACAGGGAAGTACCGCCGTGTAATCCATTTATTTCAACAAAGTAACTGTATTCTAAATACCACCTTTTTAAACGGTAACTGTAACGGAATATAGTTACTCATATTTTGTATTTTAAATACGTTACGGCGGTACATGTATTCCGTTACTCCCCAACACTGGTCATAAATGCGCAGTATGCACAATAATAAAGTGTCCAATAATATTCTTGAGGTGACTTCGGATTATGTGCATGTGGTCATATAAAGGTGAACAGTGAAAGACAAAATAAAAAGGACGATCCAAAGCTCAGTGTTGGGAGCTTGGCTCGCAGCTATACTGCAGCTACACAGCAGTTCATCTGTTCTTATAAGAGTTGGATGCACTGAATACATATTTCACAATATAATCACATCTCAGCACACAGACTGGGCGCTGTTTCTTCCTCATAATTCCTAATCTAAATATTAGACAACACACACACACACGTGCACTCCCATCCATGATAACAAAGTGTGACCTGGCCTCTGTTTATGAGCAGATGTTAATATTTGTCAAATTACAATCATCTTGCGCAGGGTTTAATAATCACAGTTGCACACACACACACACGTTGTCCAGGTGGAGCACTACCCCCAGCATTCAAGAGGAAGAGGCAAAATTACCTCGCCGTTGGCATGGCAATGGCTCATTGGAGAAAATGGCTTCTGCTCCTCCCCAGCTGAGCTCCTCACATCCTGCCAGGGATGATGGATCAGAGCGAATAAATGAATACGATAAAAGAGCACGAGAATAAAAGAAAAACAGGTAAGAATGTTTACTGAGGCCAAGAAACAGACGAACAAGCGGATGAGGACAAGACAGTTGCTGTGATGAGAAAAAAAAAAGAAACAAAGTCTAAATGAGCAGTTAGTGGTTTTTCAGAAGCACCTGTGGCTCCAATACTCCTGCTCAGAAAAAGGCTCTCTGTTTTGATGCATTATGTAAATTTGAAAAATGATATCTATTTGGCTACTTACGTAATAGATTAAAATAATTGAATCTGTGCAACTAAAACTATCAAGTTGATTTCTGTAGCGCTGCGAAGGTCCAATAAACTCATACAGTACTCTAAAAAACAACCAAGGTATGAGGAGCTTGAAAGCATCACAAGATGGTTTAAATTCATCTCACTCTTTTCTTCTAATGAGCAACAAATGATCCTGTTGTTAAATTAAGGCTCAAGAAATGTACCGTCCCTCTGAGCTCAGTGTTTCATCTCATTATTACAAAGGCTAAGATACTTGGGATATTCACTTCGTAATTAGGCCATACTTTAGGTGTGAGGTGCCCAATTAGAGCGCCACTGTATGCTTATCGTCTAATGAGCAACATATTTTGTCTAATTTGATACAAAATACACAGTGTTGTGCATTTTATTAACAAAAAGGGGGCACTCAAATTATGACCATAAATATTGTCAGTCTGGTTTGATTTTATCACAATCTTAAAAATTATAACCTCAGTGAAAAAACATGTATCCACTAAAATATCGAGGTATTTCATCTCCGAAGCCCAGAACACAAGTCAAAAACAGAACAGAAAAGAAAATAAGCCTAACCTTGTTTTTTCTTTTGGAGCCAAAAGGAAACACAAAAAGGAGCGCTGGGCCACAGGTGGTAAAATGCTTCAGGTAGGAACTACTACAAATTGTTCCCAATTGACATTTTTCTCCATTCCACATCTTTTTGGGATTTGAATCTCCATGGCTACAGGGGAGAGGAGTGGATCAAACCTAATTCAGTTCACTTTGAGCCTTGTTATAATGCTGGCACTGTTATAAACCAGCTGTTCACGGTGAGCAATCAAGTTCAAAAGTGTATCAGGGCCTATGCTATGAGTGCGCCAGAGCCACGCAGGTATCTTATAGTACAAATGATCACACTGTTAAATAAATACACGTGAGTATTCAGCAGTGAAAAGGTCTCAATGTGTGTGTAAAATCAGGTTCTTTCAGCAAACTTTCTTTTCTGATTGGAAAAAGGCACCTATTGCCGTACCTCTTCTCTGGATATGAGGAGCATTTCTTTGCTCTACTTTTAGTTCCGACTCTGACACTCCTGAGCCCACCCAGGGAACCATTTAGGAGAGGGAAAGGCAAAGAAAGACAAAGAAAATGCCTTTACTTCTACCTCATGAAAGCCTCCACGGGGGACCTGTCTCCGTTTTTTTGTTCCCTTTGTATTGCTCTGCCCATCAGTTCCAACAATGCTTCACAAAGCAACCAGAACAGGCTGTAATTTCATTGCGCTACCTGGTTGTCTTGGAGATTCCTTCTGACCAATCAACAACTTTGTATCTTGTTTGCTCTCACAGCTTAAAAGGTAAAAAAAGACAAAGAAAAACAGCAGAGCTCACTGTGTTTTTTTCCCCTCCCCTCAGGGGTCAACTTTAGTTTGGGCTGGCTGGCTTCTTGTTCTACACTTCTAATTGGGCAGAAAGATCACTGATCAGTTGACACATGTTTACACCAGTTCTTTCTAATGAGTCATACACTATAGTGGGCTATAGCAAGCCAGGGTTAAACCACAGTCCACAGAGTTTGAGTTCTCTGTTCAGGCTAAAACCATAACAAATACACTTGTACTGTACAAATATAAGATAATTGACTTTTGTGTCCTTTCGAATATAAAGTTTGAAGAAAATAACTAAAAGTTTGAACACTGGGAACAGTTTGCAGACGATTTTGTGCCAAAGATATAGTATATGAATTGTCTAGCCCAAAAGATATCTGCCCTTCAAATTCAAGGACATAAATTTAAAGCAGGAGCAGTCAGTATCAGACAGTCAGCAATGATTACAAGGATTCATTGGAGTAAAATATGTTTTTTTCTTTTCTTTTATTGCTGCACAAGGAAAAGATGCTGTGTCTAAGATTTTACCAAGTATTTCTGTTTGATTTTGTGTTTATTTTGCATCCGCTTATTCTCATCCTGCCACCATATGTAAATGCAAATGCAAATCTGTGGGGATTGTCTTCAAACAGTCTATCCTGTTTTTGCCTGCATTACCTATTGTGACACATGACCAAGAATGTCTGTATTTGCACTGCAGAGAAGTAAAAACTGAGCGATTTACTTACAATGTGATTTGTCAATAAATGAGCTGTACATCCATAATTATATTTTTAACAAAATTAAATATAGCAGTCAACAACTTCCGGTGGAAACTGGTTGGTTGTTGCAGTTCAGTGGACACAGAGGTCACTAAAAGAATTTTAGCCTTTCCATAAAAATGTGATGCTTAAGACTTTGGTTATCAGTGATTTGATGGCATGTATAGTTTTTGCTGTTTCAGCACACAAGTAAGCACACACACTGGTAACTACCAGTCACTTGAGGAAAATGTGTATTCCTCAACTGGTTGGCAAGTTGTTGCAGGAGGCTGCTTGCTGCCGCACCAACAACTTTCTTGTGTTTCTGTTAGTTGCTGACAGATTGATGAAGTTAAACATCATTTGAATGGAAGACACCATCTTATCTGCAAACACTTGCCAAGTGGTGAAATGTGCAACGAAAACCAGAAACACGGACATTAGACCTTCATAGAAAAATTCCACTTGTTGAAACATGTTGGTTTCAGCTGTAAAGCAAAACTTTTACTTTGAAAGAGAACAGTCCCCATTTCCACTTTGCTTTGCACTTTTTCAAGTTTCATTGAAGCTCATGGGTTAGTTAGCAAGCGTTTGCATATAAGCCAGTGTCTTCCATGTGCAACTTTATCAATCTGCTGACAACCAATGCAATCACAAAAAGGTTTTTGGACACCGAAATGTCTTTGCGGCCAATTTCACAGTGCAACCCCCAGCAACCAGTCAACACCTGGTAAGGGGCTATCATTTTTTTCCCTATGGACCAGAGGTTGCCAACGGTTCTGCTACAGGTCTTTAGGCCTGTGTGACTAAGACCAAAGTCTGTTCAGACAAGCTACTCAACTGATTCAGTGTCATATACATTACAAATGCAGTATTTTTCATCTCTACCTGTAATGAACCATATCAAATGGAAAATGCAGAACACAGGATGCAACAATAAAAATCCATAACAATCCTGGACTTTCCTTCCATGTAGAGGAAACACCAATTGGTCAGTCAGGTCAATCAATCTATGCCATAAATCTACCAAAGGTCACTTTCTGCTTCCCTGTGAGATGCCAGTGGCTTTGAAATAATAGCAGCATCTGACACCACAAGAATGACAATGGGTCAAGTTGAATCTAGCTTGGGAATGCCAAACTTCTAAACAAAGAGTAATGACAAAATTGCCGATGGCTGAAGCTAATAAACGGCTTCTGGTTTGTTCCCTTGGGTTTGCTGTTTGTTTTTGTAAACACAAAAGAAGATGAACTACTATCAGAGTGAAAAGTTTCCCAAATACTTTGTCCTTTAAACAAAAAAGCCTTATAGCTCAGTGTCTGAACAAAACTGTAAGTGGCTTCATGAAATCTTCTGAAAACTTTTACGCGTCTGAGTTTCTCCATAAAATATCAAAGGTAAGGTAGATTTAAAGCCAAGCTTTTCTTTTTCATAAGCTTTGACTGATAACTTTCCATTTGGTACCTGGTGCTCTTTTCGCCTTTTACCGTTTACTGAAATTTGAGCTTCTGAATTCTAAAATGGAAATTTGTGCACTCTGTGGTGGCTTCAGAAGTTTCCACAATGGAGTGTAAAATCTGGTGTCAAAAGCATTTTTCTTCTTTTTGATTAAAATCCCATAATTCAAGGCTTTGACGGTGCTGCGGTGAATCCACAGCTGCAGCATTTGTTCAGTATAGTCTGAGGAGAGCGATCTGAGAAGCTGGGAACACTGTTGATTAATAGTTTTTCAGGGAAGACATACACGAGAGAGACAATACTCTTGTTTGAGAATGCCTGTTAGGTTTGCACTTTTACACTTCAGATGAACTCAGAAATGACAAAAACAGTTTCCAGAAAGATTTCTATGATATTTATGGTGGCATTGGCTGTCAAGCTAAACAACAAAAACTGTTTCGAAGAACAACAGAGACACGCAGCAGGAGCTATTTACTGTCGCACGTAAATACTGAGATTAGCTCTTCTAGTTTTAAACATTCAGTTATGTTTTTGTGATCTGATCATTCACAATATACACAGGCTGGTTTTCTCAGGCTCAGGCTATCCAAAGAAGAGAGTTCATCAAGATGAGGAAATTTACAGGGGTGCCTCCTTGACCAACTGAGGTGGAGGATAACAATTTGTAAAACACTGCTGCCTTCAGGCAAAAAAGGAAATACGATGAAAAATATGTAGGGAAGATTCAAAAGTCTGATTTTTTTCCCTTTCTTCTCTTTTCATTCTTATCTATATTTAACACCCCCTCCCTCCCTCCCTTCCTCCCTTCTTCCCCACTGCAAAGCTCTCTGTGCCTCTAACTCTTTCTTGGTATCTTACACCTCAAATGGTGCAGAGACAGACTCACAGTTCACTTCATCTACTCTGCTTCCCAACAGAACAGACAGTTATGTGCCCTCACAACATGCGGTTATGGAAGCGCACTTACGTGTAACTTCCACACACACACATGAATACACCCTCTGACAAGCACAGAGTTGCGCATGGCTATGTGAAAAGCGGTTCACGCACACAACTGCCTAGTGGTAAGCTACATAGTCACTTGGCATGACACTCACATACACAAGCACACACATACATCGGTCATTTATATGGGCAGCCAAATGGACTACCAAGCGCTGCTTCACCTCCCATAAAGCTGCCATAAACCCTCTCTGCCTCTGACAGTTGACTGATTGGTGTTATAACAAGGCAGGTATGTGTGTGAAACTGTTGGCACATATGTGTGTCCATACACTGAGGTGGACAAACTGCCTCTTACTGCCAGGTGTGGATCTAAAGAAAGACAAATGTTTCATAAGGCAATTATCTTAGTAAAAATGGCACCCACAGTTAATAATATCTCCATAATTATTGGTGTAAAATGCAAATTTCAGCTCTTGTGAGCCATATATAATAGTGGGTGGTTTTTAGTGACATTAATGTTTCGATTGTCCATCTTAATTTATTTTCTGCTCATTCAGAGTTTTTTCCCCAGTCAAATCAAAATACCTGAAACATATACTTTAAAAAAACGCTGCATTGTCTATGTTTCTCTCCCTGTAAACAAGGTCTAGATTTTTTCTCTCTGTCCTCCACAATAAATGTGTATTTGCTTGGAATTTGAAGCAATGATTCTCTCCCATCCAGCCCACAAGAGCATACTGATATTGGGCATAGGTCGGACATTAAGGTCACACGGTGATGTCAGATGTTGAGGTTTGCTTCACAGTTGGCATTCCAATTTATCCCAACGATGTTATATGGGGTTGAGGTCAGGGTAGTGTGGAGTCTAATTAAGTTCTTCCTCGACAAACCCAGAAAACCATTTCTTGTTTTAATTTTTTTTTATTCGATATCTTACACTGCAGGGGCAGAGGAAGGAGGAAAGAGAGACACAAAGAAGGTCCCAGACAAATATTACGCAGGCCATATTAAAGTCCCACAGTAACAAAGTGTTAGCCACTCAAGAAAATGGAGCCATAGGGACTGCTGTTGTTGTGTCTGAGAACGTTGTCATGTGAAGACAACACTGAGATTTTTCTAAACTGTGCACTATTGTCTGTGATTCCCAACCAGGGAAGAGGATAAGATACCCTTATGGGTATTTTTGTAGTACACGTCCTACAACAAACTGTCACTTAAGCAGGCACAAAATGCAGTTACAAGCAAAATATGTCTGAACTCTTACCTAAAAATGAGTCTACGTACTATGTGTGTGTGTGTCTCGACCTCAATTGCACTCTGTCTCACCTCTCACCTCACCAATTAAAGCTCATAACCTCTAACCAGACAGAAGCCACTGTCATATATGTAACTAACTGAAACTATATACGGAATATATTGAATAAATGCTTTAATCAAATGCCACTACTCAAAGCTTAATAAAAAGGATATAAACGAATGAATAACACAGCATGTATGTCTGGTAAGCGTGTAGGCAATCCTTCCATAGCTCTAAGTCACTTTGCACAATAGATCGTCTGGACCTAGCGCCGGATGAAGCTTCTGACCCTCAATTAACTGACTGAGCTTCAACTCTTTAAAAAGCACAAACTGCAGGGTGTGTAAAAAAATAGTTATAACTGCACCTGGAATAAAGGTTAATATAGTGCCTGTATGTTTAAACATCTTAAGGCCGTCTTAAAGCTATCTGTTATATTGTTAATGCAATGCTAATGCTGTAGATTATATTGTAGCAGTAAAATAATTTGTTCAATTCCACAGTATCCAGGTGTTACATGGGAAGATTAGCAGGCCAGAACAACATAGGGCAGAGAAGTAAATGGTACTTTTACTGTTTTTTAAACGTAAATCTAGAGAGCTAAAATTGGTCATTGCATGATGAAAACAGAGTAATGCCATGCAGTGACTAAATTGTATATTTGAATCAAAGTTTTTAAAAAGTCAAAGTGGTTGATAAAGTATGGGTAAACCGCTGAAGTTTTAATTTATCACAATGGATGAACAAACTGAATGAATTGTTAGCTGGTTGCCAATAAATTAGTAGGTGAAATAGTAGAGGAATGGTTAAAATGGGGAGTCAATAGTTAAACAGTTCACTGACAGTTCACTACCATAGCTCTATGTGGCATATATGAAGGGATCCTTCCACCTCCACAGCCCTGTTCATGTGACAGTGAGGTGGAACCACTAACACATAATATAGTTGTAGGTTTTTAGAATGAAGTCCAGTCAAATTGCATTTTTTACTTCTACTGTCATCTCATGGAAATCCGCCCAGCTAATTGAACTTTAACAAAAAGCATTCCTCGACACCACCAAAGACTATCGGCTGACCCGATGTATCCATCAGTGTGTGTGAATGTCAGATAGAAAGCGCTCTGACAGTTTGCTTCCAAGGAGGCTCAACAGGTACATTTTTCTTCTGGAGTGTCAGCCAGGTTTCTCTACTGACATATAAGGTTAATTTAGCAAATTTGCAAACCACACAAAGGATGTGTTTGTGTTAACACAGCTAAGACCCAATAACCTGACCATTGAATGAAAACCAATCCAATACAATTTGTAAAACACCAAATGATATATTCAAACACATCAATCACAAAAGCCAAACAAACACACCAGTCAACCAGAAAATTCAGTGCGCACAGCCCATAATTTTGCTTCACAGCAGTTGCTTCAGTTCATTCATAAAACAGAAAACAAAGAAATCCACTCCGGGGTTTGTTTTTTTTTATCCATTCCTCAGTTCATTCCAGTAAGGTAATGTAGATCCCTCAGAATACTTTTTAGTTCCTCTGCTCATTTATTACATTCTTTATACAAACAGCCGAGACCCTAAATCCACCAGGTTTATAGTAAGTTATAGGAGATAACTTACGGCGCCCAAGCAAGCTGACAGTCCCTCCTGGTCTGTTTCTTTAACTGTTTCCACTGTACTTCAGGGGAAATGCATGTCACTAACGCAAGATTAGCTTAGCCTGTGAACTCACTGTGTGAGGAGGATAAACAATGGCGAATTTCTGCCGGTACGCACATTTGTTTGGCCACAACAAACACAAGGTCTGTCTGTTGATAATTACAGACAGAATTACTGCTAAAACTAAAAAAAAGAAGGTCTTTGGTAGTGAATGTCTACCTGACGTCTGAAGAACCCATGGGCATCACCGAATGCTGCTTTTCCTCTCATGAGATGCTCTGCAAGGCCTTCAGTTGTTGATTGTTTGTGGAGCTTTTTGCCTTCGGTTAGTATTCAGTTACAGAAAAACATGTTCTACTGGGCTGATACCTGTCCACTGAAGAATATTGCATTACTTTACCTTGAGAAATTCTTGGATTTGCTTTTTGCATTATCCATTTGCACTGCGCGCTACTGTGCAGTTTTGTAGCATTTAGCTCAATCTGACTGGAGAATAGCCTTGTGCACTTCAGTCTGGTATTTCTATCAGCAGTCATGTCATCAATAAATTCTACAGATCTGGTTCAATACATTCCCTTGCCATTGCGTTGCCTCCACAATGTTTGACAGAACTTGTGGTATTTTAGGGATTATGAGCTCTCACTTTCCTTGGTTCATCTTGGTTTCATCTGTTCAAAGAACTGTGCAGAGATTTTTCCCTCTAATTTTATTCTGGGCGTCCTATTCTCAACCAATGGCTTGTACCTTGTTGTCAACACTCTGAATTTAGATTCCTGTAGATGTTTCTTGATTGCAGACTTTGACATTGACACTACCCACTGAAGAGTTCTTGACTTGGGTAATGTGACAGGGTTTTTCATTGGTAATCCACTTTATTTGTCTTCTGTGGTCTCACAAGCCTTTTGATGTTGCTGAGGTGGCAGAGTGAATTCTTTCTTTTTAAAAAATACATGAGATTGTTCAATAACCACTCCTAAAATTGTTTGCATCTCTCTGATGGGTTTATTTGGTTTATCAGTCTAATTAAGCCCTCCTTCACTTGCATCCGCATCATTTTGGACCACACATTGGGAGATCAAGCGAACAGCTACCAAATGTTAATTAAACACTTGGAAACAACTCCAGATGTTTTATCAGCTTACCAAACACACACACGCACACACGCTTTTGCATTCCTTAACCCTTCAGAAATGGAGCAGTGGTCTCTCTGATTCATATTGTCTCTCCTCTGCTCACATTAAAAATGGTACACTCACTCTTACTGACTCCCTCCCACTCTCTGCCTCGAACACATACACACACACACACATCTGGCACAGGCACACGCACACAACAGCCCACAGCAGTAGCAGTGCTACCCGGTGTGGACAGCTCCATCTATTGTCTGTGAATAATGTCCAAGGTCACTGTGTACTCAGAGGGTGATCATAAAAACCATACGGCTGCTAACCACAGGCCCAACCACTGAATTAGACAGATGCTGGGTGAAACAGGGAGAGATGAAAACGGAGGAAAAGGAGGAGGTAAGCGAGAAAGTGTGCCAGTAAGTGAGCGATGGAGAAAGAAAGGGTGCAGCACAGAGAAGAGGAGGGATAGAGATAAGGGCGGAGGGAAAGCAGGGAACGCAAGCAGTGGATGAGCATGGGTGAGGAGGAGAGAGGCATCTGATACCCTCTCTGCCTCTCTCTCTCTCAGATCAGCTTATCAGATCACAGATCACGGAGGAAGACAGCAGATCTGCACTCCTAATTTCACTCTTGCTTACTACTTGCAAATGTGGGAGCTTTTGAGTTTCTGTCACATCCAGGGACCAAATCTGAACTTCACGCCAGTTGACCAAGGACAGCTTGTCAAACCAGAGACACAATCTATTTTCCAAATTTGACTTCAGTGCACTTTCACTCAGCACACTAATAGACGGTCTCTCCCTTAATTGGGGTTTCTTAGGGTCAGGCCTCATGGAAATTAACAGAAAAGATTGCAATATTTGCTAAATTGACTGTGTGTAACAAAAAAATCCATCCATCCATTTTTTAAAACAATTTATCAGTCTAGGGTTCAATAGAGCCTTGGGCCTATGCCAGCTGGTGGCCAGAGGTTGCCAGACCATCACCGGGCTAGCATAGATGTGTTTGGATTTCAGAAGATGACACATAAAGGCACACAGAGAGCTTAGTTAGGAGACCAACAGCACTCCGATGAATACAAGGGTGCAGTTAGGAGCTGGTTAGAGTTGTTATTATTGTAGATGTATACTCTAGGCCAACACGTTCTCACTCCCAAAACGTAACATTTTACGCTAGGTGACAAATCATCAACATATTACGTTTTTGGCTACCCACCACGTTCCTAAATGACGACCTCGGAAAAATGAGGAAATATGAGAACCGTCTGGACTGAATCTACACATGTTCGCTCTTTTTCTTCAAATCGCTTACAAACACGCTATTTAACGTCATTAAAGTCCTGGTTAAGATCAGGAATAAGGTTATGGTTAGGGCTGGAATACAGGGCTGGAACGTCTATTACCGCGGGAGCGTCATTGCACTGGATTTCAGCCATAACCCGCCGCGTACCATAAGAACGCCGAAGGTCTCCTTTCGCGTTCCTCAGGAACGCCGCGGGACGTGACAAAACGTCGGCATGTTACGCCTCGGGAGTGAGAACGGGCTGTCTAGGCACAAAAATAATCAAGAATATGAAACTACAACTTAATACTTTGCTTTGCAAAAATCAACAACAGCAACAACAAAAATACATTACCAGCACTGAAGGTAATAAATAGTGGTTAACATTTCCTGTTTGCAGTTTCCATGATGCAAGATTTAGTGAAGATTGTAAGAAAGGCAATAGGAATTGTAGGTAACAATACTAATTAGTGGTAAGTTGAATAGCAGGTTTGCACATATAGTGGAATGCAAGTACTGCCATTTTTTTCAAGGTTTTGTTCATCAGCTTGCAAAAACTCTTGAACTCCCTCCATCTTTAGTCTCAAAATCGGATCATACTTTAGTCAAATCCTCATGAGGCAGAGCAATGCTAAAAGATATACAATCCAAGGAAAACCCTTTTTTCCGTTGGTTGTACCATCACTAGCATCAGATTAAAGGTTCTAAAAATAAGCAAATACAGTTAAGATTAATTATGTATTTTAAGAGTCTCATGCACCACTACTACACCACTACCACTCAGTGCACCACTACTAAAAATGGAAGGCTTAATTTTAAGAAAATGTAACATTGTATGTATGACCCAAATTGTCTTAAGGCTTACAATGAATCAATCACTGTGAGGGTACTAGGATCACATCTGCAGAAAAGGAAAAAAAAGTTGTTAATTCATATCTATCTCACTATTTTATCGTGTTTTTTATTCTTGAGCTTCTCATTTTAATAGTTCATGACAGAATATAACTTTTACGGGAATGTTTAGCAATTTTTAAAAAAGGAACACATGAAGCTAAAACCAAGACAGGTAGACAGAAACATCACTGACTGGTAATGTTGCTGCGTATCTTTTGTACATAAGCATTTGTTACCAGGTTCAGCCACTTAAGCACTTAAGCTTAAGGCCAGGTTATGCTCTACAAAATCTAGTTTATATGCAAAAGGAGTTTATGGTTTCTCTGAACAGTCACAGACAGAAACAAGATGATACAATCATTTAAATATGGAGATGAGAGCACATACTTTTTAGACAGTTTCTCCTGGAAGGCATTAAGAGTGTTTCACTTGGTTGTTCATGTAAAAAATAACCGAAATGCTTGTGTAAATGATCAAAAACCAGGGCTTAAGGGAGAAATTCAAACTCTGCCTCTTTTTGCAACAACACCTTGCCAGTTGCTGCATAAAATAGATGGAAATGCTGGATTGTTAGTAGTAGAAACTTAAAGAAATGGTCAGATAAACTCTTCACACCTTCCATCACAACCACCAGCACCGCCATCGATAAATGGTCACATTTCATATTCCAGAGTCGCAGCTGCATTTAGTACAATCATTATTTCCTTTTCTTTCTTTCTTTCTTTTTAAATGAACAGCAGATAACAAGTTTAGATTTGGGGGCTGCTGCATATTAAATTTTCACACTTAGAGGGTACACCACAGAAACGGGAAACCAGATTCATCTGTAAGCTTTTCTTTTGTAGTCCATGCTTGGGAAGTTTTCTTACAACTAGACCCTCAAATGAAGCTATGATTCACTCACTCTAATTAATTCAATTTGAAAACGATATTGTGGGCTGTTGTAGAAGTGAAGAAGTGTTGCTCGCTGTGTCAATGTCTAAACCCAGAAATAAAGATGCAGAAGTGTGTCTGCTTGGCATATTGGCAAGGTAAGCTGCTGGATACAATTTTCACTCAAAGCAACATTTTCTTTCATATTGGAAGGTATGCAAATTAAGATGTACCAATGATGAGGAATTTGTTTGCGTGTCAGTCATGAATGAGATCATTTCAAGCACAGCGAGAGCATGAAAATGGCATACTGAGGCACAGCAGGCAAAATATCTCCAATTAGTGTCTGCACAAAATGTTAGGACTGATGAGGGAATCTCATATATGTGATCACCCAAACAACCTCTACCTTGCATGTGTAAGTAGTTCTCCAGGTCCAGTGCCATATATAGCCTATGTATGGAATGCACACGATCTTACTGTCTTGGGAAAGATAATAATTTAGTGGCTTTTGACAAATTTGGAGAAAAGAGAAAAGGAACTATAACTTCAAAAAGATATTTGATGCTCTAAAGGTCTTTTAAAGGAATCAAAATAGGTTCAGCTGAAATAACTCCCACAACAGCCATGGAGACGTGTGCAATAACTACTACATGTTTATGGATTACTCTGCTGACCTTTTGTTATTGTGAGTGGTTACAAAAAAGTATATTGAGCATTCAATCATAATATACAACAATAATTATTAATACCTTTAAAAAAAAGCAATTACATTGAAAAAGTTTCCTTGTGATTAAGTGTCATTTTTATTTAATAAACTGTAGAATTATGGCACCAGGAATAGAACTATTTATTGGCTTTGCTCCTGTTTAAAGATCATGACACAACATATACTGCTCAAAAAATGAAAGGAACACTTTCTTTCTCAAAAATGAAAAAAAAGTCATGCTGGATATCTATATTTATATGAACTGGGGAATTAAGGCATGCCACATTGTTTAATGGAAATCAAAATAGCATAGGCTAATGGCATTCAGTGCCTAATCTGTACAGCTCTGTGTGTCCCTCCATGAATATGCTTCCCCAGACAATCACTGACCACCACCAAATTGGCTACCAACAAATTGGTCATGCTGAACAATGTTATAGGTAGTATTATGTGCTCCACAGCCTCTCCAGGGCCTGTGCTGGACCTGCCAATTCTGGTATTCGAAATGACTCCACTGCACCAGGAAGTGAGCGTCTCACTAGAGGACTCTGGGCCCTCAGGCCACCCTCATTAAGTCTGTTTTTGATTGCTTGGCTTGAGACTTTCACACCGGTAGCCTGCTGGAGGTCATCTTGTAGGTCTGGCAGTTCTCATCCTGTTCCTCCTTGCAATAAAAGAGCAGATACCAGTCTCGCTGATGGGTTATGGACTTTCTACAGCCATGTCCAGCTCTCAGAGTAACTGCCAATCTCTGGAATCTCCTCCATGCTCTTGAGACTGTGTTGGGAGACAATGCAAACTTTCTGGCAATGGAACAAATTGATGTGTTATTTTGGAGGGGTCCTACCTGTGCAATCTCTGTTCCTCATGCTACCAGTAGCACAACGCCAAAGCAGCAGAAACCGATTAATAACCCCCTCACCTATTTAACAAACCTAATCAGTATCCCAGAAGTTTTAATGACTTGTTTCTATACCCGGATTAAAACGAGTTCCTTTAATTTTTTTTAGGTATTTTAGTTTAAATAGCTAACACTTTTTCACACAGTAAGACTCAAGTTCCATTGGGAACAAAATTCTTTACCTTGAGTTTAAAATGAAGTCTGCAGTGTCAAAATAATTTAAAAATATGCCGTCTGCATATTTATTTATTTAATTAATTTGGCAAAATTTAAATAAGTGTGTTTGGAGGACATTTTAAAAGGACACTTAAAAATCAATTTAAACTATCTGGTTATAAAAGCAAGCAAAGTTTTTAATGTTTGGAAATTGCTTCATAAATACAGAGGTTAATATAAGGATTCATTGTAAAGACAATGAAAAATCATAAATTATTCTTAAAAATGTATCAAAAATAAAGCAAGCAGTATGTTTTATACTGTACTGCTCAGTTATTGTTACATGAATAACTCGCTGCTTAGAAACACAAAAAAGCTTAGAAGGTCCTGTAGGCATGTTTTTTATTTTAAAGAAAAGAGTTTTAGAATATTTACAAAATTATATATAATATAATTTATATATAATAAACAAATACGGAACATAAATATGAGAGTAAACCTATATGTGTAGTTAAAAAAAGAAGAACAAGATTTCATAATGACATTTACGTGAGTTAGACAGTGTTTAATTGTGTGATGTGGTGAGAATGTCTGTATTTAGATGTGTGGGAAGTCCAAGTATGTATGACAGATGTACACTATTACATGTTATGCATATATGATTATATGGCATGCATGCTCATTTTTAATGTATTAGGGGACCAAGATAAATTTAAATGCTATACACTGGCCATCAGTTGAAGTCAATAAAAATCAAACAATCATGGGATGCCACCCCTTAGTGAAAGTATGTAATTTAAAGCTAATCAGCACCACAAAAACCTAGAAAAAATTATTACTATTGCAAAATCTACTGAAATGTGCTGTACAGCACACATATAGGATACATTTTCGGATACTAAACATAAACATTTCACAACAAGCCCAGTAAAATACACTATATTATAATATTATAATATATCATTATGTTCCAAAGTAATTTATGACAACTGAATGTTAAAGCAAAAAATAATTTATGAAGAACTCTGTAGCAACATCAAAGTCAGAGCAGCTTATATAAAGCCAATATCTATGGCGCCAAGTAGACGTGAGGTTGGAGAGTGAGGAACCAATTTAGAGAGAGGAGAAACCCTGAAAGTACCAAGGGTCAAAACCAGCTGGGGGAATACAGGCACCGAAAGAGAGAGCTAGAGAGGAGATAAGGGAACGAGGCAAGTATAGTGATTAAGTAAGCATATGAAAGACACTAAACTAGAGCCTGACGTTTACCACTTAAGCATCAGTGCAAGCTGATGAAGAGTGGGTGAATGAACTTGCTGTTAAATGGATAGGAGGCTTGTGAGCTAATGGAAAACAGGTGCGCAGTTGGAGGCGCTGACTGAGAGCCCCACCTCCTGACGGGCCTCACCGGAGCTGGAAGATTCACCTACATGAGAAGGGTAAGAGATGAAGAAGATAGCAAGTGCAAAAAGGAAAGAGGGAAGGAGGAAGGATACTGATAATGCCAGCCTGTGACATTATAATATTAATGATAAAATACAGCAAGTAAATGAGCGACATGAACAATGGGAGGATCCCTAAATATTGAACAGAACCATGCTCATAAAATACATATAAAACATAAAGAAATAATGAAAAACCTATTAACCTGCTATAAAATATTTGTTTTATATATGTGCATCTGTTTTGTATTTAGTAGGTACGTATCATCTGATTTTATTGGATTTTAAAATTGCAATGTTGGTTTTTAATGCCACTTCTGCTTTTTTTATTCAACAGGTGTGAAGGTGCTATATTTGTCAGAATGCGCATTACTGCATGTGTGAATTATTGTGTGTGTTTTGCCTGCTTTCCCCCATATCCCCATGCACCTTCGTAATTAGTGTGTTCTTGGTAATGTAGTCTAATGGCTTCACGGGAACACTCTGAAATGCTGATGAACATCTGTTTGGCAGAAAGCTCGGAAAACACGCGTTCCGTCTATGCTGGTCTCAAACCCAGATAGAAATGCACACTTCCTACAGTTTGCCATCCAAGTGACTTTGTGTGTATGTGAATCTATGTGAAGAACATAAATGTCATGAGCTCGGAAGAATTAATCCAGCTGAAAAACTTCAACACCTGTAATTACACAAATATCCCTGCATAACATTTTGTTTCGTTAATGTGGCTGCATAGCAGAATCAATTAGCATTTTAGACATGCTCAAACATTTAAGTACTTCACTTTTTTATCTCAGCGGTGAAGAAGAGAATTGTGGATGATTTTACACTCTTTCCATTCCCTTAATGCCCATCAAGACACAGACAGTCATGCTGAATTCATAGCAGCTCTCTGACATGGAACACTTTCTACATAAAAACAGGTGGCTGTGTATGTTTGTGGCCTTGTTAGGGCTGTACAGTGTGCTGCCCCTACCAAGGTCAAAAAATGTCTCAGCACAGCCTAGGAGAAGGAACAGGTCGTTTTGTGTGTGTGTTGGTGTGTGCACCCCTGCCAACTGGCAGGGACCCAACCTGCTATCAGTGTCGTGCCTTCTCCTGGAGACAGATCCGCTGCCTAGTTAAGAAGGTAAGCAGAGAATCTGATGCCTTCTCTCACTCTGGCCTCTCCTCCTCTCTTTTTGTCCTTCTGTCATTCTCTCAAATGTCAGGGCAAAGCAAAAAAGGGCAAAAAGTGTGCATGTGTGGGTGGTTGGCTCTGCAGCAATGTATTATGGTGCAACCAGCCATAGTCATGTCTAGGATCCAACAGTTTGCATGCTATGACCTGAGGCACATCCTTCAGAGGGACCAAAACATACAGTTATTGTGACACAATATGACTGACATTCACTTATTTCCTTCTCTTATTCTCAGACCGCAGGATGGACAGATGAAGGGACGGTGGGATGCGGGGATGAAGGAGAAGACGGATGCCAAGAGAGGGAACCATGCGACGGCGGCGGCTTAAACAAGCTGCCTAATTGGACACAAGAGGCCTCGCAAGTTTAGTGGCAGAAGACTTCAAAAACACTTTTCTAATACGAATACAACCAGGAGAGGCACATAAAGGGGCGCAGATAATTACAGACAATTGGCAAAACATGTACATAAATGCACAGCGGTAAATGCAAAACAGAAACGGCGATGCGAGCAGCAAACTTGTATAAGATAATTCTTGTCAGAAAACAGAGTGCACACACACACACACATGAACTGAAAGTAAAGAGCAGCGCTGTGGAGGGTTTGTTTCCACTGACACATGTACATGTATAAGCTTACCAGCACACACACATACACACACACTTAATATAATAGGAGTCCCTCAGATCACAAAGCAGCTGCATTATTTAACAGTAGGACTAGGATAGCCTCCAGTGTGTGTGTGTGTGTGTGTGTGTGTGCGAATCTCCTTTTCCAGCTATAAATACACCTGCATCTGAGAATCCCCTTGTTCTTTTGGCTGTTTTCCTCTGTCTCTCCTCTGCTTTATTCGCTGTCTCTCTCCATCTGCACCGGAACTGTTATACTCCACAGCGATCCATCACCATTTGAAATATTCCTCGACTTAAAACTAAACGTTACCCAGCATGGAAGCAGGATTCAGTAATACATGATATTATAGGAGACGGAAAAGTCTAGTGTCACTGTCTGCTGTTTCTATTCAAAACCTGCCATCAAAATGATATGTATCATTTTCCCACCAGGTTAGGGTGGGAGTTCACCTATGTTTCCTGTGAAAATGATTGTTATCTCTGCATTACAAACCAAAAAGTACTATAGAGCCGTCGCACCCACACACTGGATCAGTCTCAGGCAGCGTCTGATCCAGTGCTGCTTATAGCGCCCGTGTTGTAGATGAAAGACATGTGCTTCATTTCTAAATGGAAAAATATTTTAATCAAGAACACGTCCCTCCTAAATGAGAGATTTTTCCACTGGTTTACTGACATATTTATAAATATGGTTAATATGCTTTTACACGTATAGCATGATGGGCTTTCTCTTTCACATTCCTGAAGCTTGCAGATATGTTTAATTGAGCATCTCATTTGCATACTCCACTATATCCGGACAGACATTTCCTAAGGATTGCTACTGTACTGGTGCATAACAAAATAGCTGATCTCCTGGGTGATGCATTTCAGAAAAAAACATTAATTTCATGTCCTGCTACTTCGAGGTCCATTCCAAGTTGTATCTTGTTCTTTTACCACTTCCTGTTTTATTTTGTGTATTTAGCTCAACTCTGTGTCAGATCCTCCACTTTCTGCCCTTGTGTGTTTCCTTATGTTGTGACTGTGCGCCACCCTATTATGTTCCACCACTGCCAAATTATCCTTCCCCCTTGTGTATGTCTCCCCCTGTCTCTATGTCAGATTGTCTTTGTATCATGTGTTGAGCATTACAACAGTTTCCTCCATGTGCAAGGCTTCCTGTGAGCCTGACATTGTCTGTCTTTGATTTTTTTGTCTTCTGCCTTCTCCCTCTGGTTGTGCTTGCATGGTTCAACTAATAACCCGTGTACCGAACGGTTTTTGCCTCAAGTAGAGTTTTTCTTTTTCAATTTTAATACTGCCTCTGGTGTCATGCATTTAAGTCTACCTGTTCCTGCCAACCAATCATTACCGGTATCTGTTATCTGTTAAAATTCTAACATATTGACTGCAAGATTAATTTACCATGACAATCAGCTTTTCTCATATTTTAAAACTGAGTTGGAGGCAACAGTTCGCCTAAAGAAAAAAAGGACTTCTTCTCGTTCTCGCATGTTAGAGAAAATTCGCAATAAGAGGAAAATGTTCAGATCATCGGCAGCAAATTTCATTGCAGAAAACCAAATTGTTGAATAAGAAAATCAAAGTAAAATCTTATGATTGTCCTAGAAAGAAAGTCGTGTGATGACTACAGTAAATCGATGTCATCATCTGAAAAACATTGATTCTTCTACAAGCATTTATGGCCATCCTATATTTGTTATTCAAATTCTAAAGAGGAAAACCGCGGCTCATTAACAGAGCCACACAAATTAAAGCTTAATGATCTAATTCCATAAGTGTTCATGCGACACCGAGCCTTCAGAATCCTTCCGTTTTCTCCAATTCATCATGAATAAGAATTATAATCACAAATGACTGTCAGGGGAAGTTTGCCAGTTCACTTGAATTTAATTAGTGCATTGATAACTTTCTCATTTTCATGTTCTGTTCTGTTTTAATACTGTGTTGCAGATATTTTGTAGAATCAATCCAGTATCTCAAACTGAGAGTAAAGAATACCCAGCAAACCAACACTTTTTGTCACATGGAAGGCAATTAAAATAATGCCAAGCAGCGTACTTTAGATGGGCAGACATGCATGCATGTACACTATCAACTTATGGCTGGATGTGGTCTCTTTGACTCTACTAACGATCAGAAACTGTGGCAGCTGATGGGAGCACAGCTGGATAAATATTCAGCTCAACTAAAAAGCTGAGACACCGCTAAAGACAATCTTGCAATTGGCTGTACCCAAACCCCCTGACTCGCTGGACCACACAGTCGTGTGGGAGCACACAAACACACACACACACACACCGAGTGAAATGAAAATATTTCAATCTGGAGAAATTATTACATAATATAGTCTGAACTGAAATGGAAGGGAAGTCGCTTACAGCTATCCAAGGCCTTCATTTTGTCATAATATTTTATTGAACTTGAAGTGAAGATAAAGTGAAACAAAACCAGTAAAAAGCTGCAGCTCTATTAGAAGTTGTGGAAAAAAGGGAAAACGTCTTCTAAAAATTGGAAGATTGAACTATAAAGTATAAGTCCACAATTTATTAGTCAAAAAAAAACCAATCCACTGGATTCGTGTCACGTTAGACGTAACATATATTATAGACAGTGTTGGGGAGTAACGGAATACATGTACCGCCGTTACGTATTTAAAATACAAAATATGAGTAACTGTATTCCGTTACAGTTACAGTTTAAAAAGGTGGTATTTAGAATACAGTTACTTTGTTGAAATAAATGGATTACACGGCGGTACTTCCCTGTTTCATATTGTCGCGGGTCAGGACTGTTTGGGTTTTGTTTGACAGCTACGTTCTGTTGTTCCAGGTGGCAGCGTTACGGTTGCCATGGTTACAGGGTGACGCTCTCTCTCTCTGTGTTTCCTGGGTGAGAGAGGCCTTTTTGTTGTTATTATGCTAAGCTAATAGGCAGAATGCTACAGGTATAGCTCTAAAGAATGTAGCATCATAGGCAGTGTAGTCCGTGCTGCAGGGAGAATGGACTGCCATACCCGTTATGTGTCTGTGAGCGAGGGAGGGAGAAAAAGGAAAAGTACGAGCTGTCATCGAGCAAAAACGGGAGCTGGAAGCATGTAAATATAATAATAACCACTGCAGCCAAGAAGAGTGCCTGACGAGCCCAGTTGTAAGTAAGCTATTAAGACTCGACTGTACACCGTGTTCGTGTTTTCCTCCAAAAACAATAAGTTCTGTTGGAGCAGCCTTTCAACGCCTCTCTCTGTCTCTCTCTAGCAAAGTTGACCCAGACAACAAAGTAAAGCTAGTTTTCGGCTACGAGCCCGACACAGAACCCACCGTATTAGCCAGTGGACCTTCAGTAACAGTAATAAATCATAGCAATAGTACATTCATGTAGTTGTAAACAGCATGATAATATATTAAGTAATCCAAAGTATTCAGAATACGTTACTCTCATCGAGTAACGTAACGGAATACGTTACAGAATACATTTTGGGGCATGTATTCTGTATTCTGTAATGGAATACATTTTAAAAGTAACCTTCCCAACACTGATTATAGATGATTTATTTCATCTCAATTACTTAACAGGATTGTTTTCATAGTTAGGTGGTGGAAGAAAATTCTTGATAAAATATCACTGGGGCGATTGTGGCTCAAGAGTTGGGTGTTCGTCTTGTAATCGGAAGGTTGCCGGTTCGAGCCCCGGCTTGGACAGTCTCGGTCGTTGTGTCCTTGAGCAAGACACTTCACCTACCGCCTACTGGTGTTGGCCAGAGGGGCTGATGGCGAAATATGGCAGCCTCGCTTCTGTCAGTCTGCCCCGGGGCAGCTGTGGCTACAACTGTAGCTGCCTCCACCAGTGTGTGAATGTGAGAGTGAATGAATAGTGGAATTGTAAAGCGCTTTGAGGGATCCTGAAAAGTGCTATATAAATGCAATCTATTATTATTAGTATGAAAAGACTGCGATCTCAGGTAAAAACTAAAGTCACCATGGAAACCTCTGTTTGATGGCACCAAAAGGAGTGTATCATCAGCAAAGAGCAAAAATGCAATTTTAAGGTGACTAAACCTTAGCAAAAAAAATAAGATTATTAACATTCAAAGGATACACTTCAGCTCACACTACCTTTCATCAATATGTTGCAGGTTAACGTGTCAGAAAAGATTCTAAGAAGATGATTGTCACTTTATTTTAGCTATTCTTATTTAAACAATATTCATAGAGTTTTTGTGCATTTTGTGACTCTTGACTCTTACCAGAATGTTGCTGAATCTTTTCCCCGATGATTTTAGATTGCTCTTGAAGGAATAAGGAGTCTTTATTTGGCGAAAGAAAGGTGTATTAACAGACATGTACACTGAGTGCACATGAGTCAGTGTTGACGGGGCTGCTGAACGTGACGTTCAAGTCGTACCCCTTCACACTCACATGAGAACACACAGGCCATTAGGACAGAAATGCATTCGAGGCACTTTGTGGTATTGATTTTTGTTTACTAGTAAAAATAGAACAACTTTCAAATGTAGATCAATAGTCACACTATTTCTGCTTTCACGAAACAGTACCAAAAGGAACACAAATGTACAGATACTCAGTCTAAGAACAGTCTTGCACTTACCGTAGATGAGGGGTGGCGAGGTCCAGGAACCAATCAGATAACAAAAGAGAAGACAAAAGCATGTGCGGGGAAGGAAAAATATGAGGACACAATAGCTGAGAACAGGCACTTCGGCTGCGGGGTACAAATGCACTTAAGCTGTAGACTACAATCTGTCAGTCCACTGCAAGGAAAAATAGAAGATGATTGAGAAGAGAGCACAGTGAAAGAGTATTGTGCTTTTTCTTTTTCTCCGTTCAATAAGACCAACAGAGAGCAAAGACGTGTTCCACATAAAGCTAATTTATTTTTGCTGCCTCTTGCCACTAATATGCCAAAAGAGGGATTCTTGTCAAAAGGGTGAGATATGAAGTGGCTTGCTCTGACACAGGCAATTGACGTCCAGCCACAAAAATAAGTGGGCCCAGTGCAAGTCATTGTAAACTGAGAGGGTAGGGTGAAGGAAAATAACTGTGTTTTTGCCCTTCTGGCCATGTAAGT
The DNA here is from genome assembly GCF_963576455.1 of Neolamprologus multifasciatus. NCBI lineage: Eukaryota > Metazoa > Chordata > Actinopteri > Cichliformes > Cichlidae > Neolamprologus > Neolamprologus multifasciatus. Next base: position 6,285,093 of record NC_140444.1, on the reverse strand, counting down.
ATTTCACCTTCTGAGCCATTCTGATAGTTGTTTTTTATGCAGATGACTTGTAGTTGTCTAAAAATTTTTTAATATTAAGTAGAATTTGGCCTCAATTTATTTTAGTGTTGCTAAGGGTTTATTTTAATTTGTCTCCTGTTTTTATTTTTCCCTGCTGTTGCAGCTGTCTTCCATGGACAAACATGGGAAAACAAAACATCTTTTTTTCCTCTCTTTCTTTCATCAAGCAGATTTGGAGAACAAATTCTAATAGTTTTGCCTGACTTTGTCTCTCAGTTATTTTTTGATTAAAATGTTGTTGTTGTAGACAATCTGGCTGGGGAAACATAAACTGGGAAGCAAAACGTAAGCTTCCCACAGATTACCAAAAAACATTTGACAGCAATCTTCTTCCCTGGAATAAACACGCAGAGACGTCTCCCGAAAGTTTCTGTAACTACTCTAATGGAAGAGGAGAAACAGATCCAATTTGCCATCTTTGAAATGAGTCACGTTGACCTACGGTTAGGTCTGTCCCGCCACAGAGGATTAAATAGCCAATATAACTCTATTTTAGCTGTTGGGCTTACTTCCAGCTGACTTTATGTTTCTCTTTTTAAGGATTACTAGCTCTTTAAATTAAAATAAAACATTACATTTTTAACCATAAGTGACTGAATTGAATTACATTCATTAAAAAAAGAGGACAGCGCATATGCTGTCTTTGAAGAAAACTAATAAAAACAAGTTTTTTAAGTGTTTAAACAGCTGCAAATATGAGGGGTTTTGGGAGTGTGGGAGACACTTTCAGAAAGTGTTCAAACTGTGTAACCAGTGTGCTTTCGTGTAGTTTTAATGGACACCTGCTTTCCAGTCAGAAACAAGTATTCACTGCAGGTGCAGCAACACAAAACTCCTATTATATCTCTTACATTTTCAAAACTGATATACTGTAACAGACCAAAATGTTTAATGGGTAACTAGACAACAAAGAAAGGCTTTCATCTATGTCTGTGTGCACGCTCTACCTCTAGCCTATGAGCAGCATGCATATCATTTGAGTATCGCGTGTCCTGCACCCCGCAGACAGTGTCTTCGCAGTGTAGCCAGTTTGTCAGCAGACCCCCTTTGGTGCTTCGGTCACTCTGTTCTATTACTGCACAGTATGCATGAAACCAAACAAACACCATGGCCAATAGGCAAGGCAAACAGTTTCTCAGCATCCTTCTGCCATTTAAGGCACAGTATGAGGCCTGTGCTGTGCGCGTGTTGTGTATTTGGGATAATGGTAGTTGGTGAGCTTGAGAATTTTTCCAGTAACTGGATGAAGTTGAGTGTGTATGTGCCACAGATGTGGGAATATAAAGTTGCGCTTTGCAAATATGAAAATTTATGAGCATTGTTATGAGCTAGACGCTGCTGATGTCCTGCGGCCAGAGATTCATTGTCCTTCTGCAGCCGATGAGATCAAACTCCATTCTGTCCTATTAACACCATTGTCTCCTGCTGATAATTATCTGCAGCACTGCACTCTTCTACTCAGCTGTAGTTTAAAAGGGAAAGAGCAAGTTTGTAAAACAGCCTGAAAACTTATTAGGGAGTAAGCAGGGGGAAAGAAAGGCAGAGTGACAGTCAGGTGGAGTGGCGTGGAGCGGGGAGGGTGGGGGTTCGGGGAAGGGGCACACAGACGAAAGGAGAGGAAGGAGAAATGATGATGATGAGTGTGGATAGGCAGGGAGAATTGAATCTTTTAATCTCCCAAAGTGGGAAGAAAGCGACCTGAGGCATTTGTGATTGGATTTCCTTTAAGTCCACAAGTAGGTCAATAGAACTAGCATTGCTCATTAGCAAAGAGGGAGGAGAGGGGTAGCGAGGAGAGTGAGGGGAAAGTTTTTTGTCAGTACAGTGAGCATCATTCATTTGCCCTTTCTTCAGAAAAGGAGGAGGAGCAGGAGAGAGGAGACAGAGCAGCAAGCGTGCACTGGGACATTTAGTTTTGTTGACTCTCTGAAAAGGGTAGAGAAGTGAGAGCAAATATAATGAAGCACAGAAGACTTGCAAAACTGTATTCACACTAAATATTAGCCACCAGGCCTGCAGAGGAAATAAAGATTTCTCGCTGTAAAATCTAAGTGAAAAACAGAGAAAAAGCGAGGCCCTATTAAGTCAATCGAAAATCATCCAAGGTTGCTTCTAGCCTAGAAGGATATAAATAAATAAAAGCAAGCCAACATGTATAAAGCCTTGTATTTATCAAGCCTTAAAATGACTGCCATCTACACTGGGGTGTGAATGAAAGCATTAGCCACTGGTTTTGACATTTGGCTGAATAATAAACAAGTACTAAAAGCTCGGGATAATTCTTTCAACCCGGATTTGTTTCTGCACAATTAGATCTTCCTTTTAAAGCACAATTAGCAATATGGTGCCAAAGCCAACCAGGGAGAAGAAGGAGAGGTGTGGCAGAGCTCAGGGAAAGCAATAAAGAGAAGCAAAAAGGTTAAGTTGAGTGGCGCACAGTTTTTATGGAAATGTCACGATGTTTTTAAAGCATTTATTGTGCCTGGGTGCTAGATGCTTTCTAAACTGAAAGCGCTTTATCCTAATTCATTCCAAAACAGCCTCCAAAATAAACTGGATAGAACAGATTAATTATGGCTGTGGTAAAATATTCAGCACATGTTTAATGCAAAATAAACCTCAGAATTATCGTATGGAACGACTTAACTCGCAAGAATGATATGTCCACTAAATTAAAATTATTCTTCTACTTTATATTAAAGAGATGCTAGTGATTCATTGTATTCTTTATTTGGATCTCCACTATTTATTACCACAGCAACAACTATTCGGTACAGTACAAGATATTCAAACATTACACTATATTCAGTAACTGTCACGATCTGAGGAGACAGACCGTGCGGTGGTGTGTGTGGTGGACCCAGGTGCGAACACAAGAGAGTAGACCGGAGTAAACTTAAACTGAAAGCGAGCCTTTATTATGGGTGATGACAGGTTTCAAACAAAGCAGAAATACCGTGACTAAACTGAACTTAAACTAAACTGGAAGCAGATACTGATAAGCTCTGAAGACTCAGAAAACCATGACGATGACTGTAAAGACTGGCCGTGAGGACATGGAGGGTGGGAACACAGACGACGTGACACAGACTGCATGAAACACAGAAGCTGTGTCCCATTTCAGGGTCTGCACGCTTGAAGTACGCGCACTACGCGTACTACATACGGCGCGTACTATAAGTACGAGAAGTGCGGAAGTGAGAGGCTTGTGAAATGGGACGGTATATGCTTCGTCGCGCTGTTCAGGTTGCCTAGCAACCATGATACTTACCACGAGACACGTTACATACAGCTTTGTTTGACAGAAATGAAGGAGAAAAATGTTTTGTTGGTCATTCAGTTTTTGTCATGACATCACTTTGATTAGTTGAGTATCTGAGGCTGAGACCACAGGACTGTAAAACATGATTGTTGGGCTTCATTTCTGTACTGAACAGTCATTTATGACTAGCTAGTAAATAATAATTAGTTAATGTTGTTCATGAGACTAAAGTCATCTCACTATGGTAATGTAAATATAATATGGCCAATATTATAGTATTGTCAGATTATTATCTATCTAAAAGTCAGTCATCTATCTATGACTGACTTTAATTATCCATAAAATCATCAGATTCTCTGTAAGATTAAGGTTGACTATATATATATATATATTTAGAAGTAGAGGCTTTAAAACCAAGTTAACGCTGAAAGTACAAACATCACTAATGTCACACAACTTTGCCGGCATGTGGCCAACAGCAATGTTTTAATGTTCTTCGTTATTAAACATTCGCACATGAATAAGTGACGTCATATTCAGTACTTACTTTTGACAGTTCACTCTTCGGCCGCTCCCTTCTTGCGGCAAAATTATCCACACCCACCTCCGCGCTATGAATTGTGGGATATATGGGACCACGAAGCGTGCACCGGACCACGCTTGATATTTGGGGAAATCGACGGCGCATTTGGAGTATGCATTTGAAGTACACTTCGAATTGGGACAGCCGTCGTCGCGTGGCGGTGACGTAACCGCACTTAAAATGCGTACTTCAAGCATGCAGACCCTGAAATGGGACACAGCCAGAGACTAAATACACATGAGGGAAGATCAGGGGAAGTGGCCACACATGGGAGCACAGCTGACACACATGAATCTAAAGACAGGACAGCAGAAGTGAAACTAAATACACTGACATTGAATACAGACTTTCAAAGTAAAACAGGAAACATGGAGATTAGACATGACATGAACTAAACATAACCACGCAGACATGACGCATGACAGGTAGACGCACAAACCAGGGAGACTGAGTACAGGGAGATGACATAAACAACTAAGAAACAAAGGGCTAAACAGCACCCTAGAAATTAACTAGACGAACTAAATGAATAAATGAATACAAAAGATACATAAAACTCAACACTGGGTCACACGACCCAGGACCATGACAGTAACCAAGTAAATTGAAAAGAACAGCGTGAAGTTCCTTCAAGAGTCAAAAGCAAAACAGTGATGCCGCAGATACATACATAATTAACTCATTTGTCTTTTATTTATTTCTACAGTTTTTATTAATCCAATTTTAAAAAGCTGTTCCAGCCTGACACGGCCCTCTTCAGTAGTTCACGGTTTTCTTTAAAGCACAAGATGCCATGAAGAAACATATGACACTGCCCCTCATTATTGTATAATAGCTCTGAATACAAATACACAAATTTTTGTCATTTAAAAGACCAGACCAGAAGCCAGCATGTCTTTTACCCTCATCCAAAAACAGTGCATCTCCTCTATGAGAGAGATGCAGAGAGTGAAGACAGTGAAGCTCTGCAGAGAGTGAAGACAGTGAAGCTCTGCTTTGAGTGAACTGGATCTTAATAAGGTCTTGTTTTGAAGTGTCAGACCATATTGCTGGACAGTAATTAGGGTGGCATAAGACCATGGATTGCAATACTTCTTAAACTGCTATTGTTTTTTATATACATAAAGAAACATTTTCTAGTGGTGGAGCACCTATGTTATGAACATGAGCTGACCATGAAACGTGACACTTAGCAATTTGGCTTCTTTAATCTGCTCGACAGCCTCCTGTTCCAAAAAATGCACCGCCTGTGATCTGTCCTGAGAGCATGCCTCGAGCTGAGTGCAAGAGTCTTTGAGATGTTAAACTTTAACCTGCTCTCCAAAACCCTTTGATCAACTACCATCAAGTCTTCTTGAAGCATTTTCTGAAGTTCCTTTGCATTTTCAGCATATATTTACGTTGCAGTGCCATCAAAGCACATAGCAAAGCGTGTTGTGTAAAGATGGAACAAGGTAGAGTTCTTAGTCCCCCAGTTCCTCTGGGGAATTCCATATTATAATGACTTTAAAGTTGACACAGTGCCATGAAACATAAAATGCTGCTAACTGTTGAATAAATTACTCGTTCTTGGGTTCTATCTGAAGTCTAGTTTGTTTTAATTGTTTCACTTCTGCCACTTAGCGATGCTTCCAACTCACTAGACATCCGTGGACTATGGTTACTATGGTAACCGGGAGGCACTATATACAACAACAAATCTGACATTTGTTGCACAAATGGGCACTTCTTTTACAATAAATTAAACCAAGTTGCATTCCCTGACAGCGTGTGACTTTTTTTGTATCATAGTTAATTTTCTGTCACAGACACACCGATAACTTTTTACAACCAAGTTTTCAAAACAGCTTTTATTAACCCAACTAACTCTCTTTGGATTCGTTTTGAGTTCAACGTCTTCCAATATGCAGTAATTGATAGTTTGACTAACACTGATTTTCCTTACCACTTGTTAAGCTGGTCTTGTCTGATTTCGGGTTTTTCCAGTTTTACGTTGCCTGCTTGCGAGTAGAATATATTTTGATCTTGATCTTTGATCTTCTTTGAGTAAATGACACCTGCCTACCAGTCATGTCTGCATTTGGTTCCTCCTTCTTGCTCCAACCTTGGCACTACATTATCACGTTGAGTGTTTTAAATCTAGCACCTGGTTACATTGTCTTATCAGAGAGCTAAATATAAAAGCAGACAGCAGGCAGTAAGCTTAGATTAGCAAAGGATAGAGGCAGGCATTAAACCATGGTAAAATAACTACTTTTACTGCAATTTCTATGACTTATTAGTAATGAATATAGTTTCATTTATTTATTTGATACACTAGGAGTCCTTCAGTACAACACAAATCAAAAAAAAGGATTGTGTTTGTTGTTGGCGTCATTTGTTTTTGTGTTTTGTGAGATAAGAGCTCACAGTGCTTTTTAAAGAGTGACAGTCCATTAGAAAGAAGGAGAGGTGCAATGATTTCTCAGCCACAAGACTCTTGTTCTGTCTGGGAGCTTTGTTTTCACTTGCTGATTACTTAAGCTTTCACCTGCTTTTTGGATTAGGTTTGGGGACTCTAACTATGTGGTTACGTTCCCAGACAAGCCTCCAAAATGTTAAACTTTAGTGCTGCTTGGGCCACGATACCCAACGTCAAAGGATACCTTGTCTGTAGAACTGAGATGGCTTTAACAAACAGCAGTACTTGACGATGTGAAAAGCATGATGTAGGACTTTGCATTATGAGATAGGCCACACCTCCTAACAAGCAGCAGAGTTTTGTCTTCGTGTTCAAAGATGGAGTGGTGTTTCTGTACAGTAACTGTATAATAGCAATCGTTTTGGTGCTATTTTCCTAAATTGGGCCGTATTGGGTAAATGCATGTGTTGGAACATAACATTTCAAAACAGTTTCAACAAATTGCAGCTCGACAAATCTAAATGATGGACAGCACCCTCGCTCTGCTTGCATAAATTAATGCAGAGGTTTACGGCACTCACAAAAAAGACAAGCTCAGTCGAGCACACATACACATATTAAACATTTACACACTCAGTCCTGTGCATATATTCATAGACCTTGTCTCTGTCCCTCTGCCAACCAACACACACACACATACACACACACACACACACACACACGTGCACGCACGTGCACTAAATGTACAAGGAGCTGATGCTGATGAAGCAGTGGCAGCCTTTGGGCTGAGACAGATGATGGATGGATGGGAGTAGATGACTGTGTTGGGTGGCTGCTTGCTCCCTTTCTTTTTTCTCTGCCAGCCCTCCCCATAAAGTATCCCTCACTTTGTCCCTCCTTACTTCTTGCTATACCCTCTCTCACTCTGTCCTTTCCTCCCTTCACACCTACGTCCAAGTCTTTCTTTTTCCCTGCTGATGAGTGATGGATTGAGGATCTGTTCTGGCTCCGTGCTTCCTTCCTGACACTAAAGGTGTCAGCATCTCCACTGTTTGGTTCCTGTACAATTTATAAGACCATTGTTGGACAAGAGGATGAGGAAACCAGACATGTGCTGCAATGGACAAAGAAGGAGAGAGGGATAGAAAATCTAAGATAGATGAGGGAACAGACAGAAGAAGGGGAAGAAAGTAGTGGGGCAAGAGGAGGTTGCCACAGTGGGCTGAAATGTCACTGAGCAATGAGGAGGAAATTTGCCAAATGTCCATACAATTTATACCCAAGAATCTCCAAGTTAATGATCTCTAAAGCTGCAATTTATTTCAATTTTAACTTAAAAACTTTCATCATAAGCGTAAATCTAACCTTAGCAACATGGGAGACTTTATGTCGAACCACACTGATGCTGCGTTTGCTCCAGAAAGTGACAACCGATTAAACTGTGTGAGATGGTTATTAGGATTAGCACAAAGTGATTAAATGTTAATGATATAATGAATAATGGGCCCCCACTCATTCTCATTAGCAACCAGTTGATAACTGTATACAAGGCCACTGTGAGCTGTAGCAGAGAGGGAATGAAGGAAAGAGGAAGCATAATTAGAAAAGGGGGCGAAAAACTTGAGAAATAAGGGAAGGAGTGGAAGACGCTCGGCAAAGGGCTTGTAATAATACTACCTAGTTGTGATTTTTGGATTAGCAAACACTACGGACACTTTAATCCAAAGTCAAACAGGCCTGCCTCAGTATACTTCCTGACATTTAGTACAGACCCTGGAGCAGATTGTAGAACTATGCAGCTGCTCTGGGAGCACAAAATCATTTCCTGAAAATGCCCAGAAATCTGAGACACCACCGATAACAAAAGTAGTCTTCTCAAAAACAGGATTTTAATAGCGGGTTAGGTCCTGTTTCTTACAAGCATGCGCTATTTCTTGCGAATAACCCATTTATATATTTATTTCTGTATTCGTTTGGTTGTCCCGAGGAGCTGATTTATTCGATATAACCAGAGCACCCCCAAGTGGCGAGAAACTGGAACTGCTGACTGTCCAGAGGGATGAGCATCACTTCGGGGACCTGGCAGCAGAGCACAGGAGTAGATTAAGGGGGGAAATTATTTATAAATTTCCCTTCAATTATTTATTAAGCAATTGCTCGCAGTGTTTACTAAGGGGTTATTAAATATTATGCTGCTAAGCTACTCAAAAGACAGAATCGTCAGAGGACATCCTGGGATACTTTTAATTCCAGCGCTCAGAGAATTTAGAGCTTCTAAAACCAGCATTCAGAATGCAATTAGAATAGGGGCTGCTCTGTCAGTTTTCATACCATTTCACTTTTCCATCTCCCTCTTTCTTTATTTTTTCATTTTTGTTCAGCCGGAAAAACTTGCAGTCTCTAGCCAGACGCGTGTGTGTGCGTAGACACACATGTGTATGTATGGCTGAGAGGTAATGGAATAACTGCAACTCAGCTAATCCGATCTGTCTCTCCTTCTCCATCTCCAGTCCCTGTCTTCCTCTCTCTCTCTATCACACTTGCTCAGTACACTGAGAGACAGACCCCTGTCTGCTCAATAGTTTGTCCAGATACTCGCTCCAGGCTTAGCCAGGAAGAGGTAATGTAGCCTTGGATTTTTTTTTTCCTTCTCGGCTTCCACAATAAGCCATCTAATAGACTTTATTAAATGAGAAAGGGAGCAGGAGAGTAACTTTAACCACACAGTACAACATTACGGAGTCAAAATTATTCTGGCTGACATTTATGACACACATTCAGATACATGTCCACACAGATACACTGGTCCATCCCACAGACACTTCCATTGTAAAATGAGATAAAAATTTACAGAGAAATGGACACGTTCATTCCACTATGCTTCTTAAGCCACTCTTCCTGCCTGTTCCCCCCTTGTCACATCTGCTAAGTGCCCTCATGAGAAAACAAAAATTGTATATATCTGTCTGTGTGTGCGCCAGTTTGCTCTAGGTGGATCCCTTCACCAAGAGAGAAAAAGGGGGAAAACACAAAACCATAGCTATCATCACTCTCCACTCTCACCCACACTCTCAGCCTGTCTTGCTTCTCCTCCCTTGCTTTGCTTTGCTATCGTGTGTGTCTTACTCAGTGTGTGTGTGTGTTTGTGGTTGTGTGACCAGAGGGTAGAACACTTCAGAAAGCAAAAGAAAAAAAAGACCAAAAAGTTGGAGAAGAAGAAGCATGAAGAAGCATCCAAAGAAGAAAAAGAGGAAGTGTCATCTGCTTGATAGTTCTGGGAATCAGAGCCGGAAACTAGATTAAAGAGTGTGCTTTTGTTTGTGTGGTACCGTGTCAATTTGCGTTGTTAAGATTTACTTTTTATGGCACATTTGCACACACAGCTCAATCAACACACCCCAGAAAAGACTCTCAGTGTCACAGTTTTCCATGGAGCAACACTGACCCCTGCTGAACGCAGCCGATTTTTTAAATACACCGCATCACTATTGGTATGACGCTCCTAATCGCAGCATTCCGTACCGAGCCTGTGAATACCTAGACTCAAGGAATAAGAAGGCTTTCAAGAACAAAGTAACGAATGTGGCTAGCAACGGTGATGTAAGGTAATGTAACAGACAGGCCTAATTGAGAAAAGCAGATGTGAGATGTCCAGTACAGAAATGAGTCCTTTGAAGGGAATTTTCTGCTGTTCTATCTTTACAATCAAGGATAACTGGATTGAGAGGTTTATCTTTTTCTTTGAAATTATTAATTTTTTGCACGCCGGTGCAGCCCCCTCTAGCTTCTGCCCGGTGGCTACTGGGTGACCCCTCATCTGGGGATCCTCAGCCCTTCCCATGAAGGTGGCACGGATGCCCCTCCGGTGGTCCTCCTTGGGCTCTTGCACTCTGGGGCCTCTGGATGTCTGGGGCCTGGATCTCCTCCATGCCTGCTTCATGCCCTGGGGGACGGGGCTATGGCTCTCTACATCCTCTAGCAGACCATTACATGGGGAAACCATTTGAATACAAGCGCGCCGATCCACACAGGTGTGCACATGGGTGTTCACTATTCGTAGACTTAAATCACACCTTTCTTGGCTGCTACTTCAAAGCACATTGTGCGCTGTCTGTCCTGCGTGCTGCACAACAACATTCAATATTTAGTATTTACTGCTGTTTTCACTTAGCTAGATTAATGCGATGGTGTTGTGTATAGTATGTTGCATTGTTTTGTTTTGTTTTTTTGCTTGTTTTCTATTCTTTTTCTCTCAACAGGTGATCCCGGAGATATTTTTTCTTCCCCCCTTTCTCACTGTCCCTCTCCCCTTCTGTTTTTCTTTTCCTTCCTCTTTCTTTCTCCCTTTCCTATCCCTCACTCATGTCTGTCCCGTCTGTAACAACTGAAAATAAAATAAATAATAAAAACAAAGGTCGATCAAATGGACCAATACGGCAATGCCATGATGATCCATTTGGCAAAATAAATCCATTGGGTATCCTTGTTGGTCTTCAGACAACAATTCTGACGGCTAAAGAACCAAATGGGACAGGCGGAAAAGAAAAAAAAAAAAAAAAAAAAAAAAAAAAAAAAAAAAAAGAAATTATTAATTTTGACTCTATCAATTAGATTGACTTTGAGAACAAATGTAGAGAATTGGTAGGAAAAGACTTAATTTCCTGTATTTTCTCTCTAAACAGTTAAACCCCACATTAATTATGCTTGGTGTTATTGGTATAACTTATAATCACTTCTCAGTTTTCTTCTAATGTAATAATTGTTCTGGAGCGCGAGCTGATATATTTCTCACGACATTTTCAAACGGCAGTTTGGGGATTCAGCAGATGTTGGCTGATTGAGCCTCTAATGTCAGAGTGCTTTTGATTTCTGTCGGCAAGTGTGTGTGTCCAAGTCCTTGAGTCAGACAGGTTTGCTAAAATACCAGTAAAACAGAGTTTTCTTTCACTGGTTTGTCAGGGGTTTTCTCCTGGATACTGTAGGATCTTTACGTCTTAGTATAAAGTCCCTCAACCCTTTGTAAATAAACTTGAACTGAACTGGGTGTGAATCGATGGAGCCGGTTTTAGTTGAAATTTTAAGAAAGGTTTTTAGCTTCACCACTGCACTTCACCAGTTCCACCGATGCTCCGTTCTTGTGTTGTTTTGGGAAAATAATAATTGTAATAATTAACACTACAAGCAAGCATTTTGCCCATAACAAAACAGGGAAGCAGGTGCTTCTTTTCAGCCCTGAGTAACGCCTGGAGTCATCCTCTCAGGACTCCAATAACCTTCAGTAAAAAGATGAGGTAGAAAGCCACCTGAGAGTCAAACTCAAGGAAGAAAAATGCTTGACAATCACATGGCTGCTGCTAGTTAACTTTATTGCTCTGCGCACAAGGTAATAACTGAACGTGATTCAGATGGATGAATTCATCAGCTGATCTCTTCTCTCTTCTGCCATGTCAGAATATATTTAAGGGTTCCTGTTAGAAAAATCACCTGAAACTTACCTGGCTGAAATTATACCTTTGCACAGAGCTCTAATATCTCGTTGAGCAATATGTTGTGTATTCAAACTGACTGAACCTTCAGAAAGTCTTGTACAAGAAGCATGTTTTTATAGAATTATTTCAAAGGTGAGTATTACGGTATACGTTTTTACTTATTCCTTGACATATCTCAGTATCTACTGGACAGAATGGTACAAAGCCATTCTTGGTTATAAGATGATGAATATTTTTTTTTCTTTTGAGGTTTTAAGAGAAATGTTTCAATGATTGGAGTCTAGCTTGGCATTCAATCTGTCAAACACATTGAAGCCCCTCTAAGAATACATTATTATCACTTTTAATGTCCTCTGAATAGTTCCATTCATTATCAAATACCAGCAAAACGAATACAATTCCAGTGAACTTTGGCATAAGCATAGCAACATGGCTACTACGATGCTGAACCATTTATTTTCATTAAAGACAGATTTTAAACTACACATCTTTCATTTTTAGCATTAATAATTGATCATTTTTACCGTCAGTGGAAGTATTTAAAATCTTGTAATGTTGCATGTTTAGCATTGGAAGAAACAAAAGGCAAAAAGGGAATCCTGCCCTTTTAACTGTCAATATGCTGAAATTCCCTATGTCACAAAAGTACCAGTTTCATCTTCTTGACAAGGACACAGAAAAAGTAGTTAAACATAGTTTAAAAAACTGCTGCAATGATGACAGTTGCAAACGAAGCCACTTTGCTTTGAGTGTGTGGGAGGATATGTGCCTACAGCTAAACAAGGGGAAATGACAAGTCAAAATGGCACTTTTTAAAGTCCTGGATCCTGCTATAGGCAGATTTTCAGATGCTACCAGAGTTATATTATGATTGGCTGTGGGTGGAGAAACATGTGCAGGGGGAGCTGAGAAGGAAGGATGAGGGTCAGAGAGGTGAGAGCGAGAAAACACACGAGGTGGGGAAGAGGGAGCTGTGCAAATGAGGACAAAGAGAAAACAAGAAAGATCAAGACATAGAATATAGCATGCGGATAACATGATGAGAAAAACAAATGAAAATGGACTTTAAGGGAATAGACACGGCCGATCTGTACCACGCTGGACGCCGATGAGTATTGACAAACACTGTTTGAACAGAGAATGCTTTCAAAATCAACATTAGACAATTAACAGCGCTCCAGAGAAGACAAAGAAATCTTCAATGTCCAAATTACCAAGTATGGATTAATGAAACTGCAGAACAATCCAGTGTGAAGAAGGAACTCTCTGGACTTCTCAAATGTGCAAATACTGTGAACATGACAACATGACAAAATGCATTAGCAAAAAGGAACAAAGGTCAGGAAAAAACGACATAATGGTGCCAAAATTGATCCACATCATCTCTCGCAGCATTCGCACAAACTGTACTGTGCTTAATGATCATCTGATTGACAACAGAGTGGAACATATTTTGTATCCGAGCTCAGTGCATTCAGATTCAAAACTAAAATGTTCCAATGGAGGTCTGGTGCTGGATCGAGAGTATGTCTAAATATGTGAGAATCAACAATCAACAGGCGATTACAGCTGCTCTATTATTTAGTAGTAGTAAAATGGTTGAAGTGCTTCCTCCTAAATTATCACACTGGTCACAAATATCACCTCTTCAACACCACCGAATCAAACCTCGCAAAGTGGCAGGCCTCAGCTGGTTGAACATGATTTGATTAACTTTGCTAATATGAGTAGGTCCTGGATTTTTATAACAAATGCTGTCATGATCTGTGTTACCATACAATCTTTTAAGAAGCTGAAGCTGTTATAACATCTTTTTACAGAGTCACAATGGTGACCTAATACACCCTTACAGACTTGATAGCTTTGATTTGGAGTCATATTTCTGTCTTTGTTACAAATAAATGTCCATTTTATCCTGTTTTAACTTCTACTAATTCCTGCAAACAAATGTTAGCCAACATTTATTAGGACAGTTTGCCAAATTCCTAGTTTGTAATAATTATTTGGAGGCTAACCACTAAAACAAATCCCAACACTGTTAACAAAACGTTTTCCATTTTGTTTCAGGAATTTTCGATTTCCCAGGTCTGTTTGTTGATCTTTTGCCATTTCAGTATACAGTGGAGGAAACAATCGTTTCATATCCTGTTAAATTTGTAAGTTTGGTTTGCAGATATCTCAGGAAGTATTTTGGTGCACAGAAATGCTCTAAATCCTACGTTTCTTGGCTGCTGTTCACGTTGAAGCTTCACTTTAGTTTTGGGCTGATCCGCTACCTTTCTCATAACCATCTTCACGCTATCCGATTATTAAGTGATGACGTGACGAATCCTACTTCCGGGCCTAAAGTAGTCTGCATTTAATATGACTTTTGTGTTGTTAACATGTTTAATGCTTTGTATTTTCTTCTATTTAATCTCAAAAAGCTCCTAAAAAAAGTTAGTGATCACCGTTGACCTCCCTCAGCTTTTATTACCGCTAATCATTTATTTAAGCTCAGTTTTTGAAACCTTAGGATGTAACTACAGCCCAGCCCATGCAGCAGTATATGAATGACTAACCTCGTATTGTGGATGGATTATCTCAGTTGTTCTCCTGGCTGAAGTTTGGTCCGTTTACAGCATCCTGTCATGCGATTACATTTGTTCCTGACCACCGAGAAAACTCACGTTAACTTTTATCGAGTGGAAAAAAAGTTAGCTTGTTTATATTATGCTAACATAGCTGTGTCGCTAGCGGTCACGTAGCACATCATTATATACCAGCTAGCCAAACTTCAGTAACCCTACAAACGTCACTGCTGTTTAGTTTTCTGTCTTCATTTATGTTGGAAGTGATAGCAAAGCTGTACATTTTAATTTGTTTCCAAACCCCCGCAGTCAGGACATGCTATATTGTATTTAGATGGAAGCTAGCAAGCTAACTTCCTGCTAACTTCTAACTCCATTAAATGTCATAAATTCCATTTTCATGGATGCCTCGATGTTAAACTCAGTTGTTACACCTGGTAGAGCAGAACGCTGATAATTTTATTAAAGATGAAAGACTTTAGACAGTGTTTTAACTCTCAGTAATGCCACAGTGATCATTTGATATATGGACCTGCAGCAGACACGAGCCCAGACACGGCTAGTGACGTCAGACTGAACGTTCGGATGAAGCAAGATCTTGCATGGAGCTCTTGATCGCAGGTGATTCACAATCATTTCTTCCATTTCTGAATAATCATACCAACAGCTGTCACCTCATCACGAAGCTTCTTGCTGATGTCTTGTAGCCCATTCTACGGATTGATTGTGATCTGTGTGTCACATGGGCACACAGCAAATCTGTAGGAGCCAGAATTTTGCCTGGGTGGTCGGGGGATCAAATACTTCTTACACTCAATGAGATGAACAAATCAATTTGTAACTTTTAAATAATGTCTTTTTTCTGGATTTTTGGTTGGTATTCTGTCTCTCTACATTAAAATGAAACTGCTGTAAAAATTTATTTATAAGTGAACAAAGTTACAAATTCAGTAGGGTGTCACATAATTATTTCCCACAATGTATAGCGGCACAATAGTGCATGTGAAACTGACAATAATGGTGGCCAAACACAGAGAGTTATGCAACAGCTAACAGTTTATTAGATTGCTTCTAATATATTCAGGGACAAAATTGAAATTATTACTAAGAGAAAACACTCCAGGCTCTCTGATTCATTTCAGAGAGTTAGTCTTTATATAAAAGGACTATTTAGGCTTTTGGATTTATTCTTGCATAGAAACCGATTTTTCTATTATTGTGCCTGTCCACTGTAGGTGCACTTACACACACAGCAAGACAGGTTATGTGATTTCAGAAGCTTTTGCCAAACTTGAAGGACAAACAAGCATCACACTGTGAGGATGGCAGGGGAAAGAGTCAAGCACAGTTATTATTACACACACAAAGAGCGATGAAAGATGCGCATGCCTGTCCATTGGCAATGACAGTGTGAACCCCACCAGTATGCACGATTCTCCATCCCTTTCTCTGACTTTCTCTCTCTCTGCACACAGGTGTAGAGAGAAACAGACAAATAGAAATAAATTCCTTTTTTCATAAATAACTCCCAATGTCAAGTGGCTGCTCCCATTGCTATTCACTGAGTATCAAAGAGAAATGCTTATTTGTGTCCGGTAACAGTAATCACAGTGTGCTTTATCTTACCACCAGGAGTTCTCCTGAATGTCTAAGCTCCTCAGAGCAACAGTTATTTGTCAATGAAGAGAATACTTCATCTAAAATGCAGTGAATGCTTCTTATTCGGGAACATGAAAACAAGTTCTTGAAAAAGGATCTTCTTTCAAGGATGCTTTTATGTATGCCAATCAACCACAACATAGAAACCACTAAAAGCAGAAGTGAATAATAACATTGATCAATTTCTTACAATAAAATGCTCGTCATTCATTTGGATGTTATTCTGTCCAGTACCGCCCACACTGTTGCAGATCAGCAGTGTAGCAATGGCACTTCCCAAAGGCAGTGGCCTCCCGAGCAGGGCGAGGTGCTTCATGAAACTAATACAACTGATCCAAACTGCCAAGATCTCAATCTGACTGCACATGCATTGGATGGATCCGCAAAGGACCTACCCCGTAACCCACTGTGCCCATAGGATTTGTTGCCAATGTTCCAGTGCCAGACTCCACAGTACATCAGTCAGTCAGAGCTATGTTGATGGCATAAGGAAGACTTACACAATATTAGGCAGGTAGTTACATAAAAATAAATGTAAAAAGTGAGAGGGCTTTTTTAATCACTGACTAAAGCTAAACACTCATGTTAGCATTCTAAAATACTTGCAGTAACAATATCATTATGCTGATGTCTTTGTCACTGTGCAGCAGGCTAGCATGTAAACATTAACAGCCCCTAAACACAAAGCGCAGACTAGGCTGATTGGAAAGATTCTTCTAAAAACAAAACAAAAAAAACAAAATTGAAGAGAATGAAATTTTGACCTGACAATTCCCATGTTATTGCATCGTTATAGAAAAGCCCACCTGCAGAGCAAAACAAGGCTTTCCTCTGCAGCCTGACAGTTATTTCATATTTGTTTAGCCAAAATGCTGGATAGCTGTTAAATTGGATGCACTAACAAGCCACTTGGTTTGCTCACAAGCACAGAGTACAGAAAATAGTGCACACAGCTCCCCTAGTCCTGTTATAAAATGCCATCTCACATCAATCCTCCCCTTCCACAGCAAGACGGGTTGTCAGTGGTGATCTTTTAAACTGACTTCGATTAGATTTATGCCATTAAATCTTATTGAAAATATTACCGCCTTTTCACTACAGCTCCAGAACTAGCTAATGTTTGCTAATTAGCACTCACCATTGATTGGACAGTGAAGAGTTTTGCGTCATTCACCTCTCACGGCAGCTTTATTGGCCTATCCAAATCAAAAATAGAGATAGGAAACCAATGGTTAACATCATAGTGGCTACATCCATCTTTCACATGCAGTCTATGATTGCACCAAGCATCAGTGTAACCCCCTACTCAATAAAGCAGTTGCCAAAGCAATTCATTTAAGCCCACAAATGGAGGCCTTGAAAAGGAAAGGTCAGGAGTTCATAAAAGACACGGGGATTGATCTTTGGAGAAAAAAATCTATATAAATGTTGGTAAGGCAATGGTTGTAAGGTAGGTGTTGAAATAGGAAAGGAATAAAAGAGAGTGATGGGTTGTGCAAGCATTTCTCAATTGACTGAACATCTTATCTAAAAGATTCAAGTCCAGTTTTCTATCAGATTTGAGTCTCTATGGAAACTTTCAAGATCTTCCCTTGAGTATTCTCTAAATGTTTGAGAATACAATCCAAGTTCATATTATATTAAGTAAAAAATTTTTTTTAAAGTAGTTCCAACACCATAGCTGTACTTATTCATTCATATGAAATACAATTAAAGAAGGGAAGCTCAAGGTCTTCAACTCCCATCTTAATAGCTTCAGTGGCCTTACAACAATGAATGTTAAGACATTAAAACAGGGTGTGTGAAGTAGGTTGAGACATTTTAGAGAAGCAGGTGGAAAAAAAGAAAAGAGAGTAAAGAGAGAAGGAATTAATAATGGATGTTACTCGTTTTAGTGTGACAGATTTAATAAATGGTCATCAAAATGTTATAACTAAAAGATTAAGCTCCTTTCTGAATATTTTCATAATGAAGACGGGCTGAGCATCCTGAAAGTATTCTCTAAATGTTTCTGAATACAGAGCCTGCTCACACCACCTTAGTAGAAATAAGCTAAAGTAGTGCCGTGTTCATAGTTGCACTTACTCTTTAATACACAAAGTATAAAGTCTCAAGGTCTTAAACTTACTTCTAAATAGTTTTAGTGAGCATACAGGGAAAAATAAACAGAGAATAAAGGTTGGAATGAAAAACACATCATACTGCTTTTATGAAATATGAAGGTGTGATGAATAAGGCACGCTAGCCTTGCAACATGACATAAATCTTCCACAGTGCGCTCCTTGGCCTGGAAAGTACTGAATATAATATTGAAATGGTTTGACACAGCAGAGAAAAGTGCTCCCCCCCCCCCCCCCCCCTTTTATTGTATAGCCATCACTTCAGCTATGAAGACAAATTATTAGGTCCAGTCAAGCACTTCTACTGTTATTGTAACTGGGTACGAGGGGGTGACGGTTCTTTGAATATTAGAAATTTTACATGTCTTCTTTATGGTGCATTCTTTCAGCATCCTTTCTTGTCAGATTCTTTCAGATTCCTTTGTCTCTCTCCCAGCTTTGGGAAGTGTTAACAGGCTCAAGGTAATGAAAGGCAGTAGCTAAAAAACACTTGACAATGCTGAATTGCATGTTACAATTAGAAACATATTAAAAACAGTGGGAGATGGAAAGGCAAGGCCAATATGAGTCTTGATTGTGAAGGAATATACTACAGGCTTCTGTGTATTTAAGCTTAAATAAAGGGCTGTCTCAATAAAGTGTCATTTACTGTGGATGAAGAATAGCTTTTCTGGAAGAGTGTGAAAGGCTTCTTGCCCTATTGATTTTGTGTGATGTAGTATTTTGCTATAACCTACATCTGGTTCACTTATTTGACCATTACGCCCTTTTCTTGAACAACTCAACAATAGCAGGTGACTGCATTTTTCGACAAGTCCTCCAACTTAAACATGGCAATATACAGTTTGTTTATGCTCTCCAGTTATCATTTGTCCAAACATTTCTTAAAAGATTCACTGGGCGATCATTTCTTTGGTTCTTGAAAGCCACGAAAGGATCAGATCAGCCAAAGAGTCACAGACGAAAGGAGACATGGTGACGTGCTAATAACAAATGCAAGGACTTACAGCTTACACCAAAAAAAAGAATAATAATTTTTAGGTGTTTTATACTACAGGTGAACTCACACAGCAAGAAAAACAAGGAAAAAAACATTTGCAGGCCAGGGCAAGAGAAAACATTACACAAAGGTTTAAGGTAGCTTATTATTTAGACCAAGATACCAGACACCAAGGCCATTAAAACAAAAATGTAAAATACCAAAATATTGTGCATACAGATGTGCTTGATTTTTCTATTGTGCTACAGTCACACTAGGAAAAACAGTGACTGGAGACAGCAGCCCAATGAAAATATTTGCCACAGGGCCGTGGTCTGTGACCACTCACAGTCAGCTGTCTATCACCAGGTGACCTGCGCAGTCACATTGAGATTGAAAGTGGTTGTTCACAGGTGGAGAGTGTTGCACACTCAGCCTTTAAAGAAGCAGCTGCTTGTCACACAACTTGCAATTGTTTGCAAAGTGTAAAGAATTTCAATAAAATCCGCAGTCCATCCCTGATTTTTTCTACTTGCCATCAGTCTCTGTCCTATTTTCGCTCTAGTTTGACTGAGCTATTGATTAGTAAAAAATATAGAGAAATTATTATTACTCTGCTTTTAGGAAGAGGAAGGTGAAAAAATGAAAAGAAACAGCAGCACTGTAGCAGTGATGACTTTATTTCCAGTAGATCAACTTACTGCAGGCCCTGTTGTATGATTTCTTTATTTTGTTTTAAGCGTTTAAAGTCAGTGGCAGAGAGCCCACATTTTTCCTTTTATAACCACCATTACAGGCCTTTGTGGGGGCGATTACAAATGTTCTATTTCTGACTACTGGACAAACAAAAATGTATTTCATGCTTGAATAAATGAAACTCTACTTAACAAAATTGGTTTAAAAATGCCTGTATTATAATTCTTGTCTTGGCTCAGAACAAAATCTCTGTGGAGGGGTGCCAAAAATTTCCTCCTCTCTTAGAGTATGTTTTCTTTTTTAAGCCAAATCAAGCTTAACAGCATCCCAGCTTGAAGTGGCTTTCTGATGTCGCCAAAGAAAAAGTCAGAAAGACCAACCTGCACACAAAAAAACAGCTTCCTATTCTTCATAAGGCTACCAACTTAGTGAGGCTTATGATTCCCTGACCAGAAAGAGTCTCAGAAGAAAGGGAAACGTGTTCAAATCAAAGTGCAAAAGAGAGCAGGAAAGGGAAAATGAAAGTATAATTGTGGTTTGGTCTTTTTTGTATTTGCTTTTTTTTAAAACTAAATAAACATCTTCAGAAAAACCGCTTCAGCGATGGAATTAAAACAAAACGATGACTCATACAAGAGTGTTTGAAATGCACAGGCAGAAGGTAAATGTTTGCGTGATGCATACAGCAATGTTTAGGTATACCGAGCACCGCACACATTAAACAGACTACTTTCACAATCCCCCACGAACAACAAGCACTATCTATTATGCTCACTGCAGATTCAGCTAAGTAGGTATTTCTTAATTACACCTCACAGATAACTTCTCTTGTTATTGGGTTCAGACATCAAAAAGGAAAGATACCATCTGTAGACAGAAGCACTGCTTTAATCCACATTTTCTCTCTCCACACACACGCATACATGTACACGCGGAGAAAGAGATCAGCCTCTGCTAGCTTTTTCCTCACCTTGAAAATAAGATTAAAATGTTATCGGTTGTACCACCTGCACAGTGCTGCTCTGACTTCACAGATACAACACATCAAGCCTAATCCTGAGTGTAAGATATGTAACACACACAGGTCTGGGCACACAGATCAGCTAAAACGGTGCTTACAGACACTTGTTACCACGGATTGTTACTCTAATGGAGGGGTTTTCTTTAAGAGCACCTCTATATTACATTATTACATTAGAAGCAAGACAAGAGGATACGAAATCCTCAACAAAAAAAAATCTCTGCCATGGTTGTGCCTCGTTGCCACAATAAGTTTGGTGAAAGGATGACACCAAGTGTTCAATTACGGTACTGCAATATTGTTTGAAACCTTAATATCAGTGTTATTTTAAGGCTTTTTTTTTTACTTAAACAGATACAATTAATGAATGTTTAAATATGAATGTAGTCATCACTTATGATACATCATTTTTCAAAAGAAGCACTTTTCAAGACATTGGTAAAGAAATCTTGAAATATCAGATCATCAATCATTGTACAATTTTAAAACTAAAAAAGGATGCATCTACATTAAAACTGTTTCGTTACCGGAGGGGGGGTTCTTAGATCAAATTATTTGGGCCTATATTTATTAATTTTTAAAGAACAACTTGGAACCATTTATCAACTTACAAGAGTTTACTGCCTGCAGAGTATTAAAAATTTTCTGCTAAAAATTAATTAAATGGATGTTCTTCTAGATTATGGCAATCGCGACTTTTCTTACTTTATGATGTAATCAATAGGGCAGCGCTGTTAACACATTCCCTCAACATGAAAGATCCCCGGTACAAGACTGGGAGGAGGCACAAATCCCCGAGAGCAGGCACAAATCCCTGGGAGGGTTGCATCAGGAAGAGCATCCAGCTTAAAACTCAGTGCCAAATCAAATATGTGGCTCCATCTGCTGCAACAGCTCCTTACAAATAAGGGAGCAGTCATAAGCTTTTTCTTTATGATGTAATTTTCCTCATTAAAAACAAAATCTAAGCACCGATCAATAAACATCAATCAGCGACCAGTAATTTTTTTTTAATGCAAAGTTGGCATAACGAGAGGTATAGCAAGAAAAGTTGCTGTTGCAGACATTAACTACTGCACCTTAACCAATTTTAGTGTCCTGTGGATATCTGTTTAAATTTGTAGTATTTTGCAAAGTATTTTTAGAGTTAAGCTTACCAGTTTGAATAAATGTTACAGCTGATAAATGTAGGCTCTGATCCATGGCTGACAAGTGCTTGTGTGCTCACAGGCCCATTGCAGTTGACACAACACGATAATATGCATATTCACAGTCTGACCTATCTTTGCACACGGTAAACGACACAACACATTCTTGTTTTTCATCCTTTAGTAACATTAAAACATTTTTATATGTTATTAGATTAACCTTTCTGGAATGCACAGTATAATTCAGGACAATCACTTTAAAAGATAGATATACAAAAAGAAGGCCTGCAAAGCCTCACACGGACTGTATTGCAACACAACATAGCTCTGTAGCATCTTAAAGAAATACACATATTTAAGTTGTCCTTTCATGATGTATGTTGGATCTCTATCAACATGCATCAAGGTGGATCCTCTGGTGGCGTTTGAGATTACATTTCTGGGTAAAGCGTTTGCCACAGGCCAAGCAGCAGTATGGTCTCTCTCCAGTGTGGACGCGACGGTGTGCTTTAAGGTTGCTCAGCTTGGTGAAACTCCGGCCACAGAGCGAACAGCAGAAAGGCCGCTCACCTGTGTGAGTCTGCAGGTGGGCCTTCAAGTTACTGGGGTGGGGGAAGCACTTCCCACACTGCCCACAGCGTAGGAGATGCCTTGGAGCAGCGTGAGACTGAGAGTCTGGATGGGTACCAGGACTGACGTGGTGAGAGTTTGCAGGATGGTGCTGGGACCTGTTGCTGACCCAGGAGTCTCCAGTTCGGTTAAGGGTTGATGTCTGTTTGTCACCCAGGTGAACTCGCTGGATTGAGGATACAGCAGGAGATGCTTTGGATGTGGATGGAATTCTTTGAAGGTTATTTAAGTTTACAACTTGAGAGGGAGCTATAGACAGTGCCGCAGCGGTACTGTTCGAGAGAGTGTGAGAGGGCTTTTTCATCGGTCGGTGGAGATGCTGTAAAGCGGCTTGCAATCTGAAACCTGAACCAGCTTTGGAATGTAGCTTCATAACCTCTTGCACAGCAGCTTTTTGAGAAATGTGGTTTAGTCTGTGTGCTTCTGAACTCACCTTGTGCTGCTTTACTGAACATGAAAAAGAGGACATACCTGAGTTTGTTATTTTCTTTTCTATACGCTCACCTTCCTCACATCCATCAGAATCAAGAAGGACTTCCTTCTTGATAGTCAGGCCTAAAACATCACTGTTTTTTAGTCTTGCCTTAGGGGACCCTGAGGATGAACTTTTATCTCTGCCTGGGGTAACCTGAATGTCCGCTCTGACAGAATCAGACAGCTCATTTTCTGCTTTAGTTTTGACTGGATCACGTTCCGTTTCAGCTCCAAGTCTGGGATTGTGCAACAACTCAGCGCCTGTGACAGTCAAGCCAGCCCAACTGGTATCTATTTCCAAAGATGAAACACGCGGTCGATCTGTAGACAGGTGTTTTTCCTGCCTGTCTTCAGGAAAGCCATAACCAGCAGCTATCTGTGGGTCTTTCTTCATGACATTTCTCAATAATTCCTCACTGTTTTCTTCAGTCTGTTTGGGTTGTACCTCAACTGTTCCACTCTCGTTGTCTGATCCAGGTCCCTCTTCATCTAGAAAATAAGGATTTTTCTTTTTAATTAAGGAAATAAAAATTAATTAATTAAAAAAATGCAACAATGTTATTGTTTCTTTCAGGCCTGAATTCCTTTTAGGTGCACTGAGGTAAAGTGGACAACAAAAATTCTATCTTCATTTTGGAGATAGGGACCAGTCACTTAAATGTCATCTTCTAAATTTGAAAAGCCATTTTATTCTAATTTACTTTACTGAATTTATTATACTAACGTGTTGTATTATATCCTACTATTTGCATTATATTCTATTGTACTTTATTAAGATTTTTACCTTATATTGGCTACTTTGTTTTATCATATTAGGCTTATTGAAGAAAAAAGCCTAATCTTTTCTGTTCTAGGTTGTGTTTAATGTTTTGCATGCTGTAATAAAGGAATTTCCCAACTTTTCAGATGTTCAAAGTCTATTTGAGCGTGTGTTAGCATGCACATCATTGTAGGTACCATTAATGCTGGAAAAACACCAACTGCAATCCAGGCGACACCTTTCTCAGAAAATGTCTTGCTTAATTCAACATTCTTCATGTAAAAGAGTCTGAATGTTAAAGTGGCCTACCTGCTACACAAACCTGTCATGTACTGGGGTGGGGAGTTTGAACAACAACAAAGGATGTGGAAATTGCCTAGTGGTCACTTTTTGTCTGGCAATTAATTTTCCCCAGGAGCCACAGAGATAAAAAAAAAATAATTATATTAATTTATTAATGTTGAGCAAACTGAGTTGAGGTTAACAAGTCAAGCTCTCCAAAAGCAAAGAATAAATTATAAAACAATGTGTCAACCATAACACCTGCTTGAGGGGATAGGGAGCTATATCACGGCACACGGTAGGGTCGAGAGGGTATGTGTTTGTGCAATAAATAATGCTTAATGTTCCTTTACTATGGACAGACTGAAAGAAAGATAAGATCCTAACAATACGTACCACTACAGTTCCACCCTCCCATATGCACAGAGGAGCAAGATGGCTGACTAACTTCTTCCTCCTTCGTAGCAACAGCTGATCTCACATCCTTTTCTTCTGCTGCCTGAAGACATACAGTGCATGAAATACTGTGAATATCTACTGGTTCCATTTCACCAATTTTTAGAGCCATTATCGAAACTGTTGTTTTTTTATACAACATTACAGCTCTTATAGCACTTGAAATGTGTCCAGAAGCACCCAATAAAATACAGATACATAAAGAAGATGATGATTATTTAGTGTCAGTACAACATCATAACTTTGCTCTGGTAGTCATTTAATCTGGCTCACCTCTGGCTCCCTTTCAGGGCTCTGTGCAGCTGTAGCACTGTCTGCCTCTGGTAGCGACTCTGATGTGTCTTCTAGTCTGCAGCTTGCTGTCCATCTTTCAAAAGAGTCACTCTCGGTCTTCACACTAAGGCCCCTCACTTGTTCTTAAAAAAAAAACAGAAACACAACAGTGTTTACAATATTTAGGGCATCCCATGACCTATATAAAATTCATTTTACGCCTGTTTCTTCTTACCTTCCTGATGGTTTTTAGACCTTTCTTCTGCAGTGTCAGTGGACAGTTCCACACCATGCCTTGCACAGTGCACGCCCCTTCCAGTCTTTCCTCCTTCTTTCCCTGCTTGATCCTTGAATTTGCTCTCAATCCACTGCAGCTGCATCCTCAGGGACTCTATCTCCTGGCTCCTGCGCTTCACCTCCACCAAAAACACATCTTCCACCAACCTGGTCACCTCAAACATGGCTGTCTTCACTACAGCCTCCATCACATCTGAAAGCTGGGTCTGAAAGGTGACTATGAGGGTGTCCAGGTCCGACATGGTGCACTCTATCAGCCTCCCTTGTCTATTAGCTGTTACTCACAGGGCTTATGTGCTTTAGTGAATGAATGCAAAGGAGAATGACGTTTGATGTTTTATTAAATGGTGTATTGTAATCCTGCTACATGTTGTAAGCTGAAGGCCATAACCGCAGAGTAATTTCTATTCAACAATACACCAATTTTCCGCTGTCGGTATTCCTCGTGAGGAGGGATAAGCTTTTATTAATAACATTATTAATGGTTATTAATAAAAGCTTTATTAATAACCATTAATTAGCAGCCTAACGCGATATTTACTGATATGACACGTCGATTTGAACTGTCAGCTAGCCAGCTAATATTTAGCTGTAGCATTCGTGTGATATCGTTTCCGGTACGAGTGCTACAGACACTGTAAACGGGAGTGAAATCTTAATTGTCGAGATGTTTCACGCGTGGGTTTTTGCTTTCGATTGTAACAGCTGTTTAGATAAGGGAATTAAATTGCGTTGAACGAAGCTAGCTACTTATCACTCGCCTGTGGTCCTTGTTTTTGCTCGTGGCGTCACGCACAACGCAGTACGGTGGCCTCGACTGGAGACGAGTAAAAAACGAAACGCGTTTTACTAAAGTGAAACCATCAGGCTGCACCTGGCAGTCAGTTTTAACTTGTAATCGTTTTGCAGACATTTTTTTTTTCATATTTTCTTTGCGGCCGACAGGACAGCGTTTGAAAATGTGAAGAAGAGTTTAAATTTTGGACTTTTCATACTACATGAAAGTAATTAAGTATTAGATAATTAAATGACAGAAAATCTCCATTTTTTTTTACTGTCTACTACAGAATTTATGGGCAGTTAGAACTAACAGAACTTATTCTTTTGCACATTATTTCTTTCTTTTACTAAAAAACTATTAGTTTGGTCGTAGTTTTTCTATCATGTAGAAAAACTAAGTTTTCTTCCATTTTTTATTTATTTATTTATTTATTTATTTTGTATCTTGAGAATTAAATATGTAGCTAAACTTCTTTACACAAACAGAAGAGGCAGTGGTTTTTCCCACTTGCCTGCTTTAGGCCTTTCCCTGAGTCCAGATCTTAAATTAAATCCACTTTTTAGTTTACAGTTCTGTCTCATATCCCCACAACAAACCTTTGAGCCTCAAAAAATTAACTTCCAGCATTCTTGTGAGGATAATATGCACCAATTTTTACCACGTTGTGGTGGAAATGTCTTTAAGGAAAATGCTAGTGTATATAATACTAATAATAATATTACTTTTTTTAACAACAAAATAAAAACATTAGGTAAACAAATGAAATCGCAACTATAAAATGAATCAAAGTAATTTGATTGTACTCTTTCTATTCCTTTAAAAAATATATTTAAATGTATCAGGCCCTAGATTTCATTAGGCAATAAACAGGCAACATGACTTTTAAACTATAAAAACAGTGCCTCTGAATTTGTTTTGAGAACACAGGCTCCTAATACACATGGGACCAAGACTATTCAGCTGCTGTCTAGATCACAGTGCTGTGTGGTGTGTGTGGTAGGGATGGTTATATTTACCATAAAAGATTCATCAGTTGTATGAATTCATATTTCATGAGCAAACAAAACTGACTGTTGAAGAAAAAAAGCCCCTGTTAAAAAAGTATTATTCTGACATCTCTGCTTCTTTTATGCGCTTCATGAAGGCAACAAATGTATTTTAAATATTGGGCAGAACATCTTCTTTGAGTCTGTATCTATCAGCTGTCAATTGTTTTATTTGTATGGCTCTTTATTATATACAAACATTTACAAAAAAAATCTTATTTTGTCATACAGGATTCTCTTTAGTAGCCAACTTTAGACAATAAAAGTTAAAACACACACACGTGTTGCATCTTGTGTTTGTCCTGAGTCAACCTTTTCTCTTTACTCTTGTAAATCTAGAAGCTCTTATTGACGTTTCCAATCAATACCAGATCTTACAGCATCAAATAAAGCATTTGAAGAAGCTGAAATCAGACTTATGCTAGGCTCAGTCTACAAACTACAGATGTTTATATAACTTCTTGCTCCACACAGATGGTGAATTGACCAAGAAACACAACAAAGTACACATAGATATCAATCCATCTCTTCGACTTATCCTTTCCTGGGTCGAGCCGGGGGGCCCTATCCCAGCTGTCTAAAGGCAAGAGGCAGGGTACACCCTGGACAGGTCGCCAGTCTGTGGCAGGGCTAGCACATAGACCAGTGGTTCTTAAAGTGTGTGGCAGGTGGGGCGCCAGTTACCTGGCAGAAAAGTTATGCGGAACTAATGATTAACATCGGGATCACTTTTATGGCGGTACAAATAAATTCGTGGCAGTTACATAAATAATATGCGCATCCGCTGAAAAGCTGCAGCCGTTTGTGTAAGTTGATAGTCGCAATAAAGAAGTGCTGAAAAGCTAGGCTTTTCTTTCTTTGTTGTGTTTAGAGGGGGCGTGTCATGTGGGGAATGATGTAAAATGTTTGAGAACCACTGACATAGACAGCCATTCTGACTCACATTCATGCCATGGGCTATTTAAAGTTTCCAATTAACCTATCTCCACTATCTGCATGCCTTTGGACTATGGAAGGAAGCTAGAGTAGAACCCACGCAAACACATGCAAACTCCACACAGAAAGACCCCTGCTGATGGTGGAATTGAACTAAGTACCTTCTTGCTGGGAGGCAACAGTGAAAATCAAACCATTACTCCATTACTACCTGGGTGACGTCATTAGGAAGTATGTGCCAAGAACTAACTTCAGGAAACAAGAATATAAACAGATGATGGCATCTAAAGCCAGTTTTATTTTCAAAGATATTTTTGGTCAAGTTTTTCAGTTATACTCCAAGGCAGTATATTTTTAATGAGTATAAAATATGCAGCAATAACTGATTACAAATGAGACTTATTTAACTGAATGTGATAGACCTTATCTATCCATCACAGGCTCATTAATATAAATATTCACTTAAACCTTGAGATAGCACAAATAATATTAAATAATTTGATACTTCTTCTCCCAAGGAATTATAGATCTGTCATGTGCTTGCGTTGATGGGATTTCAGATGATCCAGGCGTTTGAAGCTGAGACCGCAAACAGTGCAGCAGTATGGTCTTTCCCCTGTGTGGGTACGCTGGTGAACCTTCAATATGTCTGCTCTTGTGAAGCTCTTGTCACACATGGTGCACCGATGAGGTTTTTCCTGTGTGTGAATTCTCTGGTGCAACTTAAGATTCCATAGACGGCTGAACTTATTCCCACATACTGTGCAGCAATATGGTTTGTCCCCTACTTGACCACATTTGTGTGCTTTTAGGTCAGAAAATGAAGGAAAACCTTTACCACAATGGCTGCAGAGGTGAACCCCTTGCCCTACATGAGTCCTTTGGTGGGCTTTAAGGTTACAAGCTTGAGTAAAGGTCTTTCCACACTGGTTGCAGGAGTATGGGGGCACTTGTCCAGTGCCTTTGTGTGTGTGTTTGTGAGCCTTGAGGGAAGCAGAATCCGGGAAGGACATGGAGCACTGGTTACAAGTGTATCTCCTTGCTCCTCTCACTGTTGCCTGATGTTGCATCTGTTGTCCCACGTTTAAGGTATCGCTGTACGTATCTGAAGACTCATACATATCCTCAGTGCTGTCTAGAGAAGGGCCAATACGAATACCCTGGCCGCGGAAGCTGAATCTACTACCTGAATCACTGGACACTTGTTCAGGGTACAAGACATTTGTGTCCTGCAGATACCCCTCCTCATTAATTAGTAAACAGCTGAACTCTCCACTTACATCAATGTTAGTCCTAGAGGGGGAACCTGAGGGTGAACCTTCCTGATGCTTTCTATTCCGCTGAGTGCCTGTTTGGTAAGCTTGATGATCAGCTCCTTCTGGTGCTTCCACATCCTCATCATAATGGCCCACATAACTCAGATCTTTGCCCAGGTGCGATGGTGAATGTATCCCATCAAAATTACCCATGTCTATTATTCCAGTGTCTCCATATCCAGACTTGTCAATGCCATCTAAGTCTTCCATGCCGTACCTGTTTGGGAACAGAGGTTCAGAAGGTTCACCCGAGTGTCCATCATTGTTTGATTCTGCTCTCTGCTCAAATCCAGTTTCCCAATTTACTTGGCACTTTGGGATCTTTTGGTCATTAAAACATTTACTGGGTCCTGGAAGAGCTGACACATCTGCTTCTGAAACACGAGTAGTGTGAAAAAGTTAAAATAGCCTCACTGCATTCAATATACACCATACATTGTGTTGTCTCTATTTGTACAGCACTTGAAAAATTAACGAGAAATTAATTTGTTAAATTTTCTGCATGTACTTGCACAGAGACTTACCATCTAAGCTGATGTGCCACCCTTGCGACTCATCATTTTCTGGTGGGATCTGAAGAGCTTCTTCCTTGAACAGTCCAGTGCCTTGAATACCTGATGACTGGGAAAAAAAAGTGGAAAGGCAACATTAATCCATCAGATTTTACCTTAGTTGCTTTAAGTAGAACCCTAACTTTGGCAAGCAGATCTAACTTAATGCTTAAGAGTTTTTCAAACAAAAAATAATTAAAATACTTAAAAATATTACATGGATGCTGTGTAATGTGCACAGTCAGTTCCCATACCCCCACAATTTTTAACAATATAAATAATTCAATTTTCATGGTGCATGGGTCAACAAGAGAGCATTAGTGAACATGTCTCTCCCCCCCCCCCCCCCCCCCCCCCCCAAAAAAATCACATTTCGTCAGTTTACCCATACCACAAATGTTTCCTTGGTTTATCACACTCCCTGCAGTGGCTCTACACCCCATAATATGAGACTAAGTGGCTTAAACACACATTTTATACACAACTTTTGTTTTGTAAATTTATGAAGCTGTATAATGTAATAAAACTATCATACCTGTGTTGCTTTTGTGGCACTTTGGGGCTCTCTTTTTTCCTCTCCTTCCTTCTCATGGCTCAGTGTACATCCATCAGCTCCCTGGGAACTATTTATTTCTTCATGAAGCACAGTCTCCTGTTTCAGGCTTTTCTCTGAAAATAATAGATTTTTTTTTCATTTTTTTCCCATTAGAGAACATGGCTTTTCTTGAATTTCAAAGATTTAGAAAACAAAATAAGGCAAAGGTCAGTTGAGTCATATAATGTCAAGAAGATTGCCTCTGAGCTCTAGCAATCTTTTTTAAGCAGCAAAAAATGAAACAATTTTGGTGTTTAGTGAAAATCATAATTAACAGTGGGTGATCAGAATCTGTTTATTTTCCCAAGTATGTTTAACTTAGGGTTACAAATCCAAAAGCCAAAAGGAGAAATATGTGAATATGTGGCTATGAACATAGTCAAAAGAAACATATGATTATGTTTCTCTTAAAACCCACAAGAAATAGAATTATAGATTTCTTCTTTTGGGGAAGAGATGTAGCAGTATATTACAAAGTTGTACAGACAAAGTATTTTAAATTAACTTTTTTCCCGCATTCTGGTGCTTGATTTGAACTTAAGCACGTTGTCTTGACCATGTCTGCATGCCTAAATGCATGGAGTTGCTGCTATGTGATTGGCTCAATATTATTTGTGTTAATGACCAGCTGAGCTGGAGTAACTAATGAAGCAGCCAGAAAGTGTTTATTCATTTGTGATCAAATTCTCCACCTGGCTTCATAAGTACTAGTTACACAAGTAAGATATGCAGAAGTCAGGCACCACAGTGTGAATAATGCAGATTAAAGAATATATAATGCAAGTTTATGCACTGGAAGTACCTTTATTTCCAGGCAAAATTTTAAAACAACCACAAAGTGTTTAAAATGTATTCTGTGTATGCTGCATTTATACAGCTGTGGCCTGAGGTAGTGTAGTCTAACCCCAAATACTTAAATAATCACATTTCTTAAAATATTTGCAATATTTATACACCTAGTTTTGTTTGTAATGGAATTGTTAATGTAATGTTAATTCTAATGAAAGGTTAACTCTTCATTAGCCTTGAGAAAATAAATACAGGTAAAACATGGACGACTAACCCTAGAAAGACCCACCTGAGGTTCTGGGTTGGTTCTCACTGGATATCCCGACTTTTCCACAGTCAATGCATCTCCCTCTCCAGTCTCCCTCTCGTTCTTTGCGACGAGTCTCCGACCACTTCAGTCGTCTCTTTAAGGACTCAACCTGCTCCCGGCACCGCGTTACCTCTTCCAAAAAACTGTCCTCCACCAACCGGGTGATCTCATACATAGCAGCCTTGAACACCGTCTCCATGACGCCAGAAAGCTGTGACTGAAACGTTAGTATAGTCTCCGCCATTATAACTGCGCTGTGGCTTAAAGTCTTTTTAATAAACCGAAAAGGAGGAGAAAAAAAAGACTGGCAATTCAAAGCCTGTTGTTGTTGACTGGCTAAAGCTAAAGTCGGTGTCTCTAAAGTAGATGTGTCCGTTTCTTACACGTGCTTTTTGTGTAGTTAATGATTTATGGGTTGTATCGGTTGTCCGAGTTTACAGCTTGGTTGCTTTCATGAACCCTGCTGTTTAAACAAAGTGTCATGCTAACGTTAGCTGCAACTAGCTCGCTCCATCAGTTCTGATTTATGTTTAACGGATTCTGGACACTATTTAATTTTAGAAAACATAAGCTCGCTTGAAATTTTTAACATAAATGATCGCATTCTTTACATATCGTGTATTTAGAACTCAGGCTTAGTAGAAAAAGTAATTCAGTAGCTTAGCTTTACTCTTGCGTTATGACATTTCTCCCGATTCCGTAAACAACGACACTTCCGGTATCTAAATACGGGTCGTCGATTGGAACAATTTTCATGCTACGGAAGAAAGAAAAGAGAACTGGTTCCAGTGGGAAACGTGCTTAAAGAGCACTAAATGACAGTAGTGGATGAAGTAGTATTGTCATATTAGGATAATGTTCCATAAATAAACAGTTTCACATCCAAATTAAACCTTTTTGTTGCTTCAGTTAAATCCCATTTTGCAACTTATAGTTCACCTCTTTCACTTATGAGACAGGAAGTGTTTTCTCCGTGTAAATTGTGTGCTTTTTGTGTCATTTTTTAGACAACAAGTAGATTAGAAAGATAACTGTTTTAGCATATGAGCACAGCATATGTTATGTGGGGCACAGCCAGCCCATAAAAGGGTTCAGTTTGGCTTGATGAAAGGCAAAATTTGAAAATTGCAGTGCAGTCATAATTTTATTAAATAATTTAATAATTATTTAATTTTATTAAATAAATAATTTTATTAATGTCAAAAGGAGCGATAGTAACTACAGAGATGGTTCCTTAAACTGGTCAAAGAGGACATGCAGAGGGTGTGTGTGACAGAAGAGGATGCTACAGTTACGATGAGATGGAGTCTAAGTAATGACTTATTTGGAAAATATTCTTTACGATTTTAAAGATCAGTTCATTCACTTTTGGAGGAAGGGGAGTAAGTAAAAGTCGGTAAATCAATAAATAAAAGTAAATTAAAAAGCACATGGAGTAAATTAAAGTTATGCATGAATTAAAACAAGTTCGACACCCCGGGTATCGTAAAGTTCCAATTAATCCTCCACTCCAGACGGTGGCGGTAATGCTCTTAAAAGCTGTTTACCAACTGCGGTTAAAGCAGAATCGACGAACAAGAAAGCATAATCTCAGCTGCAACGAAAAGATTGAGGTCTCTTGGTGTTGTGTGGGATTATACGACGGTAGTAATAATAATTCGGCGCCGACAGATTTCCTAGTTTATTTTTTTGTTTACTGACTGAACTTCTTCAAAAAGCAAAGTTTGGCTTGAAGTGAAACACCGGATGCTTGCGTAAGTCAGTCAGCCAATGTGCGTCACACAAAGCAGAGACCGCGTCCGTCCGTCCGTCCATGTGAAGAAGCCATGTTGGCGGAGCTTCTGACGGCGTGCCTTTAAAAAAACGCCAGAGTAAAGACACTCTTTCAGGTGGGCTCGTATCTGTTCCAGGAAGTACAGTACGACATACCAAGATGTCTTCGGACGATTTTCAGACGAAGTATGCCTCTTTCATGGAGAGCATGCTGAAGAGCGCTGTTGCAGAAACCACGAAACTTTACGAAACTATGGTTGACGAGCTGAAGGCAGAAATATGCAAAATCAAGAAGGAGAATGAGGACCTCAGAACAAAATGCAGCCAGTTTGAGAACGCGAAAAGCCAATCGGGCAGTTATCAAAGAGAAAAACAGCCTCTTCCTGGGCAAAGCAACGACTTCGAGAAATGCGACACAGCCGTGCAGTGTGGTGAGTTGCACAGCATGCTAGCCACCCCGAGCTAACTAATATTAACAGTTATAACTGGCTTATGATGGTATGTGTTGTGTTTAGCTAACATTTTACGTGTATTCATGTTATCTGGAACACACTGAACATCATAGCTGTTAATGCTTGCTTCTCAGCATAGTCATCTTGAGCGTGGGATCCAAAATGGGAGGGAAACCATACTAGTTTCTCCATTTTTAGAGGACAGTGAACGTTGGTCCAAACTTAAAAAAAAATCGTCTTTTTATGGCTACATAGAGCTCTAAAATGTTTTACACATATATATATTCATAAGGGACGGAACAGATGCTCCATAATTATTCAAATGAAATCGAGCATTGGTATAACTGATTTGAGCTAAATTGACTGCTCCTTTACAGCCCAGACACAACACTTCTATCTTTATATTGGTTTTTATCTATAAAATACAATTAGGATTGGCTAAAGGAAGCCAGAACCTCTTCTAAATTGGCCAATCAGTTCTTTATGCCCCCCGAGTATATTTCTTTTTGTTCGTTCTGCTGTAGTTTACAGACCGTTACACATTACAAATTTTTTACGTCAGCATCCTGGTCGTGGACACCCATGTCACGTGCAAACCTGTTTCTTATTCTGTTTGTAACTACGTTCACACTCAGTGGTACTAAGGTTTTCCCACACAGGAAGCTGGTGAGGTGCAAATGAGGGGCTGATAACAAACTGCAGTCTTCTAATGGCACTGGTATAGTGCCAGTCAAAACCACTAAGACGTATTTAAAAAAAAAAAAATTAAACTGAACTGAAATCTTATCAATGTATAGCTTTATTCCACACTTGTATTTAGATATTGATAAGTTGTGTAATAACTCTGAAACAGAAACTAGAATACAAAGGTTCATAAACTTGTATCACAGATGTTTTTGTGTACCCTAATGCAGTGTTTAAAGAGCATTCTGATAACAACTGTACTTTCAAAACATCAGAATATTTTTTTCCTTTAGAGGAGATGATTAAGACGAAGTATTAACCAAACAATTGTTTAAGCGAATTGCTGCATATCTGTAGTTGTTAGAATGTTTTGCAGAAATTAGAATCCTTTCTCCCTAGTAGCTACTCAACGCGACTTGACTCTACTCGGTTACTGCCATTTTCTGTTATGATTGAGTACCACCTAGTGTGCGTGGGGTCATTATAGCAGTGCGTCTGGAAGTCCCAGATTTGAATCTGCAACAACAGTATTAAGGCCTATACATAATGACTGTGTTGCGAAAAAAAGATATGAAACTATGAATGCAAACTTGTTTAGACACTTGTGTAGAAGGGCAATACAGATTAATGAACATTTTAACAAATGTAAATATGCCAGATTATACCATTGGGCTGATTTTCATCTGCAGACCCTCTGGCAGGTTGGTGTTAAACGGAAGTTAGTAAAAACATACAGAGACACTATTTACAGATCATGTGACAAGGACAAAAACAGTGATCACATTATATTAGAACAAACAATGACAAAAAGAGTGGACACAGAGGACAGTATAGATGACAATAACGGAAACACATCAGTTATTAGGGCTGTGCGATATGACCAAAATCTCATATCCCGATATAAGAATTCTATCGTCCCGATAACGATATAAATCACAAAAATGTAACATTTTCTGTAAATTCTATGAATCTCGGGAAGCTCGACTTGCGGGAAGTGTTTCCAGCTGCCCGTCATGTAGCTGGAGTCGAGTGTTTTAACCGATGCATGAAACGATACATTTTTAGACATAAGTTGTAACGGCCGCTGTTTTCTTTGTGAGCATTTATTACACGGCGTGCTGCGGGGAAAAGCCTGTTCTAACGTTTGAGTCTAAGGTTTATTTTTTTAGCACCTGGCGGCTCTTTTTTACTTCTCATCCGTAAATAATCTGCTCTTTCACGTGATTCAGTTTATTTTGAAAAGTCTCAACAGGATCTTGAACTTTATTGTGAAAGGTTTATGTGGAACATAAACAAGCGGATACGCGATGGTGTTACCGTCGTTGTTGCTAACCACAACGCATAAAAACAGGCGCTTGTCCGTCCGTAGTGTGGTTATATTAAATATAAGAGAAAGAGAGAACTTTAAGAAATTAATATAGCCACTACAGTGACCATCAAAACGATGAAAAAATATTGCTGTTAACAGTTTATTTTGCGACACCACAAAACAAACGATAGCGTAAAATAAAACGATAGACGTTTTTATATCGTCATCCAATATATATCGTTATATCGAACAGCCCTATCAGTTATATTGCACAAACTCCAGTATTGCACATGGCCTGACTGTCCTGATATTGCGCTGACCCATTACACTAATAGTTGGTTCCCTTTTTTTTTTTTAATACACTCTTTTTCACGTCCAATATAAAGCATGATTATTAAACATGATCACATGTTTGTGTGTCCCTCAGCCACCCTTTTAAGTGACTCTTAAAGATGGGGATACTTTTACTTTCCCACACTGACAGTGGAAGGCTATTCCAGAAGCTCACTCCCTGATATGTGAAAAGGTGGTCCGTCTAAATGCCACTTCACAATCACCTCTAACAGTGGCTCGAGTCAGTCGAGACCCAGCAATACTGCTAGACTTTTGTTTAATACAATCACTCACTGGTGGAAGCGCCAGACGATGTATAACTTTGTATATTAGACAAGCAGATTTAAATAAATATAACGCGTTGCATTTTTGCAAAAGAATCATGCTCAAATAATGCACTGGTAAAAAAAAAAGAAAAGAAAAGAAAATGAAGTCGACATCAAGTTATGATGAGCTGGTCCTTATGCTTCTAAACAAGAGAAGAAAGAAATGGAGATTCTGGTTTCATCCAAATCTCAAGTAAAGGCCACAGCAGGGATAATTTCATGGTTTGATCCCGGCGCTGAAGCTGTATCACGATCGCTTTCATACTGGCTCAGGAGGTCAGTGGGGCAGTTTGAGCTCGTGTTGGCAAATTTAGGACCACATTGACGAGGTAGGGAAATAATTTTACAGATTAACATTTACCCAATTGGCATACCAGCATCTAGTTGTGTGTCTGAATTTTAAATGGTATTGTTCTACTATTATCATATTATTGTATATGCAGTACCGGTGCCTGTTTTTTACCCTCGAGTACAACATAAATGCAGTGGTT
Organism: Neolamprologus multifasciatus; assembly: GCF_963576455.1. NCBI lineage: Eukaryota > Metazoa > Chordata > Actinopteri > Cichliformes > Cichlidae > Neolamprologus > Neolamprologus multifasciatus. The sequence continues at coordinate 6,248,241 of NC_140444.1, read as the reverse complement.
TGATTGGTCAGATCTGTTTATATGCATCCAAAACACTGAAAGAGGTGTCACTGCCATCCTTTAGAACAAGCACAATGTAAGACTTCATATGTATTGGTGGTTGTTCATACTATTTGTCTTATAGTCCAATCGTGACTATATCTTACTTTTTCCCATACTGTACCGTTGTCTACCTACAGAAGAGAAAGACAGTAATATTATGAATGAAGCAGACTTCTTTATTGTAACAAAAAAAATATGATGCAATTTAAAATAAAATTAAAAAATACTGATTTAAGCAGCAGATAAAGTTATTGACTCTTGTTACCAACTCACTGGCAGTAATCATTTTTCTCAGACGGCACTTTCCCAGCTATGCACAGAATGAATGTATGCAGCTGTGTCATACTTGGCTACCACATTGGGTTTGTGGTAAAGCCGCATAGCAGATCCATATATGAGCCTTCATTGAGATAGTACTGCACTTATTGCGCAATTTAACCTCCCCCCAAATTAATATTTTTTTGCCTTGCCATTGAGTTAATATGTCCGTTTATTAATGTTCTCCTTTGTTTACATTTGAACATTTCTTCAACTTGTACTGGGGATATATATATATATATATATATATAAAGAAGTTTTTCTTTTTAATCTCTGTATTTGTGGAATTGTTCCATACAGTATAGTTGTAGTATTTTCCTAAAGACTTACTAAGAAATAAATCATCTCTGATTTTTATAATGGTTTTATGTTAACCCTTTAAAGCCAGTAACTATTTTTAAATCACTCTAGAACTGGAACCACGTAGCGCAATAATTTCTTTCTGCATATGAAACCTGAGGAGTTGTACTTACATCTTATGCCATCAGCTTGTCCTAGGTCACGGTTTCCTACCACATATAGCTTGAGTACAATCCTAATTGTACTCAATGATATGCAAGTCAATTTATAACTTTAATATGCTTTTCTTAGTAGAAAATAATACTTAAACCAAAATTAAATTTTTATCCTTACTTAGAAGTAAAAACAAAGCTTGATAGGGTAAGACATGGGTAAGTTATGCAGACACCCACCAGTAGCCAGAACTTCAAAACACAGAGTAAAGCGGTCTTTTCAGTGGACCTGGCCTGGTGACAGTGGTCCGGGGTGTGCATATATGTGCAATAGGGCTGCCACAAATGATTATTTTATTAGCCGACTAGTCACCTATTATTTTTGCGATTAGTCGACTAATCAGATCATGCGTCCATTGGACGTAAACCTTACAGCGTATTGCACCAGCATGCATCTGCTCTTATATAACTATCATTAGCTTACAGCTTTAAGTGTTTAAGGTATGTGCTAACTAAAAATAAAGACAAGATGATAGTATATTCTCGAGCATCTGACACTTGATAATAACTGATAATCAGTTGTCTGCTTGACGTTTATTCAGCTGTGTAAAAACTATAGCTTTAATCTCAGCCAAACAGATTTGCTCAGGAACAAATAAAATACTGAAAAAAACCAAACAATAACATTTTTAAGTTATCTAAGTGACTTATATATCATGTTTAACCAGAGTAGCGAAAGTTCCTGAATTTGGACACAACTATGATACTGGACACAGCTTCTTCTTCTTTGGGGTTTAACTGCAGCTGGCATCCTTGTACATGCAGTGCTGCCATCTTCTGTTTCAGTCCGTTATTACACTCTTAAATCCTACTACTTATTCCTGCGTCTTTTGGGATCTTACAAAGCTTCAAACTTTTGTCAACTATTAAATTAGTCGTCAACGATTTTGATAGTCGACGTAATCGTGACTAGTCGACTAATCGTGGCAGCTCTAATGTGCACACAATTTTCTCCATAGTGAGTTCAAGACTTCAACTACAGAATACAGTAGCCACCTGGAGTCCAGTGGACTCCAGGTGGCTACTGTATTCTCTGTTCTCCAGCCTTTGTGAGCATAGTATAGCAGCACTAGCTCTATACCTGTTGCCACTTCTGGTTAGAGTGGCCTTCCAGCTTGCAGCTGATCTCCAGAGAATTGCAAGGTCTGCCACTGCCAGCTCCAGTTCTAAGTGGTGGCATTGCGGTCTTCGCTTTTTTCTGCTGGTGCAATAAAACTAGTTCATTACTCCCCTGGAAATTGTCGCTGTACTCAACTCTCTTCTGAACTCTGTATTCTTGAACAATTAGTTATTCTGTTTTTTTCTTTGTGTGTTTGTATGTTTCTCTTTACAGATATTGTCTCCTTCCGCACAGTGTTGGTCGAGCAATGTCAGCCACTGGGGCAGTCATCATTAAAAAACCAACAAATGTTACACGCTGGTGAGAGGTTTGGATATGGTTTGCAGGAGCAGGGAGGAAATTCTCAGATGACATTTATACTTGTCAAACAGGAGGTTTGTGTGTACCATAGCAGCATTAAAAAAATAAAATAAAATTTTTTTTGCACCTTCTCAAAACCTACATTTTTGTCCTCCTCCTACAGGAATCATACAGTGATACTTCTCTACGGTCTGAGTTAAAAGAAGAGGAAGTTGAGTCTGCAGTGGCCTCTGAACAAGCCCTGAGTAATGTTTCAGGTGAGTAATTTAAACTGACGGTTTTGGAATAAAGAAAGAATTGTAAGAATTAATTAATGGCATTTTGAATTTACTCATCAGCAAATTTATTATTCCCCAATTATCTTGTGATGGTCAAATGTGTTTAGTTAACTGAATGTCATAATCAACTGCTACTTCACTGAGATTCTGCCTCTGTGTATGAACCCTAGCTCTGTTGTCTGAGAGAGCTGTTTGAAACCGTAGTGCAGGTCTTCCCCACCTGCTGCAGATTGTGTTAGAGCACAACAGCAACTGCCATCCTTAGCTACAGTTTAATTTTTGTGTATGTCTAGCCAGGAGATGAAACCTCATTTGGGAAGCAGCTTGACGACAACACAATAGCAGTCAGTAGGGAAAGCGCAAGGTAGAAAGGGTTGAGGCTAAATGGTTGGCAGAGTTTAAACATCCAAAATAACAGTGGAAGATTATTCACCAGTAAACAGGTTGTGTGTGCAGCATTTCCCAGTGGTATTATATGATGAGTGCCAAATCAAAAGAGGATTTAGTACATCTTTAAAAAAATAAAATAAACAGTTCCCTTTAAAAGAATTGTATGGACCATGTAATGTTAAGGGGAAAAGAAAAAATGTCTAACTAAAGTTTCATTGTTCCAGAGTTTTCTCTGCCTTAGTAACTTTTCCTCTTATGTTTCTTCTGACATCTTTATCACTGTGGTGCCTAGGTTCTTTACACGTCTCTTTAAATGGAACTGAAAATGAAGGGATGCTTATTAACCAGGAAGATTCAACAGAAGAAACTACATCAGCTCGAAAAGATGAAGAGACCAGAATGGTCCGAGAGGTATCCTGTATGGGAGAGAGTAGCCGTTCAGAGGGAACGCAGAGCCAGACCACTGATTCAGAACATTCAATAGTTATTTCACTTGCTGCAATGACGGACAATATCAAAGAAGAGTCTGAAGTTGATCAGGAGACATCAGAAGTAGAGACACAGGTTCTTCAGCAATGTCAAAGAGATGGTGAAACAGTAAATGAAAATGAACAAACTGCTATTACTGTACAGCCATCTGCACATGTGCACTGTGCAGATGAACAGTTAGGGGGGTCCATATTGGTCAACAAAGAAGTTATTTGTGAAGAATTAAAAAACAGCTTGGCAGAAGATGAAGCTACTTCCAAAACGAATGTGTCAGTACGGCGTAGAAGAGGACGGCCACCAAAGAAAATTAAACCAAAAGAAGCACTTGTGTCATCATCTTTTGATGCCTTAAAAGGCCAGGAACAGTTGAACACACCTTCAGAAACAGTTGACAAATCCACTGCTGTAGATGCAGTGAAGATTTCTGCTTCTGCCTCTCCAAGATCATCTGGGATTCAGTCGAAAGAGACTTCATCTACTGCCAATCCATCTGTACAGGAGATGGCAAGCACTGATTTCAAAAACATGGACAATAGAAAGGCTGGTTCTCTGCCTGCTTCAGTTTTGTCTTTGAGTAGCAGTTCTTCTGAAAAGCCAGTAGACCCTGAAACTCAGCAGCTTCCCACAGGTGTAGAGAAAGAGGCAGTTGAGGCTCCATCCATTGAAGCTTTATCTGCAAAGAAAACATTGAACTCTCCTCCATTGGACTCACCACAACTGACACCCAGTCAGCACAAGGAACGTCGCACTTCTGCAACACTTCAGGATGCAATGCTGCTAGTTGAAGCAATGAATCAGTCAACAATTGGAAATATTACTCCATCTTCCGGAAAAATTTCATCGTCTTCCGAAAAAATTTCATCACCTATGACTCATTGTGCTCCCTGTGTGGATACCCTACAAACAGTGGACAAAATCCTAGCTAAACCACAGACACAGAATCTTACTGTAAAATCTCAGTCAAGTGTAGAGGCCAATGAAACCCTCAAAGGATTTGTTACACCACAACAACAGCAAGTTTTATCAAATGCTGCTACTCAAACTTTTGTCCTGCCATCTTCCCACCCCGTAGCACCCAGAAAACTGACTAAAATTAGGCCTAAAATAATAACTGTTGTGCCAAGAGTAGGACCATCTCACAATATAGCATCGTCTACAACAAAGCTTTCTTCTATAGAGTCGAGGACTACACACAGTAATTTACTTGCAACTTCTGGAGTTGCAGGGTTACCTCTGGAAACGCCTTCACTTTTCTGTCTTCCTCAACAAACAAATACTACCTCCATGACATTAATCCCAGTTTCACAGTTGACTAAACCATCAGAAAATCAGCAAACAGGTGGTCCACCACACAAAAAAATAACAATCATAGTTCCAATACGGTTGGCAGCAGTGGCACCAAGTAAACATCCGCCACAGACAATAGTTGTGAAAGCAACGCAAGAGGCAGCAATGCCTCATGATGTTCCTGTCACATTGACATCTGCACAGTCGACTACAGCTTCACAGGAGTTAAGTGTTTCAGCTTCCGATGACACAGCATTCTCTCAAAGTGAAAACACAACCGACAGCCCTGAATCTCCTGAACAAACTGCCTCTGTTTCTGAAGTGATAAGCACTCCTACAGAAACCAGTTTAGAACAGTCAGTTAAGATAATTCCAGCATCACAGCCGACTGTTGATAGGAAGCTCACTCCTGTGGTCAGATTAACCAAACTTCCATTTTCAGTATCCCCCAACGAATCTCTTTTGGTATCGAAACTGCTTTTAAAGGGATTTTCTGAAGGTACTATGCAAGAGAAGTCTTCAAAACCAGCAATCTCAGAGAAGCTAGATTCATCTTCAAGCAGTAGTTTAGATGTAACCGAAATGCCTAGTCCTGTGACTCTAAATACACCTCAGAAGTCAGAAGAGTCAAATAATCATGAGCGGGCTCAACTGTCATCTGAAACATTCATGAGAGAGGCAACTGTCGGTGAAGATGTGCAGCCATCTACATCAGCCACATTTGTTGAACCCATTCCTAATATGGACAGCAGTGACGTACAGGAGAATGAATCTGCCATCATACAGCTTACCTCCATGTCCAGAGAGGCATCTGACCCTCACTTACAGATGACTAAAGCACAGTTCTTGGCACAACTGGCAGTTTCACCGATCGTTCAAGATCCAGAAAAACAGGTAAATGCTATTCAGTACATGGGGGTCATAATTTCTATGGTTACACATTGAAATTGATAGTCATCATGTTATGTTGTTGTTGTGGGTTTTGTTTTTTTGTTTTTTATTAAATTAGAACCCCTACAGAATGTGGTACCTATTTATTTATTTTTGTTTGTTCTTTCCATTTTGATAAAGGCCAACTCTGACTTTGCAAATGGTAAAGCTTCTTTGACGGAGAGAAGCTTACAGAAGAAAAGCTTACAGAAAAACTCCTTGGTCGTTCGGCTGCGAAGTCATCTGAAAACTCACTTGCAAGTTAAAAGAACTGAAAAAAGTCTGGAACGGAATTCAGAAAGTGAGACTACCACTCTCATCTCTAAGAAGCTTGGAATAGAGAATGGCAGTCTTAACGGTGAAAAGTCAACTAAGGAAACCAGTCCTGTTTGCCTTGGAAGGAGAGATGTGGTTAAAGATAATACAACTCTAATTAATAATGCCCTATCTTCCATCAGTCCTGTAAGATCTGTACTATGTAATGGTGGTGATTTACCCAAGATGACTGATAATGAGCCAACTTCTAAGAAGAGCAGGGCTAACAGTGATTCCACCACCATGACTCCTAAGGCGGACAGTACACATAGAGATGGTTTAGGCACAGATAATAAAAAATCCACATCTGTGAGTCCTAGAGAGGGTAATTTAAATGAAGAAATTGCTAGTCCTGAAATGACTTCAGTGACTCCTAGGAGGTCTTTGGGTAGGGATAGTCCTAGATATAAAAAATCCAGTTCTTTAAGTCCGAGGAGGTCGCCTTCAGGTAGAAAAGGTTCTTTGAGTTCTAGAAGTCCTAGCTCAACTAAAGAAAGTGGTAGCCCCAAAATGACTAACAATGATACAACCCCTAGAAATGAAAAATCAAGTTCTGTAAGCCTTGTAATGTCAACCAGAGGAAGCACTAGTCCTAAAAAGACTGACTTGCCTTCTGTTAGTCCAAGAACACCTAGTTTGAGGCAGTCTGGCATCCGTAGGAGTTCACTTTTCAGCAAGGATGACTCAAAGACAAAAAGGATTAAAAGGGAATTAAGATCTTTTGGTATAACCACAGATGGCGCTATTACTAGAAGAAATAAAGGTGAAACTTGTTCCCCAAGTGTCAAGTCCCCCACAATAGCTAAAAATTGCATCAGTCGTACAAAGACTGAGGAATCTACACCTGCTAAGAAGCCCAGACTAATCCAAGATGTTACTGGTCCTAAAAGGGGTTTTAAAGTTGTTAATGCTATGAAGTTAGCTAAAGCAGCAAAAGCTAAAAAAATTGCTTCAATGAAAAAGTCTAACAAATCTAAATTGGCAAAAAGTCGGTTATCAGAGAGTCGGACCAACTGTGGGGTTGGGAAAAAAATGTCGAGCTAAAGTTTGGATACCTCCTGTCATGACAGAAAGTGAAATGCCTCCACCATCTTTGTTAAACGTAAAGACGGAGACGGGATCTGATAATCAAAACCCCAGTGGCTCCCCTGATTCGCCCCAACCCAAATTTGTTACGTCACCAATTGTATCACCTCTACAGCCTTTGTCAGTCATAGGTAGGCATCTGCTAAGGAACCAGTGTGGGGAATGTGGTCGAATTCTCAGCAGCAGTGCTGCTCTGGAGAGCCACGTTAGTCTTCATACGGGACACAGGCCCTTCTCATGCACATTCTGTGGGAAGAATTTCCCAGACTCCAAGAGCTTTAAACGCCACGGCCGGGTGCACCGTAATGGTCGGATACATATCTGCCAGCATTGCGGGAAGGGATTTGTCTACCGCTTTGGCCTTACAAAACACATCCAAATGGTGCATGGCAGGATAAGACCTTTCATTTGCCAGATCTGCAAAAAAGGATTCTTCACAAAACGAGACGTAGAAGTACATATTAGGATCCACACTGGAGAGAAACCATTTCAGTGTACCCTCTGTGAAAGGAAATTCATAAGAAGAGTAGAACTGAATGTGCATTTGCGATGGCATAATGGAGAGAAAAGACACTGGTGTCCATTCTGTGGAAAAGGATTTTTAGACTACAATAACCTTAAAAGGCACAAATACACCCATACAGGGGAGAAACCACATGCCTGTCCACACTGTCCAAAGAAATTCACGCAGACGGGTCACCTGAAAAAACATGTTAAAAATGTACATGGTGGTCAGTGAGAGATGGACATGTAAGAAACCATGTTCACCTTGGAACAATGGTATGCTTTGAAATAGGAAATATACATTCTTGTAATTCAGAAAATGCATGCTGTGGAGCAGGTTTTTGTTTGTTTGGTTTTTATAATGGAATTTATATGCAAATGGAGAATTTACTTATTTTCCCTTTTTGAGATAATTATTTTGTATCTTTGTAGAATGGTTTGAGAGTTTGGGAATTTGTACTGATTTGCTGCTTTGTTGGAAATCCATCCATCTGTCTTAAAGAACGGAAGCAACTTAACTAAAGCCAACAGACGAACATGCGTGCCACTTGGTACTGTTGAAAATAAAAACGATGCAATATAGACAGGCTAGACAAGTAAATCTCCCCAAACTGACAAATTGTACTTTAAAGTAATGCAACATAATGATTAGTGACAGTTGTTCTTTATACTAGCTACACTTTTGTTCCTCCTCACTAGCAAGCAGATGAGGAAACTTTCCAGAGTGTTGAACTTTTTTTTTTTTTTTTTTCTTTTTACAATGTTCTGTATGGCACTGTGTGCTCTCTGCAAAGTAAAGTGTAATATAGATGGAGATTGAGGTTTTTCAGAAATATACATCTTTAAATTTAAGTTGGTTTGTCAGAATATGCAGGTATCTTTTTCTCATACTTTTTGATTCAGCAGGTGATGTCACAAGATGTGTGAGAGCATAACCCCAGTTTGGCATGGTATTTCTTCCCGAATGTTGTACCTGAGTTAGTTTAGGGAAAATTGTTAAGGTACATTTGGCTTCAACTCAAGTAAGCCTTTGTGGCATACATAATTTTTTGTTTTGGACGTGGACTTTAGTGTCCTAGTGGCATTTTAAAGCTGTCATCTTTTTCTTTTCTCATTTTGTAATGAGTTCGCCATAATACACTTGCATTCGTTTTTAAATATTGTCAACTGAACACATTAAAAACAGATGTTTTGTTCGTTTTTTAATTGGTAATTTATTGATGTTGTTTTCATATATACAGTTCCAAAAATTGAAGCACTTGCCTATTATTAAAAAAGAAGTATTTGATAAACCTTCCACAATAACTCTGGAAAGCACACCTTGTGACCAGTGTTGGAATTTGGATCTTGGATTTTGAAATATGCACTAAGGTTAAAACGTGTCTTAATTAAATTGAGACTGAAAATATGATCTAATTTCCATTACCCATCTATCGATTTCTGTCAGTATGCCACATGTCATTACTGATGTCTAAATGGCAATGAAGTCTAATTGTATTACTTGCACAGTAATTAACCACCTCATTCAGGGAGGACTAAAAGTGAATCTTTTTTTTTTTTTTTTTTTTTTTTAAAACATATTTTCATTCTGTTTAACAGTGTGCCCTATTTTAACAAAAAAGATGTCTTTGCTTTGGTGTAAATGTCTAATTTTTCTCAGATATGTTTGAAAAGCTAACTTTCCCAAAAATATCAAACACAATATTAACACATTCTTTTACAGCCCTAAACCTCATTGTACATACTGTGAATTTACATTGATTTGATTTTTGTCAAGTCAAGTTGCATAGTTTGTTCGTACTGGCTGTTAAAATGAAAGAATTGTAAATAAACATTTTGTTTATAAAATTATTTTGTGATCATTTAAAAATGTGTAGCACAAGTAATAGCTTTGCAGTCCTGGAGTTTAATGATGACTTTGACTTTATGCTGTACGGTTTCAAATCAACTAATGCAAACCAATATTCTCCAGTGGGAGTAAGTCACAAAAGATCTTGCACTGTTTGTTCTTCACATTATGACCACCATTTTTCAAAAGTCCACACTGCACTCAGGGCCGTTTCTAGACAGGCATATATGAGGGGGCAGAGAGAAATGTAAAGGGGGCACATAGTGGCAATGGAGGCGAGAAAGGTGTGGGGGTTGAGTGGGGTGCTCTGGATCAGGGCTGCCACAAATGATTATTTTGACAGTCGACTAGTCACCAATTATTTTTGCAATTCGTCGACTAATTCGTCGACAGCTTATTGCACCAGCATGCATCTGCTCTTATATAACTATCATTAGCTTAGGACGATCGTGGCTCAATAGTTGGCAGTTTGGCTTATAATCAGAAGGTTGCCGGTTTGAGCCCCAGCTCCAACAGTCTCGGTCATCGTGTCCTTGAGCAAGACACTTCACCCGTTGCCTACTGGTGGTGGTCAGAGGGCCCGGTGGCGCCAGTGTCTGGCAGCCTCGCCTCTGTCAGTGCGCCCTAGGGCAGCTGTGGCTACAATGTAGCTTGCCATCACCAGTGTGTGAATGGGTGGATGACTGAATGTAGTGTAAAGTGCTTTGGGGTCCATAGGGACTAAGTAAGGCGCTATACAAATACAGGCCATTTACCGTTTAGCTTACAGCTTGAAGTGTTCAAGGTATGTGCTAACTAAAAATAAAGAGCAGATGATCGTTTATTAAACTTTAAGAAAATTTGGAGTCTCTCTTCCACAGCATGTCTTTCATCCTGTCTTCCTTCTCTCACTCTAACCAGTCGCAGCAGATGGCCGCCCCTCTCTGAGCCTGGTTCTGCTGGAGGTTTCTTCCTGTTAAAGGGGAGTTTTTCCTTCTCACTGTTGCCAAAGTGATTGCTCATAGGGGGTCATATGATTGTTGGGTTTTTCTCTGTACCTATGAAGCGCCTTGAGGCGACTTTTGTTGTGATTTGGCGCTATATAAATAAAATTCAATTTAATTCAATTCAATTGAGTTTAATAAACTCAGCCGTCTGCTCCTTGCTATCTAAAATATAACAGGACACTGGAGTAAATTCTCGTCCATCTCACACTTCTGTTTAATCAGTTTTCTGCTTGATTTTTATTCAGCTGTGTGAAAACTATAACTTTAATCTCAGCCAAACAGATTTACCCAGGAACAAATAAAATACTGAAAAAAGCCAAACAATGAAATGTTTAAGGTATCTAATTGACTTATATATCATGTTTAACCTGAGTTGAACCACAGGGGGTCTGAAAGCGATGTGCCAGGAGTTTGCTGTTCGTCAGCTCTAGTGAGCCTTGAACCCCGTCTAGCTATCGAGCTGGTGGGTAACAGATGTCTCCGAAAACATCGGAGCACTTTTGCAAATATGTGATGTCTTGATAAATTGAGCAGATATTTGAAGTTTACGCACCCACATTCTTGCCAGAAAATATCTGAAAACTTTATTTTGTGACCCAGAAAGAGTAATAAGAGTAATATTAAAACTAAGTACCTGCTGCCATTGCTGGAAACTGAAATTGACTGGGCCTCGCTATGAATTCTAGGATAGCTTGGTCCACGAAGGATACACCCTACCCATTGTTCAAATCTGGAGAAATGAAGGACGCATTTGTAGGATTCTGCGAATTTGGATAGCCTTCCTTGTGTCGCTGTAACTTAATCAGCCTACAAATGCGGACTCTATAGGATGTGGCCGCTAAATTTGGACACAGCTACGATACCAGAGACTACTTCTTCTTCTTTGGCGTTTAACAGCAACTGGCATCCTTGTAGATGCATTGCATCTTCTGTTTTAGTCCATTATTGCACTCTTAAATCCTACTACTTATTCCTGCATCTTTCAGGATCTTACAAAGCTTCGAACGATGTGCAGACTATGAAATTAGTCGTTGATGATTTTTATAGTCAACTAATCGTGGCAGCCCTGCTCTGGATAACTGTTTTTGTCAGGTAATTGGATTGCACTTTGTCAGGTCTCTACCCAAAGACCTGACCAACTTGGGTGTCCCAACTGAAGGCTGAGCTTCTGCTGGTCAAGCTTTTATGGTCACTAAGGCACGCAAACCCCCTGACCACGTTAAGGTGGCAATCCCTCAGGGGGAAAACAGAAAAGCAAAAAATAAAATTAAGTATTTCTCATCAGATTCTAACAACTAAAAACATGACATTTAACTTAATTGGATAGCCTATATTGAATATATTTGAAACCAACAATAACACTTCACACTATTGCCAATATTAACAAAACTAAAAAGGGTGGGCCCAGTTATAAAAAAGAGAATTCACAAAGTCTTGAAAAATAAAATTTAAAAATAGAAATAAAAAAATAATAAAATATCCATTCAGATCTTTAAAATCAATAACATAAAATCTGTCTTAATTGGAGGGCCTTATTCAAATACATTTGCAAAATTAAGTAAGAACAAAATAAGACCTCTCAACATAGCCAATACTTACAAAACTAAAAAGGGCTGGCACAGTAATAAAAAAACAACAACATAAATACCTTTTATCAGGGTTTCATGGAAACTCAAATTAACACAGAGACATTAAACCAAATTTCCCAGAGGAACCCACCCGAGGGATTAATAAAGTTTTACTATCTATCTATCTATCTATCTATCTATCTATCTATCTATCTATCTATCTATCTAAACGCACCTCATTGCCTGCTCTGCCAAACGGGAGAAAGTACGTTCTTTGCAGATGCACTTCGTCTCAGAGGTAGGTTAATAAATTGGATTTAACTTAACCACAATAATAACCACAATTTGAAGGCAATGGCAAGATGCACGGCATGGATGTTTAGCTGGGGGAGGGGGAGTTCCGAGTGCACGGAGGCAAAGAGCGGATGAGACGTGAAACCTATCATTTAATTTCTACCTTTTCTAGCGGATTATTCAGCAACTGTAGTAAATCTTGTCCATATTTAGTTTGTGGGTAATTTATTATTTTCTTTCTAAACTTCTAAAAGTTTGACTTAATTCAATTCAATTCGATTCAATTTTATTTATATAGCGCCAAATCACAACAAAAGTCGCCTCAAGGTGCTTCATAGATACAGAGAAAAACCCAACAATCATATGACACCCTATGAGCAAGCACTTTGGCAACAGTGGGAAGGAAAAACTCCCTTTTAACAGGAAGAAACCTCCGGCAGAACCAGGCTCAGGGAGGGGCGGCCATCTGCTGCGACCGGTTGGGGTGAGAGAAGGAAGACAGGATAAAAGACATGCTGTGGAAGAGAGACAGAGGTTAATAACAGATATGATTCAATGCAGAGAGGTCTATTAACACATAGTGAGTGAGAAAGGTGACTGGAAAGGAAAAACTCAATGCATCATGGGAATCCCCCGGCAGCCTACGTCTATTACAGCATAACTAAGGGACCAGCGTCACCTGGTCCAGCCCTAACTATATGCTTTAGCAAAAAGGAAAGTTTTAAGCCTAATCTTAAAAGTAGAGATAGTGTCTGTCTCCCGAATCCAAACTGGAAGCTGATTCCACAGAAGAGGGGCCTGAAAACTGAAGGCTCTCCCTCCCATTCTACTTTTAAATACTCTAGGAACAACAAGTAGGCCTGCAGAGCGAGAGCGAAGTGCTCCAATAGGGTGATATGGTACTACAAGGTCATTAAGATAAGATGGGGCCTGATTATTTAAGACCTTGTATGTGAGGAGCAGGATTTTGAATTCAATTCTGGATTTAACAGGAAGCCAGTGAAGGGAAGCCAAAACAGGAGAAATCTGCTCTCTCTTTCTAGTCCCTGTCAGGACTCTTGCTGCAGCATTTTGGATTAGCTGAAGGCTTTTCAGTGAGTTTTTTGGACATCCTGATAATAATGAATTGCAGTAGTCCAGCCTGGAAGTAATAAATGCATGAACTAGTTTTTCAGCGTCACTCTGAGACAGGATATTTCTAACTTTAGAGATGTTGGAAGAACGCAGTCTTACATATTTGTTTAATATGTGCGTTGAAGGACATATCCTGGTCAAAAATGACTCCAAGGTTCCTCACAGTGTTACTGGAGGCCAAGGTAATGCCATCCAGAGTAAGAATCTGGTTAGATACCATATTTCTAAGCTTTTCAGGGCCGGCCGAGTACAATAACCTCAGTTTTATCTGAATTAAGAAGCAGAAAGTTAGTGGCCATCCAAGTCTTTATGTCTTTAAGACATTCCTGCAGTTTAACTAATTGGTGTGTGTTATCTGGCTTCATGGACAGATAGAGCTGGGTGTCATCTGCATAGCAGTGAAAATGTATGCTATGTCTTCTAATGATGCTGCCTAAGGGAAGCATGTATAATGTAAACAGAATTGGTCCTAGCACTGAACCCTGTGGAACTCCATAATTAACCTCAGTGTGTGAAGAGGACTCTCCATTTACATGCACAAATTGGAGTCTATTAGATAGATATGATACAAACCACTGCAGCACAGTACCTGTAATACCTACAGCATGTTCTAATCGCTCTAATAGGATATTATGGTCAACAGTATCGAATGCTGCACTAAGGTCTAGCAGGACAAGCACAGAGATGAGTCCACTGTCAGAGGCCATAAGAAGATCATTTGTAACCTTCACTAAAGCTGTTTCTGTGCTGTGATGAACTCTGAAACCTGACTGAAACTTCAAATAAACCATAATGGGACATGATGTTTGTTTAAGGGGGCATTGCCCCCTCTTGCCCCAGCATATAGCCAGTAGGCCACCACTAATATTTCAGAAACCAAGAAAGTAGCAGTATTTAGATGAAAAAGAAACACCACCAATCAGTAATTTTTGGAAGCACATGTTTATTGTATTTATTTGGACAATGTACAGTCTTCAGCTTTTAGCCCAAGGAATTATAACCCGATACATGACTTCTGTAAGGCATTATGAAGCATATTTCACTGCTGATGTTTTTAAATTTGACTAAAAATTACACATATAATTAACCTATCCTCACCTATCCCCCCCCCGACAACAGACTGGCGACCTGTCTGTCGCCTCTCGATATATGATATATATATATATATATATATAGATGATAGCTGGGATAGGCTCCAGCACCCCCCACGACCCTTAAAAGGATAAGCGGAAGCAAATGGATGGATGGATCATACCCATTGTTTAACCAGTATTATGCCTGCTCATGCTAAAAGCATTGGGTCACAGAAATCTGTGAACATTTTAATGCTGCATTTCAAAAGCAATAAAAAAAGAACAGTCTCACCCACAGATTTCAAAGTAATCAATATTACTTAAAACACTCAGAAACAACTGACTTTTTATTTTCACACAAGTTAAGTATAGATTCATAATTTCATTTCAGTGTTTTGTTTAAACTGAGTTTCCGTAGTCTCCAAAGTTTAGTGGTTAACATTTCATACTGGAAGGAGACACAAATACCTGGAAATGTTGTTTCAAGGAGGTTATCTGACATAAAACTGTGCTAAATCCACCAAGTGGCTATCTCTTATGGTGGCCCCTTTTAAATAAGGGAAAAGCTGAGAGAAGCTTTATTTAAGCTGAACACCAGTAAGCAAAATAGACATTATAGCAGAAGTGCATTATTTTAAATGATTTAAATTTGGCGCAGATTAAAGACACAAGATTAGCATAATGTAACCTGAGTCTTTCAAGGCCTTACTAAGAAGGCAGATACCAACAGGCATATCCACAGTGGCAGCGACAGAGTAAGAGCAGGAGGGACTCCTGACCGAGCAATTGATTGGTAGCATTTTCCCACATTGCCAACTTTATCTACAGCTATTATTTCAACAATCTGTGAGCAGCAGGAGGCATTGTAGTTTGCCACGATGATAGGAGCGCTCAGTGAGGTGTATGTGAGGGTTCCATTACCCTGATGGAGGGAAATGCTCTCTATCCCAGTTCCGTTTCCATCTGTAATGTTAGCTGAGAGCCCCCACTGGAAATGTCCACACTGGGACAGATCACGAGGGCATTTGTTATCCTGCACGCTAACCACATCACATAATGGCTGAATAAAATCTGTAATCTGGAAAAGAAGAAAGACGTGTTTGACATGTGCGAAAGGACTGTCAACATTCAGCTTTTGATCAGTAGGACATGTCTTTACCAGCAATTTGTGTGGATATGTTCAGAAGCGCTTTTGCTTATTTCACTGACTTACCTTGGTAACAACAGACAATCTCAAAACAGCATAATTTGAGTCAGCGCCATTGGATGACTGTGCGTCAATAGTCAGTGTGACATCAGTGCCTGACTGCGTGCTGGCAGGTGGTGTTATGGTCAATGTAGTATTGGCATATTCCCCAGTTACCAGGGTGAGTCTGTCAAGACAAGAGTAAAATATAATAATACCACAGGGGCTACATTTGTTAAATGCATTAAAGATGTGACAGAAACCTAATGCTGTATAGCACATTTGGGCGGAGCAATAACAGCTATTGCTTACCCTTACCTTCTATACCAACTGATTATTGGGGTGACACAGGTTACTCAACCCTTTTATAATTTTAAAGGCCCAACAAATTAGACTCAAACAGGACATAAGCTAGCCGTGAACCCAATTTATGTGTTTTGGTCTAAGTTACGCTAACTAACGTCCCCACTCGTTCCCTTCGGTCAGCTGAGCAGTTGCTGCTTTCGGTCCCAAAGTCACGGCTGAAACTTAGAGGAGACCGAGCGTTCTCTGTTGCTGCGCCGATGCTTTGGAATAACCTTCCTCTCCATATTAGACAGGCTACATCAGTGCCAGTTTTTAAGTCTTTATTAAAAACCTTTTTAATTAGGCTTTTAACTCTGTTAAGCTTTTAACTCTGTGGGTAACTGATATTTTTATTGTTTTTAATTTTATTGCTATGTCTGGTTTTATTACTATGTGCATATTAGTATTGTACAGCACTTTGGTCTACCAGGTGTGTTTTTAAAGTGCTATATAAATAAATAAATGATGATGATGAACTAAGTTTCAAAGATATAAAAATGCTATAAATATTAGCAGACTACCCATATCTTTACAACATTTAACATTTAAAGTATTATTTTAGCAGTGAACCTCTTACTCATTTGGGAAAATCATGGGAAATTTTCTGTCATTTCTGGCACTGATGGAATACTTTCCACCAGAGCTCTGAGTCATCACACTGAATGGAAGCTTAAAGGTCTGTCCTGGCTCCACACTGCTGTCCACCACAGCCTAGAGTGGACATGGAAAAGCAACAACTTAAAAGGACTGGTATCGTTCTTGTACCTTGTGAATGCTTAATTATTCTGTATCTATTTATGGAATGAATTTGATTTGAATTAGACTCATTGTATCTGATATTATAGTCAAACAAAACACATTTACATTAAAGGGAAAATTGAAAAGACAAACCATGATCTTCACTTTGGAGAGAGACATTTGGGTGTTTGACTGCCTCTGAAATTGACTGTTGGACAGTTTGTCAGTTCCTTTTACAACGACCACAAACTCGCCTTTAGGGACAGTCTCAACAGTCACCAGAATTTCTCCATTGTCCATCTGAGTTAGTACACCGTTGCTAACACTCTCAGGACCTGAGACTTTTGCCAGGCTAACTTGTTCAGCAGTCATCGAAGACGGACCTCTTCTACCCATAACTGACAGCATTAGTGTGGCTGACTGGCCTGGATTTTCAGATTTAAGAAGAAAAGAATCAAAGTGTGAGGAAAAGCAAACGGAAAACAAAATTATATTAGAGATAAAAATAAAAATATTATTACAAGATCTTTAAAAATCCTCTGTCTAGTTGAGCTAAACAAGGTGCCAGTGGTGACGTAGTCATACATTTCACCACTAGATGATGCTCTTGTAATACAGAAACTTCACATCAATTAACTACACTTGTTACTTGTGTTGTAATAGAAATAGTTTATGTGCAATGCTGTTAAAATGTCAAAAGTTACTCTATTGGTGGGGTGTGGGTGTGGAGCATGTTTTTTTTTACTGAAAATAAATCTCTTAAAGCAAAATAATGTCAGGTTAATGAAGTTACCTTCAACTGTAAAACAATAAAACTGCTTTATTGCGGTGCTGTACCTTCTTGTGGAAGCCCACTGAGCACTGCGTAACCTGGGTGAGGTCCAGCAAAGCTTTCCACAAAGTCATAGATAAAGGTAATTGTACTCTGGCCTGGAAAAGCAAGCATTTACAGTAATTACAGACTTACAGGAAATGCACATACACGGCAAAAACTCATTGAACCTGAGTCACTTCTGACACTTGTATAATAAAGACTTGTAGTAAATAAACATATACCCGATTCTACCTGTGATTTTGAGTGTGTAGGGTTGGTTGGAGTTGATGTTGATCTTCCAGTTTCCTTTCTGCTTCTCAGAGTTTAAGCGAATCCTGTACAAGTTGCCCACAGTCTGAATGGTGCCCAGTTTACCACTGGCCTCACTTTGACTCTGGGTTACACCTGAAAATGTTTAACATCCATTATCACTAATGGGTATTTTTGCAATTACATTTGTTGAAATTTGTTATGTGAAGCACGGAAATGTTTGGAAATGAGAGGTACCATCAGGGTTTGTCAGCGTGAAAGTAATGGAACTTCCTGTGATGTAGATAGTGATGTTTTTCAATGACTCATCCAGTGTGAAGGGGAAGGTCTCTTGCGTTCCAGGATTTCTTGCTCGCTGAAGAACTGTCACCTGACAGAATTGAGGGGAAAAATGAGCGACTTACTCAGCGATCTCTATTCTTCAAACAATAGTCCAGTCATATAAGACCTTATACAAGTCTCATTATATTCACTGAACTGTAGAATCATACCAGAGCTGAAGTTGAGGTGTCAAGGATAATATCTGTGGCTTGAGAAAGCTGTTTTTTGGAAACATGAATGGCCTGGCCTCCAGAGAGCAGAGCTATGTCTTTGTAGTCGTCAAAGGAAGCAGCTCTGAGGGAACGACGGCGTCTGCT
Source organism: Neolamprologus multifasciatus (assembly GCF_963576455.1). NCBI lineage: Eukaryota > Metazoa > Chordata > Actinopteri > Cichliformes > Cichlidae > Neolamprologus > Neolamprologus multifasciatus. The sequence goes on along the minus strand of NC_140444.1, from coordinate 6,229,775 downwards.
AAATGGGTTAGTAATGAAGAACGACACCTGTGGAGATCAGTTAATGTCACAGTTATACCCACAGCTGCCACGCCTAAGTAGGCTTAATGAATACTGATTATCATGAAGTGTCATTCTGCATTTACCTTTGACTTACTGCTACTAATGAGAGCCTCGATAGTGTCTTTGAGCTCAATGTCTTTTGCTAAAGCATCAGTGAAAACATAGATGTCAGAAGAGGAAGGAGCACCTGTCAGAGCAAGCTGGAGAAATAAAGTATACATAAAATCTTCGATGCATCCACATTTTCATCTTTCTGAAATGTTTTTGTCCGATTAACCAAAATCCCAGTTACAAGTGAAAATGCCACAACTGATTGTAGTACCTGAAGCCCTGACAGGCACATCTCAGGTTCATCACCTCCACCACTTGCTTGAAGGTTTGAGATTTCTTCTTTCATCTTATCCACGTCTGTTGTCCTGATCATAGGTCCAAACTCTACATACAAGAACAAAAAAGAGCTAACCATGTAGACTGACCTGAGGACTAAACATAGCCGGTTGTCTGCATGCACATTGGGACAATATGCCAATTTGCACCACAAATTCACTTTATGTTTCATAAAACAGAAATTAAATGCAACTAGTACAGGTAGTTTAAATACCAGTAAATGCTAATATCATTAACGGCATAGAGGAGTTCATACCAGGGTCATTGAAAGGCACCAGGATGTACTCGGAGGGCTCGTCTTGTGTTCCTTTGTATGTGTCAATGATTTGATGAACAACTGATCTTGCTTCTTCAATGTCATCTGACATACTCCCAGTCGTGTCAATTACGAAGCACAAGACAGATGAGCGAGCAATCCCCATCATTCTGTGAGAAAAGAAAATTCAGTTTTCATTTCAATCCCAGAGTACTGAAATACTGAAGTAAAATACTTCATACTTCATAGTATACTCTGAAATACTTTGTTCATGTGTCATTATAGTACCTCAAAAAGTCATCGTCTCCTACAGCTAAGCGAAGGTCCTGCAATAACTCGAGACTGGCGTCTGTTGCTGCTTGCACAGCAGCGTCGTGAAAAGCCAAGTTGTCTTGATGACGCTCATCTTTGCTGATGCCTCCTTTAGGATTGATTTTTCTAGTAAGATCAGCTGCACCTCCATGGCTGCATTTACCTTACATAAGGAAGAGATCGTTGTACCCATATCTTGATTAGATATACTGATCTTGCATGTGTGTTTAAGTACTCCTAAAAAACCCTAAAAGCGTGTAATAATAGAAAAAAATATTAGAGGAAAAAAAATTGTGCAATCAAACTGATGTGTGTGTTAGTTTGGTTCAGTTCAGGTTTTATCAGTGGCACAGAAAACTGTCATACATCTCTGATGAATACAAAGTCACAGACAGAAACAAGTTAGGTTAGCTCAGCATAAACATGGCACTACTGAGGTAAAAAAAAAAAAAAAGAGTCTATCCTGTTAGTACATCTAAAGCTCACTGACATACAGTGGTCCCTTGATATAACACGGTTCACTTTTCGCAGCCTCAGTGTTTCGCTGATTTTTTTGGTGCAATTTGCATTTTTTCTTTTCTTTTTCTTTTTTAAACAGCGCATTGTGTTCTGCATGCCGTGTCTCCTGTACAGTACAGAATGCGTTCAGCTTGTCAAATTTACATAAATCTTCGATCGCTAGCAGTGCGACTCTGAAGTGCTGTACTGTATGTTTGTAAGTTTTCTCCCAAACAAACACAACAATGTCGACAAAAGGTTTTGCACCGTCAAAGGCTCCTGTGGTAGCACCCAAAAGGCAGAGGAAGATGCTAACCATCGCACAAAAAGTTGGACTTCTGGACATGCTAAAGGAAGGTAGAAGTTACCGTATTTTTCGGACCATAAGGTGCACTTGATTATAAGGCGCATTAAGCAAAACAAAACAGTCAGATGAGTCAAACTTTACTCAACTTATTGTTCTTGCTTCCTCTATTTCCGTACCATTGATTCATTAATGTTGACTTCTCTGGCAGCTGCTCTATTCCCATGTTCTGGACCTGAAAACAGGGTTTGATCTTTGGCTTCAGTCTATAATACTGGACTTATTTTTCCACAAAGTTTTGAACTTTGAGAGTCTTTAAACAGGAGAGAAAAGTGTGAAAATGTTCATGCCCATCAGAGAAAAGTGTATAAAGTATGTAGTGAGAGGTTTTACAGCCTTAAAACATCGAGAATAATTGTAAAAAATAAAGCTGGCTACTTCATGGATTTCACTTTTCGTGAGTTATTTTTAGAACGTAACTTCCACGATAAACGAGGGAACACTGTATTCTGTTTATTATTTTCATTGAGAAGTAGAGCATTATGTAAAAGCACAGGTTAAACGGAAAATATAAATAATATTAGCATAACTCGATTTAAATGTCCATGGGAGTGTGTGTGTGTGCATATTAGCTAAAAAGCACTTAAGCATTGCAAAAATAGTGTTTGTATGAATGGATATGAATTGGTGAATGAGACATGTTGTATAAAGCGTGAGTGCTCAGGTAGAATAAGAACTATATAAGAAGTTCATTTAACATTTTAAGCTACAGTAAGTGAAATCTGAAAACTTGAAAACTGAAGCCCTTGGGTGAGAGGTGAAACTTGTTCAGGAAATTTAAAGAAGTCCAATCATGTTCTTTCCAAGCTTCTTAGATGTTCTCAATCATCATGGCCTTGTTGACTGAGAACCTACACAGGCATTGTAGACATTGTTTGGGCATCTGCAAAATGCTCAGATTGTAGTGTTAACTGCTTCAAGTACGCACTGCCTTCTCAACTTGAATGTAATTTATGTACGTGTGTGAAATGATACCTGTAGGCTTGGCAGAAGAAAAGACTCCCATATAGCCAGATGTGAGTTTCTTGTCTTTTAGGATGTTGGGGAGCAGCTGATTGGGGCATGTTCCACTGGCACTCTTACAGTCACTGCAGGTGGGGGTGTTCATATCTACACACACACACACAAACAAAACAGGATTACTGTAGGAGACGATTGCTTGATAAATATCCAGGTATCTTTTAACGACTAGTGAGACTCTAAGCAACTCATCTCTTTAATTTATTATTTATGTACACTGTTTGGAGTTGTTTTATGAATGCAGTGGTCTGAAAATGAAACATAATGACCAGCCAATGATAATCAGCCACTGTCATGTCTTTAGCAAGACTTCAGTTTCTGATATTTGGTCTATACATATTCTCTCAAGAAAAGAAAAAAGCATGGATGTTATCTTTTTATGGCACTTTACCCATCCCAAGGGAATGGGTTGGGTTCATGATGGTGGTGATAATACACACTTACCTGCCAGGTTATCCAGAGGGAGGCCTGGGTTTATGAGGTTGCTATATGGCTTTGTGTTCCCCAGCTCAACCCAGTTACTGTGACTGTAAAAGTCCTGAGAGTGCAGAGAAACACATGTTATACAAACCTCATATAACCTCCATACTTAAATTTCTGATTGTATGGCTGTTCCAATACCTTTTTAAGTTAATTCATTTATGCCCTGGTGTTTTGTTGCACCCCTCTCACCTGTAGTGTGTGAAGGGCTCTACCCAGTGATGTCCTTGCAGCCTGAAAATTCTCATTGTGAACGTTAGCTTTAATGGCCACCATGCCCTGTGTGATTAGGCTCCGCCCCTCCAAGAAAGCCTCGGAGTTGAAGTGATATGAAGCACTAAAATATTTTTTTAACATATAAGTGAGATCCTTGCCTTACCATTTGTAAAAATGCAATTTAATTATTCCATAGGTTGTTATTCCACAATTTTGCTTTACCTGTTGACAAAGTCGCGATCTACCAACCCATTCTGGGCGTAGATCTCTTGAAGAGCAGAATGAAATTTGGCACCAGACACCTCTCCTGTTGCTGTGGGACCTAGACAGGCTTGCACCAGCTCTTCAGGAGAGGAACCCTAAAGGGTAAAGTTAAGAAGTTCAAAAAAATATTCCTGTTAAAAATGAACAGGTGAGTACAAAATACATTTTACTTTATGAGGGGAACTGCATTTGTCAGAAAAAGAAAGCTCAAATTGCTAAAAAGCCTATAAGTTCTATTAAACACACACACACAAGCCTTGGTATTAAGTTTAATACAATCATAAAAAGGACAATAAATGGGTACATTTATTCTGTGGGTTTCTTTTTTCCTTTTAAAGCTTATCCAGACAAACATCCACATTAAAATGGATCTGACTTTGTATTTAAGTGTTAATGTTTTTAACTGTGGCAGGCGACTAAGTTTATGCTATTTTGTACATTTTGTATACCTACCGTCGGGTTGAACTCATAACCATTTTTCTCAGCCACCGCCCGACACGTCTCTTGCACTTTCTGCAATATAGCCGTTCCTGTAATGTTGACATGAGTGGACGCTCCACCCCCAATAGAGACAAAGGCCATACCTGGCCCTAAAAGAGCCAAAGGCAGCAGCGCTATGACCAGCAATGAATTCATGACAGATCTATTTTAAAAAAAGAAAAAAAGGAACAGCATTTGTTAATTTAGCTGATTCAGTTAATTTTGATTAGAATACTGCAAACATACTAAAACTGTGTGGTTTGAGAAAATTACAAAGTAAGTAATTAAGTAGTTTTTTTTTCAGAACAGGTTCAATCATTTATAAGGATTTTGAAAGGTTTTTATTTTAATAAAATATGTTAATAATTGAAATAATCATTGGAATCTTTAACAAAAACTCTACATTGCAAACAATATGCAGATGTTTCCAGTGCGTTACATTCAAGTACAATACTGTTCTTATTTTATCTTATTTCTTTATAGTTGTATATATGTTTATTTTAATTTTAATTTTAATTTTTACAGTTTGCACCTTTGATCCAGAGGACGATATTTCATCCCACTGTATACTTGAGTGTATATTGTTGGGTTGACAATAAAACTCTACTTTACTTTTGCTTTTTCATCCTGTGATTTATATTTACACAGATTTCAGAGTAAAAGTTATTATGTAGTAATGAATAAAAAGCCAATGAAAAATAATGAACATTTTCAAATTAAGTTAAAGAAAACATCATTTAAAAGCTACCGTACATGCAATACTGGGAGAAAATGTCATTTCAGTTACATAAATAAACTATAAAATACAATCATACCTTGATGTTTCCAACCTATGACGACTCCAGTGGGCTTTAAAGTGTGCTGCCCTGTCACTGAATATATACTGAACTAAGGGAGGGGATCTGAACAAACATAAAGATCTGTAATCTAAGTTAACTGAAAGGCAATATATTTCAAAGTGTGCATCACCACAATGAATCCATTTGGCCACACCTTGAGGAACACATTTTTTCTTTCTGTAATACTTGCCATACTAAAATGAAATATAAACCTTGATTAGCATGTGATTATCACATTATAACAAAAAAGTTTGCCTGCAAAGGTTCAATAGTTCAGTTTTCTCAGTATGTATTTATGGACAAGTATAATAATAATAATAATAATAATAATAATGGAGATTATTTTTGACCTGCATTTATTTTATGAGGCCAGTTTTAAGTACTAATTCAAACACAACATTGTTTTTGTATTTACATTTTCTACTTTCCCATTATATCCATTTTTCATTTAATTCATGATAAAATCTTCCCAAAGCATTTTCTCCTTTCTAGAACTTGTGTCATGCATATTAAATCAACTGAAATTCATGGCAACATAAGTGACAATTTTAGTTTATAAAATAAGAAATAAATATTATATTACCATTATGCGCAGCATGTACTCATCTTAAATTTTACTAAAAATGGTCAGGGTTACTCAATGGGCCATTTTGCTATGTTGCCAATTAGGTTTATGCATATTTTATTTTCAAGTACTTTCATTACAACATATTCATAAATATCATCAAACATTTGTTAGTTGTGCAAATGCTCAAATAATGGATAATTTGGCGAAGCCTTAATGTCTCCCAAGAAGAACAAGAGGCAGTGAGGAGGAAGAGGTCTCTGCTTAGACTCCCGCCCATAAGACCAGCTCCTGGACAAGCAAAATTTTGTGTGATAGGGTTTTGTGTGATAAAGCAATATTCCATTTATTTCCACTCATTTCAATTTATTTCAACACAATTTTATTTATATAGCACGAAATCACAACAGCACAATTTTGTGACAGTGGGAAGAAAAATCCCTTTGAACAGGCAGAAACCTCTAGCAGAACATGACCCATGGTTGGGCAGCCATATACCATAACTGGTTGGGGGGGGGGGGGGGGGGGAGACAGAACAAAGTCAATGTGTGAGAGAAAACCAGACACCAATAATAACTAATGATTAACATGTTTCCTTTCAGTTGGCACATTCTTACTGATAGATCACTGTTTGATTCTTACGTTGTACCTATTATCTTTGGGGTTTTAGATTATTTTTTACAATTGGACATTCTGTTATAAAATACTAAAAGTGCTTTGGATAAGTGGTTACACATATCAACCAACTAAATCCTACTTACTTTAGCTTCCTGTTCTAAGTTAGTGGGAGAACCTAAAGAGGCCAAGAAAAACAAAACAAAACAAGAAAAACATGAAAGTTATATAGTCAGGTTGGTCAGAATGTAAGTCGAAAAAGGGAGTGGAAGGAGAAATGGCAGTCTTAGTCATGCAGAAAACTTTAACAAAGTGGCAAGAAAATGCCATATTCTCCCTTTCTTACTGTGTTAAAAAGCAAAAACAGTGTTTACTGAATTCATTTCTGTGTGCTCAATGCAAAGGCATAAAAAGTGGAGGCAGGGGCAAACAGGATTAGTCTGAATTACTCTTAGAGAGTTAGAAAGAGTTAGTCTGAACACTTTTTGGCAGGTGATTTCAAAATGCTTTGGAGTGAATGGGAGGTGTTTCTAAATTACCATCTTCAAATCCAGCTCACCCCATGGTCTTTTATGCTTAAGCTTAGGTAGTGTACTTCCTTGTACTAGTGTTGGGCTGTGAGCCAGCCACAGAAAAGAGAGGACATAACATACAGAAAAATTATGCTCTATCTCGTCTGACTGCTTTGAGTCACTGCTGAACTGAAATTTGAGCCATTCAAACTTCAAGTCTGAAGTTGCAGGTACTCTAGTAAAGGTTTTACCTCTTTGTTTTTGAAAGCAGTCATCCCTTCCTGGTGTTGTTCATAACTTATATGGAGAAGAATTTCTAGGCACAGCCCAGTGGTGATGTGGTGGCCTGGGGTTTACTTCTACACTATTTGCAAATCATGTTGCTTTTTGTTGACCTCAAGTTTACACTTGGGAAATTTGCATAGTGTAACTTAAAGTGAGGGAAAAGTAACCCCATATGGAGAAGTTTAAGTGTCTCAGAGTCTTGTTCACCAGTGAACAGTTCAGTTCAATTCAATTCAATTCAGTTTTATTTATATAGCATCAAATCACTACAAGAATTGCCTCAAAGTGCTTTATATTGTAAGGTAATGACCCTACAAAGATACAGAGAAAAACCCATCAATAAGATGACCCTTCATGAGGAAGCATTTTGGCAACTGTGGGGAGGAAAAACTTCCTTTTAACAGGAAGAAACCTCCTTGCAACTTGTTGTGGGTGAAGAGAAGAACACAGAACAAAAGACACGCTGTAGAAGATAGTCAGAGATAATACCTAATGATTAAATGTATAACATAAATGTTTATATGTTAATACACTAAAGATGTACAGTGCTGCAGCAGAGTTCTGTTAGAGTGAAAATGGCTCAGCTTGCCTGGACAGCTTTCTAGCAAACACAATATTAGTACTGAGGGCAATGTCCAATCTAATTCTGATTCCATATATTTTCAGTGAAAATGACTGGCACTAAAAATTTTGCTGTAATAGATGGCAGTCTGCCATTTGGTACTAATGAAGAAGTAAACAGTTGTTGTACACCAGCGGTCCCCTTTTTTGCGGCACGGACCGGTTTATGTCTGACAATATTTTCACGGACTGGCCTTCAAGGTGTCACAGATAAATACAACAAAATAAAACCAGTACCAGTACCAAAAAAAGAAGATTTATTCATAACACACAGGAAAAGACCCAGGGAAACAGAGTTAATGATAAAAATGATTAAAAAAAAATAATTAATAACAATAAAGAAACCCTGAAAACCATAAATTTCACACCTGAGCCTCAATGGCCTGGTACCAAACGTTTAACAGACTGGTACCAGTCCGTGGCCTGGGGCCTGATAAATTTTATCAAAACGCTAATCAGTTTATTTAGTTATTTTTTATTAGTGCAGCTTTTGGTTGAATTCCAGGTCATGAAATGTCAGCTATTCCATAAATGATTTTACTACTGAATAATATCTTTTTACACAGCTAAATTTAACTCGTACATGACAATATATCAGTGGTGGTGAAACACACGTAGTGCAGTGTTTCATCATGCAAACTGTCTCATTGTTTGAGTGTCACGGTACGGAGTGTGGACAGGAATCACGCTCAAAAAAAAACTACTTCATGTCCTTCCAAACAATCTTCCTTCTCTCAAAAACTGAAACAAAGCCTGATAACTTTTATTCCCCGACTCCTTTTGCTATAACTTAATAAGATCCAATTTCATGTTAATGTTACTGAGACGTTGGACCAGTTGTCTCCTCTCTAGCTTATAATTCAGACACTGCAAAATAACATCCTCCAAAGTTTCCTCCTCTCCACAATAGTCACATTTCATTGAATTCAATCCTGTATGTCCAAATCTCAGTCTTGACACCACAACCTCCTTTCGCCTACTCCTTCTTGTGGCTCGCCTTACTCCCACCCCCCTTTGAATTTTATATAACCACCTTCCCCTCCTTTCTTCTTCCCACTGTTTCTGCCATCTACCCCTCATTTCTAGCTTAATAATATGCTTAACTTCCACCTGACCAAAACTCACCACCAGATCAACTATCCTATGATTAGTGGCTTCCTTTGCTAACCTATCCGCTGCTTCATTCCCCGTTACCCCATAGTGAGCTGGGACCCATACAAACACTACTGACAGACCCATCATATGTATTCTGAAAAGAGTTTGCTGAATCTCTATTAAAATATCTGATCTACCTTCCGAATGACCGCTCTATAGACTGACCATGGCTGCTCTTGAATCTGAACAAATAATTGCTTTCAATGGCCTCAACTCTTCCACCCACTGAACCGCTAATAGAATTGCTATCATTTCTCCTGTAAACACAGACAATCCATCATTAATCCTCTTCCCAATGTCAACCATAAAGTCCGGAATTACTGCTGCTACCCCCACTTGACTAGCTGGATTCTTTGAAAGCATTCGTATACGAACTGAACTGAGTCTAGACCGCCTGCCCCATCCTTACTCTTCTGGTGCAATAACGCAAAATCTACAGCTGCTTCAGGAAGTATCCATGGAGGGATTGCAGGCCACGGCACTCGCTGACATATGTCTAACTGATCTGAATGTGGGTATGCTGCACAAAACTTTACAACTCTTTGTACCCATCTCAGATTTCATATCAAAGACGTAAAAAAAAAAGTCCAAATACTCCAGTGTCCGAACATCATTTTCCAGCCATATTTCTTGAAAACATAAGCAGACAGTTTGCCATTCAAGGCAACAAGAAATTGGTGAAATTGCCATAATACAAGGACAGGACACAGTAAATCTATTAGAAGACAAGAATTCACAGCACAATAGTACTGATGAAGACGTATTTCTATATCGATTGGCATTGCTTTATTTCACCTCCTAAGACCCGAACTCTTCCACGGCATGAATTTTTAATTTCTCTTTGATATTTGGGCTGATTGGGACCCGATGAATGTAAAAGTAAAGAATTACAAGATTTTTTTTTTACCTAATTTTTGTTTCTAAGAAAAATGAGAGCCACATATGAGGATATTCGTTTAAAATTTTCAATAGAACAGTAGCAGTGTAATGTCCTCGTAAGTGGATATCAGGCCCTTGTAGGGTAAAATTTAGTATTTTGGTCTAAATAACCCAAAATGTGACGCCAGGTCCTAGGAGGTTAAAAATAGGGATAGGTATTGATAAGATTTTCACGATTCCATTTTCGATTCTGTTTAACGATTCGATTCTTTATCAATTCTCTTATCGATTCTTTTTAAAAAAGGAGAACACTAAGGTCGATTAGCTTAGAACTTTGTTTTATATCTTCTCTTCTTTGTTTTATATCTTCTCTATATCTTCAGGAGTAACATGGCCTTACAGACCCAACAGTGAGATCTTAAGAGATCCACAGCCTACGGCTCTTCAATGGGGTGTCACAGGGTCCCCAGGAAAAAAAATTGTAAATGTAAAATAATAAAATAAATATTCTTCTGTAGCAATAACAAAGTATAACATAAATTATTCAGTAGCAATTACACAAGAATATCCAGTAATGTCCCTGCCTACAATTAAACACATTCACTTACCGAAAATCGGGGCATGGCAACAACAAGGTTGGCATAGCAGACATACTTCTCATGATGAAGTATTACAAGGAAAACGAAGACTCCCTCTTTGACTAAGCAGATGTAAGCTTTTTCCATACAGCTCTAGGTTTAATGCTGTTGCTCGCTGTCATGTTTTTTGGGGAGTTTTTGTTACATGAAATGTCGTGGTCCTTTTTCTGTTAGGAAACATCTGGCAGGAAACATTTAACAGGATGTCTCTTGGGGCAGAGGGCAACCTGCCAATGACGCCAAGGCTTGTTATGCTTGGTAAAAAAGTCATTTATGAAACAGAGCTGATATCCAGCAAAGTAACCATCAAATTTCACATTACATATTACTGATCAACATGGTAGTCTAGCTACACCAACAGCAGAAGTACTGAATTCAATACTGTAAAGTTTAACAGCAGCACAAACTATAAACTCCAAAATAACCATACAGCTGATGCAACTCTGGTAATTGAATTGGGCTGACTCTTTGTTAGGTGTGTTTAATGTGCAGAATAATTCCCAATCATGTACAATCATAATATGTTAAAACGGACTTCTGTACATAAGGCCATTAATAATTAACTGTACATAGCTATTTGCTTTACGATTATCTAGACAGTGTGAAGAAGTGAAGTATTGGAGTTATTTTATGTTGCATAATGACAATGTTGCCCCTATAAATTTAAGGACAAAGTTCAATGACTGCCACCTGCTGGATGGTGGGTGCAGAGGGGCATGTAATTGTTGAGCTGGACAAAGAGAACACCTTTGCTGATGCGATGTCAGTCTTCTTTGGTTCATTCTATGTATTGAACCTGGAATACCAGGAGTCAACGTGTGAAATATTGGAACTAATTCAGAGGTATGTTTGAACAGCTAGCTAATAGTGATAGATGATGAATAAATAATCTCTGAGTAACTCATTATTTCACATCACAACTCAATGTTACTGTGTGTTACTATTTATTATGGCATGCTTTAAGGTTTTTTGTAAGGATAAACCCTGAAGATGGAACAAAATGTACCTCCAACAATGAAGACAAGCTCTCTCATCATCTTAAAAGAAGCTGTCTCTGTCCAATAGGTTTTTTGAGTGCAACAGTTTTTTTTCCTTCTTTTACCCGTTTGTTAAAAATGCTTTCAGCTACTTACACTTTGTCACATGTATTGGCTCACCCTACAAATCAATGAACTCAGTCCACAAAGCAAGGTCAGGGTTCAGTGCAGGACAGTAAAGTTCCTTCACACCACACATGCTCATCCATGTCCTTGTGGACCCTGCTTTGTGCGTTAGTGATGGGTCGGTCTCGAACGAAATGGCTCTTAGAGCCGGTTCTCTGACGTGAACGATGCAAGCCGGCTCCTTATTGCGAGCTGTGTTTTTTTTTTTTTTTTTCCCCTTTCTCTCACCCTCTCTCTCGCACTTTTTTTACGCTTCTCTCCGCATGCGAGCCTTGTGCTTTACGCTGGGCAGAGGGGGGAGGGGCGGTAGTTACACTCAGTAGCACAGGAACAGAGCAGGAGGGAGAGAGAGAGAAAGAGCCAGCGACTACAACGTCACATTAGAAAGGTATAGTAATCATCTACAACTATTTTCAGTTGCGGATGATAAAGGATTCAGAAAGTTTATTCATGCAGGTCTAGGGCTGCCACGATTAGTCGACTATCAAAATCGTCGACGACTGATTTAATAGTCGACACGTCGTTTGAAGCTTTGTAAGATCACAAAAGACGCAGGAATAAGTAGTAGGATTTAAGAGTGTAATAACGGACTGAAACAGAAGATGGCAGCACTGCATGTACAAGGATGCCAGCTGCCGTTAAACCCCGAAGAAGAAGAAGCTGTGTCCCAGAATTCATAGCGCAGCCCAGCTCAGTTTACAACAATGGCGGCAGCTAGTTAGTTTTAATATTACTCTTATTATTCTTTCTGGGCCACAAAATAAACGTTTAATATATTTTTAGGCGAGAACGTAACTGTATAAACCTCAAATATCTGCTCAGTTTATCAAGACACCACATATTTTCAAAAGTGCTCCGACGTTTTCGGAGACGTTACGAAAACATCACAGTATGATGTTACGGAGATGTTACCCACTAGCTTGATAGCTAGCCGGGGGCAAGGCTCACTAGAGCCCATGAGAACACCGGACTCCCGGCAAATCGTTTTCAAACCCACTGCCGTCTTTCGCTACTCAGGTTAAACATGTAATATAAGTCACTTAGATAACTTAAAAATGTTATTGTTTGGCTTTTTTTAGTATTTTATTTGTTCCTGAGTAAATCGGTTTGGCTTAGATTAAAGTTATAGTTTTTACACAGCTGAATAAACGTCAAGCAGACAACTGATTATCAGAAGTGTGAGATACTGGAGAATATACTCCGGTGTCCTGTTATATTTTAGATAGCAAGGAGTTTATTAAACTTCACTGAAACAATCTGCAAATTTCATTAAAATTTAATAAACTATTAACTATTAAACTATCATCTTGTCTTTATTTTTAGTTAGCACATACCTTAAACACTTAAAGCTGTAAGCTAATGATAGTTAAATAAGAGCAGTGCAATAAGCTGTACGTTTTACGTGCAGTGGATGCATGATCTGATTAGTCGACTAATCGCAAAAATAATCGGTGACTAGTCGACTATCAAAATAATTGTTTGTGGCAGCCCTATGCAGGTCCATATGACAGAGAATGTGCATCTTCTTTTTGTTTTCATATTATAATTTATATTTAATTGTGTTGTGGTTTGCAGTGTTTTGTGTTGTTTCACTTTAAATTTGTTTAAAAGGAAAAAGCTGAAAATTTAAATAGTTAAAAGTTGAAATGTGACTAGTTGATTTTTGTATTATATGATTTATTTATTACATTTTATGTGGAGTGAATAAATAAAAGTATATTTACGGTGGCCCCTACAGACAAAGCACGTACAAACTCCAAAACACGTACGAACTCTGAAGCACGTACAAACCCTGAAGCATGTACAAACTCCAAAACACGTACAAACCCTGAAGCATGTACAAACTCCAAAACACGTAAAAACACGTAAAAACTCCAAAACATGTAAAAACTCCAAAACACGTAAAAACACGTACAAACTCCGAAGCACGTACAAACTCCAAAACACGTAAAAGCTCAGAAGCACATAAAAACTCAAAACATGTACAAAAGACAACAGAAGTGCTCCAGGATGCTAGGGGCAGTGTTGAGCTTTTGTTACCTAGTGGCTACACAAGCCAGCAAGTACCAACGACCGGATTTGGTGTGTGGCAGTAACAGGTAAATAAACTTTTTTTTTTTTTTTATTATTTGACTATATATGAATGCTTGTGTATAAATACACAAACAATACACATATGCTTTCATGCTTTCAATTGCGTAATTTAAGTGATCTAGGTAGCTCTGTTTTGGAAGCTCAGTTCATGTGTTTTGGAGTTTGTACGTGTTTTGTCTCTAGGGGCCACCGCATATATTTATATATAAACATGTATAAATAAAACTACTTTTTTTTTTACATTAGTAATTCCTTTTGTGCATAATTTTATATTATTGTTAATAATAAATTAATTAAAGCAACAAAACAACCTGAAGAGCCGGTTCTTTTTAGTGAGCCGAGCCGAAAGAGCCGGTTCTCTAAAAAGAGCCGGAAATCCCATCACTATTGTGCGTTGATTTGGTGGTGTGAGCCAGTATTTTGGACAAAGTGTATATAAAGGCAGAAGTGTATGGCTTGATATTCTATTCATTACAATTCAGTTTATTTGAATGGTGCCAACAAAATAAATGCTAAGGCACTTCAGAGTGTAGGTTTAAGACCCTAAAAAATATAACTAAGAAAACCCAGCACTTGTGCACATGTTGTCTGTCATGATATGGATATGACATAATATCATTATTGTTTGTACAACCATGTCAAAAAATACATGAGTTAAATGGTTTAGTAAAAACAAGTGCTTCCTCAATGAAAATATGTTTTCAGTTCTTTTCAGCTTTTGATTTGCGAAATGCGTATTTCTGCAGAGAAAAATCAGAACTGAAATAAATAAATAAATGGTGTAAAGCACACCAAGATTCACACACACACACACACACACACTGGAGGGTTCCAAAGGGTTAAAAATTTATTTTTTTACAAATTATATATATATATATATATATATATATATATATAAATAATTTGTAATATATATATATATATATATATATATATATATATATATATATATATATATAATTTGTAATATATATATATATATATATATAATTTTTTTACATTTAACCCTCCAGTCTCTTACAGTGTGTTACTGTTTCCCGATATTACGGTAAATTACGACGTGTTGAACAGTAAATGACCGCCTGTGGGAACACGGTATCCTCTAACAGAGATGGATATTTTTGGTATTGATGATGCGTGATAAAGGTAAGTTACTGGTAAATATATTGCAGTTTTATCACCTTGAAGCAAGCTTACAGTGACAGGGCGTGAATAAACGGTAGCATAACAATTTCTTAATCACAGTATGATGTTACTTTGTTGACGTAATTTAGGTCAAAAGGCATAACGGTATCTCACTGGCGACAGTGCTGCCAGTGGGATACCGTAAAAGAGGCTACAGTTAATTACCATAATTTGTCCAAGAGTATTATACCACAACAGCAAAAAACGGTATCATCCCGGTAACTTACCGTAACACGGCGGAATGACTCTGGCAACAGTGACACCAGTGTATTACTGCAAAGTGGAGACGAAAAGTCTAACAGTGTGTTACACCCAGTGTTGCCAACTCCTCAGTAAGAAAAATCGCTATTGGCTGTCCTAAAAGTCGCCAGAAGTCGCTAAATGATGTCATCGCCTAATTTGCATAATTGGTCATGCTAATATAATTGTAACCTACGTTGTTGGAGAGAGAAATAACATCGTGGAAGAGACATAAAGTGAGTAAAAAACGTCCTAAATGCATTTAGAGTGTATTTAGAACTACGAATTAAATTTATTTTAGCAATTATTGTTTTTTAATGTCACAATTCCAACCCTGCTCCTTTATCTGGGCTTGGACCGGCAAAAGTGACCTGAAATAGGCACTCTGGTGGAGTTACTTTGTGTGTGTGTGTGTGTGTGTGTTTTAAACCTGATCCACAAAACAGCATAACAGTAAAAGAAGAACTGATTGCGTTACAGTCAGTGCTGGAGCAGCGGCTTCGCTCATGCGCGATTCATTTGCAGTTTGGATGGACAGGTGTGAACGTCTCCTGCCCTGATAGCAGCTGGGGGAGGACTATCCTCCACCCGTGAGCGCTTTGGCACGGGCGAGGTGCCCACGGCAGCACCCGCTGCTTGTTGAGAGTAAGAGCTATACACGCTTTCACATCAAAAAGACGTCATAAATAAGTCTCCAATAACACCAGAAAAAGTCGCCAGATTTGTCGCTAGTCGCTTTTTAGAAAAAAAAGTCGCTAAGGGGGTCTGAAAACTCGCTAAATATAGCGACAAAGTCGCTAAGTTGGCAACACTGGTTACACCCACTGTGTCATTAGACATTTTTTCAGTGTATGGGGCGGAGCAAAGGGAGGTATGTCAGCATTCATCTCTGTGTGTCTGGGATTCAGTAGGTGTCTACAGGACTGGAAAGTACTATAAACTGAGAAAACTGAAGTGCTGAGTAAGAAAAGTAGGCTCACAAGAAGTGCACAACAGAAATTTCTGAAAAGTTTCAACTTTCTATTTCTTCTGTAAATCTGACCGACTATACAGGTGAGTGTTTTCTACAATACTAAAGTTTAGTTATGAGTACAAGCTATGTATGCAGTCATCATGGTTTTGCTCTACTTCTTGGCTGTTGTTGAGCAATAGTTATGTTTGGTTTTGAGCTTGTCACCTGTCTCTTTATACATTTAATTTTAACAATGGACAGTAAATCTGATATATGGATTATTGCACATTTAGTTAGCAGGGTTTTGGGTTTTTTTGTTTGTTTGTTTGTTTTTTAAAAGGCTACACTTCAATGTAATTTAATTCATTGAGACAAAGGTGTAACTCAGTTTTATGGCCAATGTAGAGGCTGTATATTATGTTGCTGTTGAATTGAATTGCTGTTACTTAATAAAATATGACCTGACTATATAGAGCACACATAAAGCATAAGAATCAATAGAATTCACATAAAAGTGTAATGTGTAGCAGCTGTCAAGGTAGTAAAGATAGAAATAATTCCACGCTGATAATATGCTTTGACATAATAGACTCAATGTTCATAAAAGCACAAATCTCTATTTTCATAATCACTACAGCTGGTGCGAAAGCAGGCAGAGTTGCCTGGTGAAATTGTTCAGTCCTGTATTAGATGGGCCTCTCATAATGTAGGTATTCAAAGACTGAGTTCACCCAAGATTAGGGATGGGTATCGAAAACCGGTTCTTGTTGAGAACCAGTTCCCACTGTTTCAATTGCGGCAGGTAAATAATCAACTAACAGTGCATATTATGTTAGCGCGATCTGCCTTATTACAAAACCTGCCATTACTGTGCATTTAGGTGACCATGATGAGAGAGACAGACAGAGTCTGGCTCAGATGCTGGCAGTTCTCACTGCAGTCTACCAGTAGTGTCTCCTTTCAGGCCAGGATAGACGAATGTCACCGAGCAGTGACTAAGTTTGTTGTAAAAGGTTTGCACTCATTTGCCACAGCAGATGCCCCCGATTTTCAGTAAGTGAATGTGTTTAATTGTAGGCAGGGACATTACTGGATATTCTTGTGTAATTGCTACTGAATAATTTATGTTATACTTTGTTATTGCTGCAGAAGAATATTTATTTTATTATTTTACATTTACATTTTTTTTTCCTGGGGACCCCGTGACACCCCATTGAAGAGCTGTAGGCTGTGGATCTCTTAAGATCTCACTGTTGGGTTTGTAAGGCCATGTTACTCCTAAATTTCTATCTTGTTCAAAGAGAAGATAAAAAACAAAGTTCTAAGCTAATCGACCTTAGTGTTCTCCTTTTTTAAAAAGAATCGATAAAGAATCAAATCATTAAACAGAATCAAAAATGGAATCGGAATCGTGAAAATCTTATCAATACCCATCCTTACCCAAGTTATTTAAAAAGTTCTCCAGAAAGCTAAAACAACCCCTAAATTAGTAATCCAAGAAAGAAAGAAACACTTATGCATTCACGTCAGCATTGTGTCTCGTTTTTATCAACTCATCTTTCTGTATTCATGTGCAGACTTGGTGTTGTGTTTACCTCATCTACATCATGAGTGCAGGGACATGACTAATAATGTAACCATAGCTAAAGGAGAACAATGTTTCTTTGAAATTTATACGTGAATAGTCAAATGTTTTTATTATAAAAATCTCAACCCATATTTCAGTGCCTGTAAAATGTCTGGAATCTTTTAGAAAATAAGGGAGAAATAGCAACAGTAGAGAACAATTAGAACAGGCAGAAACTTAAAGTTCATATTAATAGTGTATTTCTTTATTTTACCTCCCTTAATGCTCAATACTAGAACTACTAAAAAGCTACTGTAGTAATCAGATAATTTTTTTATTAGCTACACTGTCTCTGTTGTAAGGGCGTCACTGCTTTGTGTTACTCCCCTTAATCTAATCTAACAATAAATACTTGTGTTAAAGCTGAGCCACAAATTATTCAAATGTATCGGCCCTAGGATTTTTTTTCGTTTGGAGTTCTTCATGTATTGGAATTGGAAATCCATAGTTCTGGAAACAATGTGGCATGTGGTAATCAGGTGGAAAAAATGACTCTTCGTTTCAGACGCAGTTATCTTGATTCCATTTACTACTTCATCTACTTCCTACTTGCGTAAGTACAGTGGTCCTATTGTTAACGTGCCACGTAACTGTCAGTGGGTTTTGTGCCTGAGGTGCAGATCATGTCTTCAGTCATGACTTTAAATAGTTCCTAACCGTTCACACTTACAGGAGAGGCTTACAAGATAAGCATATAAGCCACAACTAATCTTTGTGAGGAGTGAAGTGATAACGAGTGTCTATTTCTCTAATTTGAACTTCATATCTCATTCACGCACTGTGAATTATGCAGTCATGATCTAGCAACTTCATAATCATGTCCATTTTAAGAAATGACCCTTAAGTATGTTGATAGTAGTAATATCAGGAAAAAAGAAAAAAAAAGTGATTATTTGATGTCTTCCTTTGTCTTTTACAATTTTAAAATGACTTTTATAATGATTTATCATAACATTAACAACAATCACTTGAAACCTTAAAAATAGGTGTTTTGAATTGTGTACACAGTATGGTAATGTTTTAAAACTGAAAAGTGCCCGTACATTTAAGTTTTGGCTACCCTTATGTCTTTAGATCAAAGTGTATATTTCACTGGCGATATTATGGGCTGATAACGACAGGCATCCTCACAGATTGTTGGTATCTCTGTTTTCTACTATGGATTGTCTTTAACTAAGCATGTGTAGTTGCTCAATAGATGGTATGTGGCTAGTCTACAAAAACAAGCTTTGACATGTTTCAAAGAGACTGTGTCGCTGTTTTTCTTATTTTTTTCTCTCAACACACTTCCATGACAGTTATGGTGAAAAGTAACTCTAGTCAGAAAATGATGCTTTAATTTCCAAAAATATTACTACCCAGTGATTCACTATTCACCAATAATCATATTAGTCATAATGCTGAAAGCAAAGTATGTAATTGCTCAATAAAAACAAAAAGATAAACAGGCAAGAAAAGTGGAATCAAGGCACCTTAGGGTGTGGAAGGAGTGTCAGTGGTAAGCACAATCACATTAAGGTTTCATAACATTATCTCAAGAGGATGCACCTCCCCAGCACATTTATCTGTTGTGCCAAATCAAAATCATGAGTATCAAAAGGGAAAAAGGAATCACTAACGCCAAACCACAGGGACAGTTGACAAATCTCAGCTTATTTTTCGCCATTCCAACAAATATGCTATTTTTTTTTTGCCTTCAACAGAGCTTGTATATATATATTTATTCAAGCTCTTGTGAATATATGTTGTTTTTAATTTACCTCAACTCGTTCAAAACAAACATTTAAAAGTGAAACCATAATTCAGTCCAGCAGGTGTCACTATAGCAAGTGCTGAGATCCAATACTTCTCTCTCAGAGACAGCAACTTTGATAGATACTCCATGTATGTCTGGCTATAACATACGAGTATGTGGAGTATGCGGCAGTCGGGTGTTTAGCTATGAAAAACTCCATGTTCCCAGTGCAAATTGCTGTTTTGTGCTTTGAAATGTGTTGTTTGGGTATCTCTTTGCTTGTTCAGCGTAAGCTTGCCCACAGGGGCATTTAAACACACAGATTACTTATTACATTCTCACAAAGATGGATATGAGATCAGGAAAGTAAAATACCTCGTGACCTTGTGTAAAACAAATGGTACCTGCGTTAAATCTGACTTTAACTGGTTATTCATAAGCTTCGTGTCTGTGTCTTGTTTCACTTTTCAGAAAAAATAATCTCAAACATGTCCAACAAGACAAATGTCTCAGAGGACCAGGTTTTCTGTCCCCAGCTTGAGATGATGAGGAGGCATGAACTTAATAACAACACACAGGTCAATCTGACTGTGGTTTGCATCCATGGACTGGTCTCTGGCCTGGGGATTTTGGAGAATGCCTTGATCATCTGGGTGGTGGGCTTCCGCCTAAGACAACGCACCGTGGCCTCCATCTGGGTGCTCAACCTGGCCCTGTCTGACTTCCTGGCTACGCTGACGCTTCCCCTGTTCACTTTATACCTAAACTCTCGTCACAGCTGGGAGCTCGGCAACCCACTTTGCAAAGTGCAGACATTCATCTTTTTCTTCAACATGTTCGTATCAGCCTTCCTTTTGGCAGCCATTTCACTGGACCGCTTACTTCTGGTCACCAAGCCAGTGTGGAGCCAAAATCATCGATCAGTAGCAGGAGCGTGGAAAGTGTGCATATTGGGTTGGCTATGGGCAGCAGCTAATGCATTGCCATATTTTGTTTTCCGCTCAGTAACTGAAACGAAGCATAAAAGAAAGTTGTGCTACCACAATTTTGCCATGTATTCCTCACATGCCACACTTGAGAGAGACTGTAACATGAGGCAGTGGACCACAGCTATCTCCAAGCTGCTGCTGGCATTCATATTGCCACTGGCAGTGATTGCAGGAAGCTACATCAAAATTGGTCTCAGTCTGAGGAGCAGGAACAGGAGGAGGAAGCAGAGTGCCACTAGACTAACTGATGATCTGATTGCGTTAAACGGAAATCAACAATCAAGAACTACACATGGAAGAACTGCAGCCACAAATAAATTATCTTTCAAATTTCTAATCCCTTGTCCATCATTAACCACTAAAGAAGACCCCTTGACCCCTACCACCCCTAATCTAACGAGTCCGAGCCAGCTATCCCAGAGTTTCACTAAAATGGTGACATCTGTGATTACAGCGTTTGCACTGTGCTGGGCTCCTTATCACATCTTCTGTATGATTGAAGTGGCAGCCCAATATAATATGGAATATCTCAAACTAGTGGAAGTAGGTCTACCTCTAGCTACAACACTGGCATTCTTAAATCCACTACTGAATCCTATTCTCTATGTCTTCAGTTGCCCACGTTTCTGTGTAAGAATACGGCAGAGTCTGGGAGCAGTGTTTGACGGACTGGTAGAAGAAAGAGGGGTGTTACTGATGACCCCAGGAAAGAGCTTAATAAGTCACATTAGGAGGAGGAGCAGTCGAGATGTTGGCCTAGGAATCCCAGCATCACCCTGTCAGTCATACAGTAGCCAGCCCACCGTCTCATCAGCTTTGCAGGACAATATAGTGGAGCATAGCTGAGACATCAATTGATTTTTGGCTTTGTGCCTCGGGAAGTGCATGAATTACATTTAATCAAGCACACGTGCCCTACAGGTACTGTAAGACATACACTATATTACCAAAATTCTACTATCCAAATTATTGACACACTCCTAAAACATGGGGAAGAGTTGAAGCTGTTATAGTTGCAAAGGGTGGTCCAACATCATCAACTTAAGTTTATGTGTTTGTGAAGGCAGACAATCAATACTTTTGGCCATACAGTTCAATTTAATCTATATAGCACCAAATCCCAATAACAGTTGTGTCAAGGCCCTCCCAATAATACAAAGAAAAGCAAAACAATCATATGACCCCAATGAGTAAGTGCTTTGGCGACTGTGAGAAGGAAAAACTCCCTTTTCATAGAATTAAATAACAATGTGTAAATGTATGGTTTGTGTTGTGTTTGTGCAGCAAACTATAGTTATCCATATGGTACGGTGCTTTGTTCCTGACTGAAATCACTGCTCACACTGTTGCTGAAGTTTCAACACCTGAAACTAAACATTTCCATGTTAACAGTGACATCATTGATTGTCCCACCAATCAGTGTTTTGATTTAGGGCTGTAAGAAGAGTAGTTCAAATGTGGGACATGATACATCATCAACAACTATATAGTTTTGTTAGTAATCAGTGAAGTTACATTTCAAATGTTTTTATATGGCCTTTTAAAATTGTGCTACATTGTCACTACTACCCCTGAATGGCGAGCCTATAAAGATCAATACATCAGCTTGAGCATGTGACTGAAAACTGGAAAATGTATATCCTTCTGATTTAGTGCAAGACCGTGGCGATTTGTAGTTAGCTTTCCCGAGCTCTATCATGAGGTCGAAATTCAGTTTGTACAGTAGAAAATATATTGTTCCATATCCTGTCTGACTGTAAATGTGTCAGTGTTCGAATTTCAAGAATTTTTATACTTATCTTTTTATAGTGATGTATAGCTGTTTTAAATGTTTTAAATAAAAAGCTGTAATTGTTTGTATCACTTTGGTGGAACTTTGGTATTAAACTCAGAAACATTTTTAAATGACTGGATGAATTTAGAGTGGAATTTAGCTTGTTTGTCTTTTCAGTCACTTTATTAACCTTTTTGTAAGAAGAAAAGATGCCATAGCTAGATGGCCCCTTACTGCCAATTCATACTGTACATTTTTTAGACACCAGAGGGCAGAATAGCACTGATTTTGAACCACAATGCAGGATTATGCTTTTCAGGTCCTGTCCTCCAGTAACACTTTAAATCTAAACTGCTGATCGCCCAACCACCTATCTGAGTGATTGGATTTGATCATATCTGATATCCATTTTGATTGACTATCTCATCACTGCAATAGCAATTGTCTGCTTTCATCACACTGAGCTGAACACAGACTAACGTATAATGTAGGCCACAGAAGGGTGGGATTACCATAGAGGTAGTTGTAATTTGAAGAGAATATTAGACAGTGGAGAGCCAGAATATAAAGACAGAGCAGGATTAAACAGGTCAGGCAAGCATAAAAAATTCCTCTTTCCCCTCAGCTTATCACTTTGAACAGATTATCATTCTTTCTCCACCTCTGCTTACGACTCACTTCTTTTTTTCCCCTTCAGTAATCATCTGTTTCTGACTGCATGTTTGCGTTGATTTCCAACAATGATTTATTTTGCTTTGTAAACGATAGAGTAAAAGAAAAAGATCAAAGTAAATCAAAGACACAGAAAAAAGAAAAGAAATGCAAAAAAAGGAAGACTCAGACCGGGATGGAAAAGTGTTGCCTGAGCCTGGCATTTAGTTTATTAGTTTTACAATACACAGGGTTGCAGAACAGTCAAAGTAATTACTAGCATGAGGGGAAGTAGAGTTTCTTCTGTATTCTGTCTATTAAGTAATTTTTTATTATCATTTTTTGTTGCCCAATATTTACATTCTGCTTATTTGAAAATACTTTGTATATTTGATTACTTTACATATTTTTTATTGTTAGCCAAATAGTTTGTTTGGGTTTTTTTTTTTTGTTTTTTGGTAATTGTAAAAATCTGAGGAAAGCATGAATAACCCTGAGTTATTGATATTTTACAAAAACTGTATATCCTAGTATTTAATCCACTACTGTGCTAACAAATTAAATTTCATATTCCGTCTAAGTGATCGAGTGTTGAGTGGAGGGAGGGGCTAATCTTTATAGTCTGAATATCTCTTTAAATTCTCAATAATTCTCAGTAATTGTCAAAACCGAGAGATGTGAATCTAAAGATGAAAGATATAGAAGTAATAAAGATTAAAGGGTACTGACAGTCAACAAGAGACAATGAAACAGCAGGCCAACAGTGAGAACACTCGCAGCATAATATGCTGCAAATGATATTGTCGGAGAGATTATGTAAATCTAAAAAAAAGAAAAGGATGAAAAAGAGTATGGTGAGGTTAAGTATTGCTTTAAAGTATGTAATGCACTGCTAGAGCTGACAGATGCTGCCTAGAGAATTAAGCAAAGCTGAGGTTTATCACAGTGAATTTCCCATGACCATCATGTACTTAAGTGTATGCCTATGTGCACATTGGATGATAAAGGTAGAAACTGTCTATACATATGTCTATACAACAGTGCCTCAGCCTTGGGGATAAGGGGAAGAGCTCATTGTGGAGCTAGTGGTCCCCTGCAGCCCAGAAGGATTGGTGAGATAAAGCATTGCCCCTCAGTAATTCAAAGAAGATGATTGGATGTATAACAAAGTGTTCTTCAAAGTATTTCTAAGCATTAGTCTAGAAATTTCCAATTTATATGGCTTTTTTGGCCGTTACAATGTGAGGAGTGTCTAGCTGCAACCAAGAACCTCAAATCAAACTGTTAAGAGCATTTTTCCTTTAAATGTTACACAGTTGTTGACAGAAAAAGTGTAAATTTGGTATAAGATACAAACCAACTAAATACTCTCAAATCCCAAGAACGTTAATATTTACAAACAAGATAACACAATGCAAAAGAACAGGTGACATTATGATTTATACATGCTTACTGACAGTGCCGGTCCTAGCCTGTTTGGCGCCCCGGGCGAACACTCCCTCTGGAGTGTTCACACACACACACACATATGAAGAGAGAGAGAGTATGTATGCAAACGGCTACCAAACAGCCATCATAATTCATCATACAATGAGAACAGGACAAATCAACAATGGACAATGACTAATTATTAAAATCTGTAACATAATGTATTGTTTGGAGTTTAGTCTGTCACTGTTACTATTTTTACCATTTCTTCTTGGACCAACCCACATAACCCACATAATTTCCTTAGGGATTAATAAAGTATTCTGATTCTGATTGTTTCAGGATGACCTGCCATTATCCAATCACACATCTGCTTACCTGTATCTTTTTCTCGTTTCTCCTCCTCTTCTTTTCTCTTTTTTCTAAACTGAGGACCTGATGGCTTTGAACTTTTCTTGTCCATCTTCCATTGGTTTTAATTTTGCACTCCAGTATGAACACCCATCCCTCAACCCGAGGATCACCACAACATAACCTAATAGACCTACACCTTGGTTCACAGATTCACTTTGTCTAGGATGCATTTCTGAGATTTCACACAACCCAGGATTCAAATCCTGAATACATAATGGGCTTGGATTTACAACATTATGAATGAAATGTGCTCTATTTGGAAGCAGCCGGCCCCCTCCCCTTTTGACTGGTTGTGTGTGAGACTTTAAATCATCAAACTGTAAATTTAAATATTTTAAATTGTTATTGATCCCTTTACCCCGAGTCCTAAAGTGTATTTTCTTACTCTTCTTATATTTATTGTTTGTTTCCTTGCACTGCTTTAACTGGAGCCTCGTCGTCTCGTCTCTCTATATACTGTACTGTATGTAGCGGAGATGACAATAAAGTTTACTTTGACTTCAGCAGCAAGCACGCGCAACGAGGGCTCTCGCGCTCACTTTTCGCGTATAGAATTTCGAAAAAACATCGGTGCAAATTATAAGTCTGTATCATAATGTCCGCTGTTTTCGTGTTTGTTGGTTTGTTTTTATTTTGTTTTATTTTGCGAGTTGGCTATTAGATGCTGCTCCAGCAGGTCAGAGAATTCCCCGCCCCCCCTCCTCCCTGTGCTGCAAGCAGCAGGCGCACCTCGCAAACGAAGGGCGCCCTTACTCCCAGCAAATGGGCGATAGAAAACCGATCGGTGCGTATGTCATTCCCAATATGCGCTGACTGACGCAGATGTCCGTGATGTCGCCCCCCACCACGATGCCGCCCGTGTCGCCCGTATCTAAAACCGCTACTGCTTACTGATTTACTGTACTGTATTATACATTCCAAAAATACTCTAAATTATTTTATTAGGTATGTTGTATTCTTGTACAGCACTTTGGTAAACGCTCCTGCTTAAATGTGCTATATAAATAAATAAACTATAAACTAAAACTATAATAAAAGATCACATAAACTGGAGAAGTGGAAGTATTTTACTTACCCCTGCATAGAAGAATGAGTAATCTAGGGGTTTTGTATGGTTACGAAGAAACTCCTGACACAAAGGCTGTTTGTTTGTGTCAGACTTCGACTGTGGTCGAGGACACTTCTAAAAGTTTGCACTCCTCCTTCTCTTTTTTATCTGCCACTGCACTATATGTCTCAGTGCAAGATCAGGCATGTGTGTGTTTGTCAATGCTGGAAAGACACAATTTCCTGTATTACATTACATATAGTTATAACTGAATTTCATTTACTTCTTTGAATTTTATTTTAAAAGAAGTACATTTTGTAATCTTCTTTCTTCATTTCCTCTTTGTCTTTAGGCAGAATTAAGGTCAAACATAGGTGAAACTGTTAAAAGTTGATAACTGGTTCATTACTGCTGAACTGGATCGATAACACAATCATGTCACTGTAAACTAATAGTATTAGTATTTCCAAATACTGCTTTGCAACTTTTGGATTTCCAAGGTTGAGTAAATACATTATGTACTTACCAACCTTATTATCAGCTCCAGCTTTAAAATCTATTACATCTAGTTAATGTTTAATGTTAACCCCCAGAAAGGCTCTTTCAGCTTTAAAGCTGATGCATTCTGGCTCCATTCTGTTTTTTTCTTGTATTCTGCTGGAATCAATGTGCATGATTCACAGTTTATACAGCTTCTCGATTCATTCTTTCTCTAAATCGAGCTGTTTTAGCAGCACCCCCTTTAAGCCTCTGTGACGCATGGTTCAGCAGTGAAGGCAGAAATGAAGGACCTTTAAAAGAGTTCAGCAGTTCAAGCGTCTTTTTAACTGTCCCTTTCCCGTTACAACAGTGGATTAGTGCAGCAGATTAACAGTGCAGGTCAATTTGGCCAAAACTAAGAACATGACTAAAACTAGATTGGAAAAAAAATGTAATTGGGAATCTCTAGCAATGAAGATGAAAGTCTCACAAATATATCAACTAAGAAAACAGATTTGTATCATGCATCAATTCAGCTGTGCCTTTGGCAGTACAGTCGCTGTGGCTTGCTTAAAACTGTTTCCTGAAATAAATGGATTCTTAAGAAAAGATGTCGATAGGCAGGAGATCCTCCCATAGGAAGAAATAAAAAAATTTTCCACTATCCCAAGTGAATTATGTAACTAATCGAAAACCTGGTTTCAAATATTTTGAAAACTCCCCGTCCTTCATGTCAATTTTGGCAGATTACACAGGAATCCATGGGTGACCAGAAAAGGAATTCAACATGTTGCACAATGGTTTAGTTGTTCATGAGTCAAACCAAAGGAAGTCAGCAAAAGTAGTCATTTAGAGTGGCGTGGAGCCTGAGCTTATGGCTTACAGGGATAACTCATATTTATGACAACTTCATTATTGCAAACTCTCATGTTTAGCATGAGAATTCAGCAGTGAAACAGTAAATGCCACTAAACAAAAACACAAGGAAGGAATTACATGAAGACATAATTTGCAGTGCATTCAAAAATATTCAGAAAGTACACATCAAAGTCACAAATATCTTATTTCTTTGTTCCCCAGTGCTCAGGACTTTCTATTTTATAGATATTTTAACAGTTCCCCTGCTTAAAATTTAAAAGACCCAGGTACATCAAAGTGCTTCACAGACGAGCTACATTTGCAGGGTTACAATAATAAAGGAGCAAAGAAAATACAGTTATCATTACAGATGGTGGCGTGGCACAAGCGCAAACCGGGGAAAAGTTAAAATCTAATTTGTGTAGAAGGCTAGCTTAAACAGGTGGGTTTTTTAAACGTGATTTTAAGGATTGAATGGTTTCCGACGCACGGACATCAATCGGCAAGCTGTTCCAAAGTTTTGGTGCGGCAAAAGCAAAAGCACGATCCCCCCTAGTCTTCCGTCGAGAAACTGGTTGCACTAAGAGCCCCCTGTTTAGAGGATCTAAATGCTCTCTTGGGGGTGTAAGGGTCAAGGAGGTTGATTACGTTGCTGGGCGCCAAGTTATTTAAAATTTTAAAAGTGTATAAAAGGTTTTTAAAAATGATACAGTATTTGACGGGGAGCCAGTGAAGGTTAGCGAGGACGGGTGTATTATGCTCATGTCTTCTGGTGCCGCTTAAAAGACATGCTGCGGCATTCTGGACTAGTTGCAGGCATTGGATGAGGGAAAGTTGGAGGCCTAGATAAAGATATTTGCATTAGTCATGAATGTAGTTACTCACAACTCCTAGTCAGCCTGTACTTAATAAACTCAATGCATCAGCCACTGGTTTGAGTTACGGATCTGATTAACAGAAACCACTGGGTTATGATCCGTGTAAACTGTAACTGGATAGTGGGAGGAGCTGAAGTAAACTTTAAAGTGCTTCATGTCTAAAATTACTGTGTGTGCCTCCATTTAATAGTGCAAAGGATGCAGGAAGGATGGGTGCAATCTGACCTCAGGAAATCACATGAATGGGTGGGGCCAGGTTTCACAATGAGCTCACCCGAAACCCTGGCTGATTGTGACCCACACCCGCTTTCACGCCTTGGCTCATGTGATTAGGTGGAGGATCATCAGGGGGTCCTTTGTCCCTCTTTGGGGGGAAACTCCCACTGGGTTTAAATCTGGGACTCTCCACCATTTGACCTTAGAACTGAAGAAGCTTCTCGGATGAGAGGTGAAACGTCTTCAAGCAACTCAAAGAAGTCCAGACGCTTTTCTTTCCAAGCTCCTTAGACTACGATGACCTGGATGACTGAGAACCTTCACAGACATTTTAAACCGCCACTCCGAGTTTTGGACAAAATGGATTCTGGGATATTGCATTTCATCATTTCGAGCTGATTGAAGACCAAAACAGCCAATCAGATTTGTTTGCATCCAAGTCTGGGATTGGCTGGTTTTGTGGCACAAATATAACGGTGTACAGAAAGAGTTGAATGCGCACGGGCAGAAATGTTGAGAGCGCAAGCAGCACGTTGCAAGCAAGTGCAAATGTAAAAACTGAGCGAGAGGGGCTGCAAACACTGAAATACATTTTTTGCACGCAGCAATGAATTTTGTTCACTCAAATTTAGCTTTTCTTCGCTCAAAATAAATTTCTCCTCAAAATGCAACACTTGCACCTGCAGATTTTTTTTTAAGTGCACTCAGAATAGTGGCACAAAAATAACGCCATAGAATTTAAGCGTGCACATGACTCATAATAATAATAATAATGGATTACATTTATATAGCGCTTTTATGGGACCGCTTTACAATACCACCATTCATTCACTCTCACATTCATACACCAAGTTGTAGCCACAGCTGCCCTGGGGCAGACTGACTCAACAGTTAAGTTATCAGTTTGCAATTCTCCCCGGCACAGAGACAAGAGGAGTTAGGCTAAACGGTAAATTACAACCTTAATTAAAAATACACCCAAAAAAGATATGCAGACAAGTAGCAACATGAAACTAATTTTTGTTTTACTTTTTCTACATGTGTGAGGCCCAATTCCAATTTGATTAATGTGAGCAAAAGGGCCACATGCTTTGGTATATGTCCAACAGCATTATTTTTTTTATAAAATATTACATTTAGTCTGTTTAATCCATGTGCAGTTATTTTGATAGTACCAAAAACTTTCAGCCAAATTGAGCATGTGCCACACAACTAACATAACTTTATTTGACTAATTTCAGTGTAAGTTCTCTCCCATTGTGTCCATCATTGTTAATATGTGTTTTGCAAATGTTTCGTCCTTGTTCCATTTCAGAAACCTAGTACAACACCAAATATTGAAACAGATGAATGGAATTCAGCCTCAATGAACATTTTCCAACTGTTTCTAAAAATGTCTTCTGTAAAAAACAACTTTATAATTTAAACCACATAATGGTTTAAATGATAAATTACTGTAATTATGCAGAATGAAACATGTTGATAGTAGTTTGGCTTGGAAGGAGACGGGAGTAGAGTGTTCTTCATAGATCCTTACAGTAACTGTGCTTCATCTTAATTTCTTCTAACCGCACCAGTTGGATTTTTCTCCTTTTATACTTTCCCACCCCGCTTTGTCATCTTTTTGGCTTCTCTTATGGGAAAACTGACTTAATTGCAGTTTCTTTTACCATTCCTGCGCCAACAAAGCTAGTAATTTGCTTTTTTATACACCCAGTAAGTGAAACATGGAAACATTGTTTACAGAGATGTATTGCAGCTTTAGCATTAATCTGATAAATGTCTTAACCTTTTTAAAATAAGATAGATAGATAGATAGATAGATAGATAGATAGATAGATAGATAGATAGATAGATAGATAGATAGATAGATAGATAGATAGATAGATAGATAGATAGATAGATAGATTCCCCTACTGTAAATCTATACTGTACAGAGAGATAGATAGGTTGCAGGATATGAAAGAAAACAATCTTCTTCTTTTTTAATCTGCATTTTTCGTTACATGTTGGGTCTTTTTCTGTTGATCCCTTCTGTGTTTCTCTTTGAATTCCTTTTGGATTCTCTTGTGGGATCATGTCGTTTTCTTTCCCTGAAACCATTCCTGCCCCACCTATTTTAGGAATGGTTCAGTTCTAAGGAGTCCTTCTCTCTAGATCTATGTCTGCGTCTTCACATTTTGGTCTCAGAGCCAAAACTTTAAGAGACTTCTATCATTCTGTACACTGTTTTGCGAGATACATTTCTATATTGGGAATATAGTAAGCAATGGGAAGCAGTATTAGGTCCAGAGGATTGAGGACAAGCCTACATCAACATTGGAAGAGACGAGATCAGAGTGAGAGTGAGGAAATAAATACGGGATTACTGGAGATGTCACAAACACGGACAGGAAATGGTGTCAGGCTCAAAAAAGATCTATGTTAACCACTGTCATTGACACACTTATAAACATCTCAATATTTTGATATCTGCTTGTTAATTGGTCAGTTTCTACATAAACTGGAAAGAGACATTTAAAAATATATTTATTTACATTTTGGGAAGACTTCTGCTTATAATAATGTGTGCCTTGATGGGTTTTTCTGGAGAATGTAGCACATGTGTGACACAGAAGTATTTACAGGGGAACAACTACGAGCAAAGGATAGTAGAAACACACAGATTGAAAAGTGAGTGAGGGATGTAGATACTGTACAGGATGAGTGAATGATTGAGAGAGTAAAACTGGGGGATGAGAGAAGGAGGAGCGATAGCAGTAGGAGATATGCCTCAGATTATCAACCGGTGTCAGATGCTCTGGGGACAGATAAAGAGGAGGAGCGTGACACAGAGAGGAAGAGGACGTCTCTTTGAAGCAGGACTGTAAAAATGACTGATGTGAAAAATTCATCATCTGTGGAGTTGCCAGAGGGGAAGTTAATGAAGAAGGTCAGTGCATGTAGATGCAGAAATATGCAAACTCCTGTCAATGATGCTCTTAAACATCCCACATGGTTTAACTTGTGAGGTCTGGCTGGTACTAATTTATTTTTTAAGTTAATGCCACAATGCTTAAAGCTCATAATGTTACAAACCAAATGGAGTTTTATGCACTTAAACACAACATTATCACAGAAGACGCTTATATTTGTCAGAAACTAAACCATTAATGATCAACAACTACATTTTTATTAATTTTGTGAGAGCCAACTTTTCTGAGCTGGTACATCATAAACTGTGTATTGCACGCTTATGATTTGTTTGTGCTCTCTTCTCCAGGGTTCAATCAAGAAGAAAATTGAATCATTCAGGAGATGGAGCTCAGCTAGCATCAAGAGACCACCAAAGCCCAAGGCCAAGACTTTGAGTCTGTCCTCCCCAGTGGGAGACCCAGATGACATCTGGCTGGAAGAAGGTGACAAGAGGAAGCTACGCCCTATTGTTGACTCCGTCTTTGGACAGGTAGGTGACTGAACTGGGAACTATGTAAAGCCAAGACATATAATTAGACTTTCATTTTTAAGGGTTCTTTTTTTTTTTTTAAAGGGTGTGTCTTTCCTTATAAGGCATGGGATGTTACAATATCATATTGCTATATGTATAAATCATATATAGTAGCACCTTTTTTGAATAACGGCTCACAAATATAGTGTTAAAACATTATATATCCATATCTCTTTAACTATTTAGATTACGTTTAGATCTGTTGTGCAGTAGTGAGAGGTGTTTGTTTGCAGTAGTGAAAATTGTGTGCATAACAGAGTATATTTTGACTGGTGACACATTAGTAAGAACCAGCCTGTATTATTAAAGAAGGATTATTTAAATTTAGATCAGCAGAACACTCGGAGGAAACACAAATTCCTTGAGGATTGGTAGGGTAATAAACCTGCCAGGGCAAGCTTTAATTCAGACATAGTGTGAAACAGATGAAAAAGATGAAAATGTACCTAAAAAGTGTGTATTTGTTAGTGGCAGCCTTGTGAACTTGTTTTGCAGTCTTTAATAAGTAGTCAGCGTAGTTAGTAGTCTGTCCCATAGTAAAAATTTCTGCGTGTGTAAGCCAAGACTTCAGTTTCATGTATAATTTCTTGCCATGTACTTTTTTCTGTTCTCACTGGTTTGATCCAGATATTTTTGGTGTATTTTAATGTGTTGCAATAGCAAATCTTCCACATAGTTTTTGTCAGTCATGGCTTCCAGTTTCATCCACTTCCTGTTTATGTTTGTGGTGTTACTGAAGAAAAGACAAAAGCTTGTTATTTATACTCTCATATATATATAAAATATTTCTTTTGCCTGTGTAGCTTCTTTTAGACACCAAAACTATTTGGCAGAAACAGCTGGAACCAGTGCATACGGAGCCAGTTTTCCCATCCTTAATAATAATAATAATAATAATAATAATAATAATAATAATAATAATCAGTGTTGGTCAAGTTACTTGAAAAAAGTAATCAGTAACTAATTACTGATTACTTCCCCCAAAAAGTAATCCCGTTACTTTACTGATTACTTATTTTCAAAAGTAATTAATTACTTAGTTACTTAGTTACTTTTTAAAAACACGATTTACAACCTGAATAGGTGATAAAGTGATAGATCTTTCAGCCCAATTCTACTTTTTCTGCATAATCCATCATACAAAATGTAATCAAATGGAAAAGTCTCTTTTTAAAACCTGTTTTATTAGTTTTAATCTTTTAACTTTATGCATCAAGCAAAAATTTTATTATATGCAACATTCTCTGACTGGAAGAAATTTGTTTAATACTTAAACCTATTTTCTGCACATTCCAGCACATAATTATTATTTTTTTGTGTGTTAACACTCACTCTTTCAAATAGATGCAAGTAAAACACAGCAGAAAATAAATAAAGTCAAAGACTCAGCGGTCCCTTTGCTCTATTTTCACCTGTAAAGCAGGAGTAGTGTTAGGCGGAGGTTTACCCTGGTGCAGGTGTGCCGCAGCGGTCAGTGGAAGAATTTCTCTGTGAATTTCCCATTACGTCATAGCGCACTCGGCGCTTGCTCGGAAGTTTAGGGGTTTTTTTTTCGCTGTAAAAAGAAGTTTTCTTCCCACGCACAATGGACACTAATGTTTTTGTCACTTTTTATGGAATCAAACCCAAAGTAAGGTCAGTACTTCCACGCTTTAAACGCTGCACGCTCATACTCTCTCCCGCACTTGATATATTATCCATTGTTGATCTGCACACAGCTATTCTCGCAAAAAAATCACCGTTTTAGTAACGCAGTAACGCAGCGTTCCTACGGGAAAGTAGCGGTAATCCAATTACCGTTTTTGCAATAGTAATCCCTTACTTTACTCGTTACTTGAAAAAGTAATCGGATTACAGTATTACCAGCATCTCTGGTAATAATAATAATAATAATAATAATAATAATAATAATAATAATAGTAGTAGTAGTAATAATAATAATAATAATAATAATAATAATAATAGTAGTAGTAGTAGTAGTAATAATAATAATAATAATACACTTCCTGGGAAGGTTTCAAAAAACCTCCACGGATTATAATGGAAAGATTAGAGCTGACCTTTTTAGAGGTGTCCTGACAACAGGTTTGCTTTTTTGTTGTATATGGGAGAAATGTAAAAGCATCACAGGAATTTCTTTAACCTTAAAAAATAAATCCCTGATGATGACTAACTGTACCCTTGTGTACCCTGTATCCTTTTAACATGAAAGGCAAACGCTGCTTTACGGTAGTTCAAGCCATCAAATGTGTTTAAATTTAAACAAAATAACAGTTCTGAGGCACAAATGATAATCCTGCTTTGTGCCTTTCTTTATTAAATAGCAAACATTTTAGGTTTATTAGTTATTGGGGATGTTGAGTGGCATTTTAATTAGAAAAAGAGAATGGCAGAAATAGCTATACCAATTGCAACACAGTTTTGATCAGTGGTCAAAAATGTCACCTGGGATTTGAGTCATAAACTAACAATCATTAAATGTTCTTTAAAGCCATCTGAAAAGAAAACTAGGCTGTGTTTTGACATGTTTTTATAATTCCCCTTTTTTCTTAGTTTCATCTCCAGTTCTCTTTATTCAGATGAGTCATCCATACACTGAGCAACAGACTGACTGAATAATGAATTACTGGATGTCTGGGTGTGGGATAAAGGCTTGAGAGTGAAGGATAGTTGAATGTAATAAAGGAAGAAAGAAGAGACCTATTGCGACATAAAGCGAGATTAGAGCTAGAAGGAAGGAACTAAACTTTGAGCAGACAGATGTAGTTTAGTCCAACATCAGTGCTAAAAATGTCACGTCTGGCGAAGCAGACGTCATGGCATGAGGAGAGCTACACGTATGTGTTCCAGCTATGTGGGGATGCAGGGGGTGTTCGCGGTGCTGGGCTTGTTCAAGTGGACAAGAAAATGCAGAACTCAACAGTGATTGGCAAATACAATGTGGACCCAAATGCAGGCACGGTGGCAAGGGCAAATAATAACAAAAGGAGAGCCTTTATTTTGGCGGTGAAAAAATACAAAGAAACAGTAACACGACTGGAGGTACAGAGAAACTAACAAAAAAAAAAAACGAAACTGGGAAAAGCTAAGAATAACAAATAACCTGAAGATGGAGAGTTAAGGCAAGGAACGAGGCAAGGAAAAGGGCAAGGATACCTCAGTAGGTAGAGTGGTGGCCCCATGATTGTAAGGTCGGGGGTTCGATTCCCCTGAACAGCTACCCTGAGGTACCCCTGAGCAAGGTACCGTCCCTACACACTGCTCCCCAGGCGCCCAATGGCTGCCCACTGCTTCACTGGGTTAAATGCAGAGAGGAATTTCCCCACGCGGATCAATAAAGTATACATTATTATTGAAATAAAGAGGCAGACAGATCGACCAGGGACTGAGGGAAACACGCTATATATACACACAGAGGGTAATGAGGGAATGGGAAACAGGAGGATAATCAGACGGAGAAAGCAAAGCAGAAAACACTGACATAGGACAAGGACTATCAAAATAAGACAGGAAAACCCAGGACAGGCATGGAAACGCAGACCAAGGAGACAGCTGACCGGGAAGACAGATGAGTAAACATATAGACAGAACAAAACCTATACTAGAGACACGACACACTTACACGGAAGGCCAGGGAACAAACCTAAGAACCGGGAATCACAAAGTCACTGACTGAGGAGATACATTGTGCACATATTCAGGGATTATTTATTTACTTCTGTTTATAAATGCGTTAATTAATTAATTATATTGAGAGCTTTATTTGAGTGAGGAATTGAAAGAAGTTAATCAACAACTCATTTCATATGTAGGCAAAATCCAAATATCATGCACATGTCACATACATCCACCACACAAAACCATAGAAAGAAAAAAATTAATTCAATAAATCCTAAAATTTATCCTCTAACTGAAATGTTAGCAGATGCCAGTGATTAGCTGGCCTTCTTTTTAAACTAATATATTCTAGCAAACAAGATTCCACACCTCACTTGCATGAAGGCATAACTGAACAGCAAGGAAACACTGTGTCCCATTGTTTACCCAGTATGTGTGAATAGCAGTTTTACAGGGTCTAATTCACACCACTCCACACGTTTCTGGTAATTAGTATTAGTAACTTAGTATTTAGTGGCTTTGAAAAATATTGTATTATCTCACTTCTGAATGATCAAACACATTTGCTATATTAGAAAGATGAAAGACAAAATGCTGCAGCTGCAGCTTTACGTCATAATATCACAAAACAGTAAAAACTACACCTTTATTTCTGATATATGTTAAAAATCACAGACTCAGTTTTCTGAACTGGTCAACATTTTTAACAAAGCAACGAGGTCATTGGTATAATAACCAGCACAGCTTTAGAAAACTGCTTTATAAGTGGGTTAACTGTTGTTCTATT
The DNA here is from genome assembly GCF_963576455.1 of Neolamprologus multifasciatus. Taxonomy (NCBI): domain Eukaryota; kingdom Metazoa; phylum Chordata; class Actinopteri; order Cichliformes; family Cichlidae; genus Neolamprologus; species Neolamprologus multifasciatus. Next base: position 6,193,723 of record NC_140444.1, on the reverse strand, counting down.
TCCACTGGGGCAAAGCTGCAACAGTTGTTCACTGTTGAAAAAACAAAAACAATCAAACACATATTCCGACATTACTGCGACTTTCTGACCCTTATTTGTGTTTGTAAGAGGAGTCTTTGATTTAATTTAACAGGAAAGCCACATTTAACTTTTAGGTCACATGAAAATGCAGAAATAATATCTGGACAGGTGCAAAAGGCATTATCCTCCTTTTGGGAGTGGGTAAGTGGGCGAGAATGAGAGCAGAGAATGTGGGACAATCCAGACAGCCATATGTGGTCGCAGCCTGTAAAATGATGTCAGGTTAAATGGGAATCCTTTACTGACTACACCAGCATGTTATATTCCTCCTGTCAGCACAGTGCTGCTGCAATTTTGCGTTCAGGTTTGATGTCTATCAACCTTTTAAACAGAAATCATGAGATTTTGATGAATGTATGCTTACGCATCACTAAGCCAATCCACCGTACACTCCATAAAAGAGCCAAGCTCATGTGGTAATCATCATTTAGTTATTCCTGATAACATTGATCCAGCATATTTAATTCTTCAAAGCCACAAAAGGCAAGCCAGAGCCAGTTATCAAAAATCTGATCACAGGCTAGTGAAGACATGTACTGAAGCTGTTAATAATAGCAAAAAGAAGGGGGAAAAAGAAACGCAGTTCTGTTAAAACTCTTACATGACATCTCAGTATAAAGTATGTCATGAAAATCAAAGTGAACGACAAAAAAACAAAAAAACAAAAGTGGGTAGCAATAAAAAACAGCCAACGTATGTTCTTTTCAGTTGTAGCAACCTGCAGCAATCTCTCTGTTTTACTGTTACTGTCTTTTTGCTCCCAGTTCAATTCAATTCCATTTTATTTATATAGTGCCAGATCCCAACAACACTTGCCTAAGAATGACTTCATACTGTAAAGTGTTGTATTGTAAATAATACAATAATGTACCAAATGCATAAAATAACCCAGTACTCAGATGACCTCTATAATCAAGCACTTGGTGACAGTTGGAAGGAAAAACTTCCCTTTTAACAGGAACAAACCTCCTGCGGAACAAGGCTTAGGGAGTGTCAGCCATCTGCTACAACTGTCTCACTAGTGTGTGAAAAAATGGAGGGAGGACCCAAATGCACGACTCATGGATTTATTATAGAGACAGGTGAACTGAACACTGAGTTGTACTATTTAACAACAAGATAAGAAACTGAAAGAAACTGAGGGGTTAGACTGGATAATGATAATGGCCAGAAACAGGTGAGAGCACAGCTGGGATAAATCTAACTAATGAAACAGAGGAAGTAGAATAAAAAAAATGCTGCACACAGACAGATGATTAACACAATAAAACAGGTAAAATGCATGGAAACTGACAAAGGCTCCAGAACTGAAAAACACTGGGTCAACAACCCAGGTGCTCTGACAACAACCAAAGAAATTATTAGGTCATAAATGTCATTAAAATTCTCTCTCCTTTCAAAGTAAATAAGAATAAAACGCCACTATTATTGCACCACTTTAAGGGCGATAAAGGTGGAATTTGCCCTCTAAGACAGCGCTCCCCAACCTTTTTTGCGCCACGGACCGGTTTATGCCCGACAATATTTTCATGGACCGGCCTTTAAGGTGTCGCGGATAAATACAACAAAATAAAACTAATAAAATGTATTCATAACACACATGAAAAGACCCAGGAAAACCGAGTAAACGATAAAAACGATAACAAAATAATGCTGAAAACTGAGCCTCAACTCTCGCGGCCCGGTACCAAACGACTCACGGACCGGTCCGAGGCTCGGGGGTTGGGGACCGCTGCTCTAAGACACAGGCAGCATACATCAGGTAAAACGAGTTAATTATGATATTTGTGTCATATCACAGGTCACACTGTGGTTTCAGTTGTATTCTTATCACACTTTTTCCTCCCCGTGTGTTTTGCTAATATAAGACATATTAGATAGTATTATTCTATCCTGACTGAATCAGTAATACGAGAGTAAACTCTAAAGAAACATGATGATCATGCACTAGTTTCTCCACTTGAATTGTTCTTTGTTTTATCAGTGCACAAGTCGCAACCACTTCCTCCCACAAACATTTTTTTCTGTCATTTAATCTTGTTTAAACAGACAAGACTCAGAGACGATGTAACTTTATGCTCAAGTTGCTGTGATAACTGATACAAAATCTGGTCTGAAGAACTGACATATTCATATTCGTCTACAGATTGATCTGGCTAAAATGATAAATCACTGTCAGAGGTCAGGCCCATGGAGCCACATGTGTCTCGTTCTACTTTTTTTTCTCCACTATGTTCCCAAGCTAGTGTCTGCTAGTCGCAGTGTATGTTTTATAGTCAGTTACTGGGTGACTGACTTTTAGTGGTAAGCAGGAAGTCTAGAGTGAATTATAAGTAAAAATGTGGCTTGTAAAACCAATAAAATAAGATGGAGACAAAAAGGCTCACAATTTGTTGCAGCCACACTTACATTAAAGTACATTGATGCAGTTAAGTTGACTTCATAAGTATTATTTTATACCTAGAGAACACGGTTTGGATTCCTTATTGCATAATGGTATTTGTCTCTACAATTACGCTTTGAAATGTAATAGAATGGGAAGTGCTAATACTCAAAACAGAGCGTGAGTTAATTGTCTCCATTGTTGTGTTGTCGCAGATATATATTTTCACGCATCAATATGTTTGCTGTGAGCTATGTTTGTGTTACAGCTCAGTCTTATCTCTGTTCAACAGGGTTAAGCTCAATTTAGCTTAACTTCAGCCACAACTCAAGAGATTATCGCACATTTAAGGTCAAAGGTATGAAAAGAAACAGAAACAGAAATAGAAAAAAACCAATGAAGAAAGGAACTCTTAATGTTTCCATTAAAGATGGGACATCAAACATGCTTAGTGTACTATACATATTACCAGTCTTTAATTCAGTGAGAAACTTGTAAGAAGTGCAGAATGCTAGAATGGGTTGATGACACCGATGTTGTTCAGGCTGCAGCTGATTTATATAAGAAAGACTTCAAAACCGTTTTAGCAATTTTTCTTTAGCTTTTTATTTGTTTGTTTGTTTGTTTTGTGATAAACTTGTGTGTCTGCACATTTTAAATTGGAAAGCACCCTTTTTTGCTCATCTGACCTTACTATGGGATCTTTTTTGTGTGTGTGTGTGTCATTGTGCAAAAAGTGGGCATGCAAATACACATAGACATCCCCCATCTCAATTGGCAAAATGTTTGACCTGACCCACCCTAAAGCTGGTTGCATAGCATGCAAAATCCTGTTTTGGAATCTGTCCATCATGCTGTTTACAGCCCAGCACTGGATTTTCAGTTGGCCTGTCTTCCATCCTTGTCTTTCAGGCATCTGGTATGCTTGCGGTTGTCGAGGGATGGCACATGAATTCTCACCCAGCTGCTTTGTTTGGGGTTTTGTGGCTAAAAGGCTTTGTGCTCACAGCAAGCTGCTGATGAAGGCATGGTGGAAGCGCTTCTTTTATGTTGTTGTTTGGAGAGCAAAAGGACCTCTGTTCTGTATTATGGGTGCTTTTCAAGAGATGCACATCAACATTAATACAAGATCCTTATTTAATACCACTTGAACTCATTGGTCCAGTTCATCTAAAGTAATCTGTGCATGACTATCTAAGAGGCAGCACAAGCACAAAGCTTCAAAGAAATGGCAGGAAAATCTCAATTTCACCATTTTTTTTGGCATGCCAGCAAACAAGCTAGCATTTCTGCCTTGTGGCCTTCATCAGAGCATGAAACAAAACTGAAGGTTGTAACTTTTACACAGCATGTCTTTATCCTGTCTTCCTTCTCTCACCCCAACCGGTCGCAGCAGATGGCCGCCCCTCCCTGAGCCTGGTTCTGCCGGAGGTTTCTTCCTGTTAAAAGGGAGTTTTTCCTTCCCACTGTCGCCAAAGTGCTTGCTCATAGGGGGTCATATGATTGTTGGGCTTTTCTCTGTATCTATGAAGCGCCTTGAGGCGACATTTGTTGTGATTTGGCGCTATATAAATAAAATTGAATTGAATTGAATTGAACTTTTACAGCAATCTGACATTGTTTCTGATCTCATGTGACGACATTCATACATTTTAAAACAGAGCAGAGTGACTCCAGCCGGGGTTAAAGTTTTCTATACTATTACATTTCATATATATACTTATTCAGAGAAGATCTGAGCTAAAATCTTTAGTCAGCCCAGCAGGTGTCATTGTGTTTAGTGATGAGATCCAACATCTATTTATTTGATAAAATTCCCTGGCAGAAATAGCAGAAAGAATTACATGTTCAAGTCCAGTGAACATCAGGAGGAGCAGCAGGAGAGCCATGATTGGCTTCATAGTTGTGTTTGGCTAAGACAGACTCTATGTGCTCGGTTCTGTAACTCTTGTTTGGATATTCTACTTAACATCTAAAGTGTTGTTACACTTCCACATCTGAAGTTTCCTTTCGTGTATGTTTTGGTTTGATAGGTTGAAAAGTGTGTTTACAATTCTCTGATTGTTCAAGCACTTCAAAATCACAGTGATTCCACTTAGTCATCACTCAGATTTTAAGATGTGCCGGTATTAGTAATGTCTCTGAGTTTCTTGTGACAGCGGTTAAATTAAGTGGAGAAAATTATTATTTCCAGTTGATATTTTAGGTGTAAGCAGTTCTTACAGATTTTAAAGCATTATTGTAGGCAGTGCTGATTATTGATTTCATCTGATTGCCATGCTTTAGAATTATTGGGAGGTAGACTACAGGAATCACTTTGGGAAACATTTGAAGATTGAAATTAAAACAGTTTCATTTGGACTGCAAGCATAAAGACTCTCAGTGTCAGTGTTGATTTTGTATGATTTTTCAAGCAATTTAGTCCATCTTTGTCTCTTTAAAGAAATGAGGTGTTGATGCTACAAGATCTTTTAGAAAAAACTTCAGTAGTAGTAGTTCAGTAATAGATTTTATACCAGAGACAACAGTTCTTGATTAGGAATTGTACTGTTGCACTTTGGGTGTATTGCACTAAGAGGAATTCAATCTCTCGCATGCATGAAGAGACTTTTAATTTAACTTTTGATCTCATTCACTGGATTATTTTTTAGCTCTTTATAGCACTCTCTATGCTCACTATCCCACTGCTTCTTTTGATACAATGTAGCTTTTTTTTCTTTTACTAATATGATGGATTTGGGTCCTCCATAGTTAGGGATAATACTGGCATCTAGTGGTAGTGCATATGTATTACAGTTAAGCGTGTGTTAATCCCACTATTTTCAACAACCTAGCTTTGCTGCACTCTACTGGCAATACTGAGGCAATGCAGAGTGTTGCCTAGGAATACATTTTACATAATAGGCATATTAAAAATTGCTGAAACTATGTCTTGTAAAAAAATGTTTTACAAACTGCTTTATAACAAGTAACTGTGGAGTAATTTGTGAACCCAGAAGAGATTACCAGCATCAAAAACATGGGATTTTGAGAAAAAAGATAAGTAGGTTAAACTCAGGAAACAGATGGAAGAAAATGGGTGGTCTAATGACCAGATACATGGGAAAGTAGATAGACACAAAAAATGTGTTGGTTCTCCTGAACTGACCACAGAGGATTAAGGCTGCAAGCGATGAGCCTTCATCAAACTGCGTAAATCTCTGACACACATATTACACCCAATACACATGTATATAAGATATGCAGTATATATAACAACAGTGCTTCACGTCTGGGATTCGGTTTCAACAAAGAACAGTAGATGAATCGGACTGGACAAAATAATCAAACAATGATCCTAAGAAAACAAGTATTTTTATTTCTAGAGGGAAAGGAATAAGCTTTGATGGTTTTAGAACGTAATAGATGTGGGCAATTGTAAGGGAAACAATTAAAAAGCTGTGGTGAAGAGAATCATCTTTAAAAGCACAGATATAACAAAAAATATATTAAAAAAAAAAGCCTTTCAATTGTGCCACAAGTCTGAAGCGAGACTAAAAATAAAAGATTAATAACACCGGCCCCTTCTTTGGTGCCATCTGGTGGCTTTAGAGAACTTTATTTATATAACTTCTACTTAATCAGGGTTGAGATCAAAGTCAAGAATATAAACAGACAAGCAGCAAAATCACAGACACCAATGAGCAGATGTGAAAGTTAAAAGTTTGCTTGTAATACACAAAAATGTACAAGCCAGTAGAAGGCAGGTGATGGTGAAGACTTACATTCAGAGACAGATGCTGCAGGTGAGCATCTGCACCACATCAATGCTCCCACCGCTTCACGAGAAACACAGTTATGATTATCAGTATAATCAGCAATTCCATAAAGCTATAATTATTTTTAGTAGCACTAGTAGTAGTTGTTGTGGTAGTGTCTATACTAAGTCAGACGTTTACATCATACGGTTACACTCACTGGTTTTATTATACACCCCTGCAATTTTACTTTCTAAAATGTTTTCGCATGCACTGTTATGTGCCTCTCTTTTCACTTTTCTCTTTCCCAGCGTGTCTCCATGTGTTTTAATTTTTTTAATCGCCTTTTTTTTATCTCACAGTGACTAGTTGTGTAAAATAAATATTACACTTCTATTTCTTCTACTTGCAGCCCCATGCTCTCGTAGCCTGTCAGCATAGTTCTTTCCTTCTAATCTGAACTGCTGGGGATTAAACAGACAGCCAACTCTTCATCCATAATTCTACCACCCCCTCCCTCCCTCTCTCTCTATCTCTCTCTCTTTCTGACTTAGAGACACACACACACACACACAAAGCTTTGCCAGACTAGTCATTTGGAAACCATAAGCACGATGTTTGTTTGAGAGAGAGGGGAAGGTGGGTGGGATGGATTAGATTAAGTTGGTCCAAATTCAAGGGATCACTTGTAGCAAAAGGGGGTTACAGATAAAGGGAAAAACAGAGCGCATGCCCGTGTCTGTGTGTGATAGAGAGAGACAGAGAGGGATAGAAAGGGAGAGAGAAAATGGTCGAGTCATGCAATCAGAGCCAGAGTCTGGCGCAGCGGGTTGTTTCAGCTCAGATATGACCCAACTCTCCCACCCCAACCCGTCAATCTCCATCACCCTGCCCCGATTCCATAATATCACCGTAAACATTTCAAATCTCATCATGGCAGCCGCCAACAACCCATGGGAGTTTAGGACTGAACGTGGCATCATATACACACCACTGGACCAATAGGATCTGGGACTGAAGCACATGCTCTGAGAGGAGTCGCTTTTTGTAGTAGAGGTGCGAGTGGAAACATTTGCCCTCCTCCTTCCTGGGCGATAAAAGGCGTTGCCACCTAGGATGCATTGGATCTAGTATGGATTTTGGAGTTTCATGTGACGTTTGAACAGAGAAGGGTGAGAAAGAGGAAAAGAGGAGGATAAACTTTGGAGAAGTGTGAGGACCAGCAAGGAGGGAAGGGAGGGGGGAAGACAGGGAGAAGAGGGCAGGGTGATGGGAAACACTAACCAGACTTCTAAAAAGAACAGTAAAAAGAAGAAGGTAAGGAAACATTTTGTTGTTCTTGGATAACTAAAACTAGGATTTCATAGCAGTTTTTCTATTTAATCTCTACTTGACACAAAAGACGTTTCAAATTTGTTTTTATTTGCAATATACAAACTAAATAAATCTATTGAAAATGTCTGGAACAGTACAAAAAATGGCAAATTTGCCAAAATTTAGGTAATAGCTTTATGTGTTTCATAATCCGATTGGTTCCTCTCCTCTAAGGTAATGTCACCCATAGAACAAAGTGGTGCCCCATTGGCTGCTGCCATGCTGGGGGAACTGGGTGGTGCAGGGGAGATGGACACAGAGGATGAGGAGGAAGGAGGGGACGAGCGTGAGTTTGATGAACCCCTGTGCGCTCTGGTTAAGAACTGCAACATGCTGCATAACATAGTGGGGCCTGCATGTATCTTCCTCAGACAGGGCTTCGCCCAAAGTCAGCTTGTATGTATTTACCCACACTACAAACACACCACACAAACATTACAGAACTGCCAGAATTGTTATTGCCAAAATCTCCCATAAATCCTTTCATCCATCCATTTCCAAAGTGCCATCCAAAGGAAGGTTAAGGTAAAGCTGAGGTCATCGTCATGGTTCCTCTGCCCTTCATCTCCACCAATCACGAAATCAAACTGTGACTGCACAGTCATGACTGCAACATTCAATCATATCTATAGAAATGTTTTAAAATGTTCTGAGGGCCTCTTACTTACAAACTTATATGTATTCTACTATTTTGAGTAAAGTTATTGTACACTGAAATGACTTTTTACACAAATAGCCAAACTAAATTGAATAAAAACATGTGAGAAAGGACATGTTTTGGTCATTCTCATGACAGTTGAGCTTAGTGAGATAGACATCTAAACATCAAAGGCTGTGACTACCCATGAAAAAAAAACACTCCATATTATAATTAAAAAATAATAATCACTAAACCTCGAACTAAAACTAACAAAAAACAAAAAATTAGCAAATAATTAAAATGAAATAAGAAATAAAAACTGTTGAAACATAAAACTACGTTTTTTCACAGCTATAAAAGAAGGATAATGATAACGAGACCCAAAAATTTGTCCAGATTCAGGTACCTTTATAGTCTTGGAGTCTTCTATGCGCACCTCTTATTACAAATTAATGTCATACATGGGGAAAGTGGAAATGACACAGACAAGGAACTAGTTTAAAAGCGCTCCTAGGACAGTGGTGTGTGATCCGAGGTGATACTGGATGCCATTTGAAGTGAAAATAGGCAAGAAGTGTAAAAGTATGAAAAAAGAGTATTCAGAATGTGGTTATGTAAATACTATTTTCTTTGCTGTATTGTTCGTAAGGTGAATGCGAGTTTCTGTGAGAATGCTAAAATCTGTCTCTCTGTGTTAGCCGTATAACAGACCGTGGTGTACCCCTCCTCTCACCCTAAAAAATCTTTTTGGGTGTGTGATTTGAAATAGTCTATTGATATATTTAAGTACAGCCTTGCAAAGTCACTGTCTCGTTTATCAACTGATTGACAACCGCAGTTTAAATTTGCAGTTTACATCAAGCAGTATATGATAACAATTGAACAAATGTCTAATGTGAATGTGATCCCTTGCAGTTCCACACTCAGTCTCTGCAGTTTGCTTAAGATTTATAAGACGTTTTAGCTGATTGCTTTGCTTTTATGACACGCAAGTTTCACCAGCTGCAGTGGACAGCTGTTTCCAGAGGAAATACACTGATAAATCTTCTGTACACCACTTTCACAGCACCAACAAGGAAGTGCTTTGTGAATATAGTGAGGCGTTTAGCAGCTAAAAAGCTGAAAATTTTCCTCAGGAGTTTGGACTATGTCTTGATCCAGCCTCACTCATTTCATATGCCACATTTTCAGCCACAGCAGGCAACCATCAAGTGCATGTAGTGGAGCATTCAGCAGACAAACAGCTTGATATTTCAGTCAGACACCAAAAAACAAGCTAAAAGAAGAGTGAACATTAGTCTTTCAGAAACATTACTCCATGCTGTGTGATACAAAATGTTGCTTTGAATCTGCCGAATGTGTAAAAAGGCAAATAATTTTGAAAAATTTTGATATTTTTGAAAATCTTGTGTTAATACAGGCAAACTTATTTTCCAACCAACTTCAGCAAATCTTAAATTAATCAAATCAGAATATTGTCATTTTGAGTAAAGACTACATAAAAGATAGACTAGTCTAAAAAGGGAAGCCAATGTGTTAGTGTCTTAAACCTGCATTCTTTCTAATGGTGAGCAGCACAGAGGAAGTTTGTTAATACTGAAGTCCATTACAGTCACTGTGTTACACACTTGATCTGTGACCTCTTAAACGCTTTCTGTAGTTCATTTTCTCAATTGCACAGCTACAATTGCAACATAATGTTCATTTTATACATTTTAGTCCTAATTAAGGTATAATACACAAATAAGCAGTAGGGCTGAGCGATATGACCAAAATCTCATATCCCGACATAAGACATCTATCGTCCCGATAAATCACAAAAATTTAACATTTTCTGTAAATTCTGTGAATCTCGGGGAGCTCGACTTGCGTGAAGTGTTTCCAGCTGCGCGTCGTGTACTTGGAGTCCAGTGTTTTAACCGATGCATGAAACTATACATTTTTATACATAAGTTGTAACGGCCGCCGTTTTCTTTGTGAGTATTTATTACACAGTGTGCTGCGGGGAAAAGCCTGTTCTAACGTTTGAATCTAAGGTTTATTTTTTAGCACCTGACGGCTCTTTTATGCTTCTCATCCGTAAATACTCTGCTTACTCTTTCATGTGATTCAGTTTATTTTGAAAAGTCTCAACAGGATCCTGAGCTTTATTGTGAAAGGTTTACGTGGAAAATAAACAAAAAAACGTTGGTTTTACCGTCGTTGTTGCTAACCACAACGCATAAAAACAGTCGCTTGTCCGTCTGTAGTGTGGTTATATTAAATATAAGAGAAAGAGAGAAGAAATTAATATAACCACTACAGTCACCATCAAAACAATAAAAAAAAAAATACTGCCGTAAACAGTTTATTTTGCGACACCACGAAACAAACGATAGCATAAAATGAAACGATAGACGTTTTTATATCAATATCCGATATATATCGTTATATGGAACAGCCCTAATAAGCAGGGTGTGTTTTAGGGCAGGCCTACCTTGGGGTTGACAAATCAGTAACATAAGAGTGTACAGTGTCTGTGTTAATAATCAGATCAACGTTGTTCATCATCTCTGGGTTCAAAAATCCAAAATGCAACTTCACAAAACATGACTTCATATTTTGTCTTAATTTTTATATACATTTTTTTTTTTTAGCAGTATTAGCAATGCTTTCTGTAAGTTTAACTACCATCATAGTTATATTTCAAAGTGGCCAGGTCACTTCTCTTGCATATGAATGAATGAATGAATAAATATGAAATCTCGTTATTAACTTTAGATGGGGACTGTGTTGACACTGATAAAACTGAGTTCTATAACATGTGCTTAATCTTGTAAACGGGTTTATTTCAACCCAAACCATAACTTGAACCCCAATCAAGTTTTTTTTAAACCTAAGCAAACGAGGACTGAAAGCAAAACTTGTCTCACATAAGATTTATACCTAAATCTCGTGGCATTTTCATCCTGTTGTTTCGTGCTACATGCCTTCCTTCATAAACTTTTGTTGTTGCTCAGTTTCTGCTGTCTTCTAAAGTCACGATTTAGCAGTAGTAACTGTTGTAGATTGGTAATAAGATGATAAGATAAGATGACCTTTATTAGTCCCACAGGTGGGAAATTTGTTTTGTTACAGCAAAAGTGCAAAGTTATGTAGCAGAAATAAGAAAAAACACTGGAATGCAATAAAATAAAATACTATATACAATACAATAAAATAGAATAGAATAATATATACAGTAGAATAAAATAGAAATACAAATGCTATATACAACTGAGTAAGTAATGGGCCACAAAAAAACAAAGGTAGGAGAAAACCGTTGCCTTTGTCTGTGGATAAATCTGTCACAAATTTTAGCAAAAGGTACGACAAAAAAAAAAGTGGTACACGTTTTTCTGTTCAGCCTGTGCAGGTGTGTTAATGTTCGTTTAATCAAAAGCCAGCTGGACTGCAGATGCAGATGAGGAAAAAAAATTGCTGGCAGATAGAGAAATGAAAAACCGATAAGCCTTCATGATTTGTAATACAATTTACCGCTGTAATCTCCCTGACACTGTTCGCTCCCCTGCATCCTCTAATCCAGGGCTGTATTATTCCTGCTGATGATGTCACAATCTCGAAGAACACATCACGTACAAATTTATCCTGGTGTCACCTTGCATTCCTTTAGCCAATTCAACATCAACCGTAAATGGTGTTTTATGTTGGATCAGAATCAAAATTAGAATATTTTATTAATCACTAAATAAATTATGCATGTGTTTGTTACTGCATTTACTTTTAGTTAAAGTCATAACTCACTCTTATTTCTAGGATTTCATTTTCACTTTATTTCTTAAAGTGGCAATTCAATATTTCACCAGTTTACTCAGCATATGATGTAATTCATTTTTCTTTCTTTCTTATAACTTTGTTACATGCTGCATGTTTGGAAGGTAGATCTTTTAGGTCATAGGTGTCAAACTCTGGCCCGCGGGCCAAATTTGGCCCACAGCCTAATTACATTTGGCCCGCGAAGCCATACCAAATTACTATTAGAGCTGGCCTACTGGTATTATACAGCTAATATATATATTGTTTAGTATTAAGCTTTGCTTGTTCCATATTCAGTTTTTCAGCAAAACTTGTTTGAGTCCATAAGAAAAGATTCATTCTTATATCTAGAGGAAGATTTTTTTTTCAATAAATATTAACGTTAGCCCGCGACTTTGTTCCAGTTTTGAATTTTGGCCTACTGTGTATTTGAGTTTGACACCCTTGTTTTAGGTGGTATGTCATTATGAATCTGCTGTTAGTACATTGTATTTCAAAAGCTTGTTGTGGAGCATATGCACAGCAGACTTTCTCCAGCAGAAGGGGCAGAATGAGACTGGACATGAATGCTGTTGGGTAGCAGCAGCTTTCAACTAAAAAGGCTATTAGGGTCAGTTAGATCAAAAACCCAATAATCCTCTAATAGAATCTCTGGCTGAGCAGATGAACATTGAACAAAAAATTTTTTCACAGGATTGAGAGGAGTGGAGGAGTAAAAGCACAAGAAGCAAAAATGTTTCCAGCATTTTGTGTGACTGAAATAGAGCAGATTCAAAGTATAACTTGTCTGACTATTCATTTCTCTTTATGTATGCCCTTTCTTCTTCCACACCACTGCAGGACAGAGATCTACGACCAGAAGAGATGGAAGGTACAGATTCTTAATCCAAATCCTCACCTTGTCTCTCAGTCCATTCATTCCACTCTGTTCTTTTTCATCTACCTTCCTTTCAAACCTTCTGTTTAACTGTGAACATTTTTTTTTAATTTCCCTGTCTTGCATTGAAATTGAAACTTTGTAAGAACAAAGTGAAGGATTATCTTTCATAATTTAACTTCCACTCATACATCGCTTCTATTCCTCAGGTCTGGCTCACAATTTAACAGCGTACATGCACATGAAAATGTCATTTCTATTTTAAATATAGATTCTATGACTTTGGTTTAGTGTAGTAGAAACTTGATATATTTCTTCTGCAATGATTTAATGGTGACAGGGGGATCTGTTCAGGTTCAGGTAAATTTTATTTGGACAAGTTTGGATATGGACTGCAATCATCCATGTCACACTATTCACAAACAACAGGCAGCAGAGTGCAAAGTACTCAGTGTTATAATGTTGTAAGAAGATTGAAGAAGAAAGAAAAAAGAAAGGCTCCATGCAAATAATGAGATGAAAGTTTAAAAGCTCATTCAAAACATTAATGCCTCATAAGAAAGTGATGCAAAAATAAAAAGTTTGCAAATGAAATAGAAAGTCCCAATTTAAAAATATAATGTTTCACAATCTTAGCAGCTTCAGTTTCTGTTTTTACATTTTTATTGATATAATGATGAACGACCATAAGTATTTCATAAGTTTTAAAGAATTTTATTGGGGGCAAAAATATCATATTTATGCAAAAAGAAAAAAATTGAATATTTACAGTGCACAGTGTTGCCAACAAACTGTGATCATCTTCAAGCACTGATAAGACAGAAATCAGTTATTTGGTCCAAAGATTGTATCCAGCATGTCACAGAAAACAGAGAAGTCCGTGAAAGATTATTGAAAAATTATTTTTTTACGATGTCATACTAACAACAAGTCAAAAATAATTCAAATAAAAACTAAAGCAATTTGGAAGTATTAAAAAAACAACTCTCAGACGGGTACCCCATCTCAATGTACACTCACTGATCCAGGGCAGCTGAGACTGAAACTGTGTCTTGTTTTCTCAAGAAAGCAAATGTACTCTGTCATACTTTTGCCCAACGGCAAATATTTTGCATAATCTGTATTGATGTGTTCTACTTGCAGAGTTACGTGAGGCCTTCAGGGAATTTGACAAAGATAAGGACGGCTTCATCAGCTGTAAGGACCTGGGCGAGTGCATGAGGACTATGGGATACATGCCAACAGAGATGGAACTTATCGAACTCAGCCAGCAAATCTGTGAGTCCTGAACACAGATAGATAATTCTGTAATTCCCTAAAATCTTTCACTCGGAAGACCAGTGAAGGAGCACCAGGATAAAGCAGAACTGCAAAGCAGTTGATGTCCAAAATGTCTGTTTGTCCTTTCTTCACCTGTAAATCTGTTAACTCTGATGAACTGCCAAAATTAACTAGCAATGATTTAATTAATTTCTTTACAAATAACTTTTTAACTATTGGAGAAAAAATATTCACTGGTACTGTCGTTAAGTACAGCATCTCTGTTAAATGCTGATATGAGTAAACTTCATATCAGCAATGTGTCAATGTGTCTTCTAGACCCTACAAAACTGCTCAAAGACATTTTTACCATGAATTAAAACATAAATCTTAAATCATTTCTCATTTATAACCTTATTTATTTCCAAAATTCCTGAAAGTTGTCAAGTAGTTAAATGATCTTTTGAAAAGGTTTCTTTGAAGAGTTACAGTCAGGATTCAGAGTGCATCATAGCACAGAAATAGTGTAGCAAATTATATGAATGATGAATCATCTTCTTAGGAACTGTACTGCAGTGGTTTGAATCACTGCAGTACAGTTTGTGCATGTAAATGGCGAGTCTGCCTCACATGCAAATGTTAATCACAGTTCCACAGGGTTCTGTGCTAGGACCATAACTTTTTACATTATAGATGCTTCCCTTACAGTATTATTATAAAACACTCCATTTTCATTCCTATGCAGATGATATGCAGTTTTAATTAACCATAAAGCCAGATGATACAAATAAACTAGTTAAATTATAGACATGCCTTAAACACAGCTAATGGCTGCAGTGGACAGTTTTCATTGGATATTTTCACATCACTACAAATATGATCTTATTATGACTTCTGTTTATAACATATTGACGTGGGTCTGCTAAGCTCTGTCTTATATGCATGCACAATTAACTCCGTACCACTGGATCTTCAGTAAATAATCCAATTTGTTATTTACTTGTATATACTATGCATGCATATTTATCTTTCTTCTAGGTGGTGGCAGAGTGGATTTTGAGGATTTTGTGGAACTGATGGGCCCCAAAATGCTTGCAGAGACTGCAGACATGATTGGGGTTAAAGAGTTACGGGACGCCTTCAAGGAGGTCTGCAATTTTATTTAGCAAAACAGAAAACCGTGTGTGTGTGTGTGTATGCGTTAGTCCCCATAGGGAAATTACTCCTCTGCATTTAACCCATTCACCCAGTGAAGCAGTGGGCAGCCACCAATGCAGCGCCCAGGGAGCAGTGTGTAGGTACCTCAGGGTAGCTGTTCAGTGGAGTCGAACCCCCAACCTTTCAATCATGGGGCAACCACTCTACCTACTGAGCTATCCCTGACCCATATCCAGGCTTAAACTAGGGTTTAGAAATGAATGCGGTCCAGAGTTTTTTCTCCTAATGTATGCCATTTAAGGTGCAACAAATGACTGAGGTCCATACCTCAGTCATGCTAAAGTTGAGCATACACTGTACGATTTTTTCAGTTGCGTTATTCAGCTCCTGCTCAAACTGTACGATTGAATCGCAGGGGTGAGAAGTTTGTAGGTGATGATGCACACTGTGCGTCCATAACATGAAGCTCATAACACAAAATCTGTCTCTCGCTCTCCCTCTCTCTCCCTCTCTCTCTTTAACTGACACAGACACACACACCACCACCACCATCAACTTTGTTAAATTGCTAATGACAATCATTGACTAGCAATGAGCAGCAATGTCCATCCAACTCTTTTCACGGTTGGTCCGGTCATGATAATTTTGTGAGGCCACATCGAAAAGGCTCAGATGAGCTTGCCAAAGTTCTACACGCTGCACTGCCATGCTACTCCGTTTCTGTTTGCGCATGCGCAGTGTGAGAGGCTACGTTGGCACCCTCATGAGGGCCGACAGGATTTCAAACAGGTTCGAGTTTCTTGCGACTATACGATTGATGATTGGGAGCTGGTCATGAGGTGTTGATCGCTTCTCGTTACCCCATGTATACTACACGATGCACGATACAGGAGAAACTCAGGCCGATCCCCAAAACGACTGAAAAATCGGCTCAAAATGGGCCAAAAATCGCAGTGTATGCCCAGCTTAACCTGAGTAGGCCTTCCCTCAAACTGACACTCCAAAACGTTTTTGTTTTGCTTTTTTTAAATGCTTATTTTCCTTTTAAAGTCCTTCCATTCTGCTTTCTAGTTTGACTCTGATGGCGATGGTCAGATCAGCCTTGGAGAGCTGAGGGAAGCCATGAAGAAGCTAATGGGTGAGCAGCTCAACCACCGCGAGATTGATGAGATCCTGCGAGATGTTGACCTCAATGGGGATGGACAGGTGGACTTTGAAGGTGATACAATTTATCTCTTAGTTAAGATCGGTGGTGGTGGTGTGTTTGTGTGTGTGTGTGGGGGGGGGGGGGGGGGGGGGGGGGATATACAATTAGGGATGATATAACCTTTTTAAAGATTTTTAAGATGACTGTGGATGACTGTGGTAGTGCCCTTTTCCCAACAAACAATGCAAATATATTCTCTCTTTCCACAGAGTTCGTGAGAATGATGTCTCGTTGATTCTTCAGTAAACACAACACTACTGCACTAAACACAACACTGGCAAGACTACGGACTGTTAATGTTTTTCTCACATGTACAAAGACATCTTGGTGTTTTTTCAGTTACGTGCAAAACCTCTTATAAAAATCCCTTAAATGTGTTACTGTTGTATAAATCTAATATGTATCGTGTGTGTAACGAGAGATGAGAGTGATATTTCAGCGGGAATAGACCAAACCTATGGTGTCTTTAAAAGTTTATGTTCATATGAATTTGCAGAAGAATTGCATTTAAAAGCCTGAACAAATAAGATCCTGTTTGCACTGACGAGATACTGTGAAACTTCAATTATAAGATGGATTTTCTGTTTCTTTATTGTATTTGCAATTTGGGTGAATTGGTCACTAACTATGCAGTTTAGTATCTACAAGTTTGTTGAAACGTTAATATGAATGTAAAAATGTATTTTCTGAATTTCACTTATAGAATCTTCATCTTAAACTTGAATGTGTTAACTGTGAAATATCTAATACACATAGAAAACATGAATGCTTTGCTATGAGTTACAATATTTATTATGCAGAGTAGCATCTGAAACAATATTTTTAATATCTTTTTGATACCTGTTTCAGAACAATTACTAGTGATTTGTGTCTACCACACAGTGAATATCAGTTTCATATCCTTGCACCATTTTTCCTCTTGGTGAAATTTAACTGACAACCTGCCTCATAGTACATGGTTATTTTATGTAAGCATACACAGTATGCATATATACCTCTTTGATGTTTCATTTGTACAGCGTTTAATGACTCAGAAAACACATTGTAAATAACAAAAATGAGTGAACAATATTGAAAATAAATACGTTTTTGTGGTCAGATAGCTTATGGCCATATACTAAGTCCATATCAGTTTCCTGTATTTTCTTTACACAGTCTTCCAGAATTGTTCTACCTTCCCGATGAATTGAATTAGATCCCTTCGTTCCGGGCACTTTTGGAGGTCATTTATTAGAACCTTTTTCAAAGTATAGACAGTTGCACTGTAGCCAACATTGACAGGAGCCATTGGTGGAGTCCCATCCCACACTGGAGGAATGTACCAGCTCCAATTGTTTAGATCAAACTTGATCACATCTGAGAGCTTATTGATGTTGGCCTTCTTCATTTTAACATATTTTCCGATCATTTCATTGAGCTGTTCCATCAGCTCTTTACTTCTCTTCAGCTGCTTCAAAGCAGGCGTGTCATACATGTTTGTATGTACAAAATGACACACTGGCTTCTTCTTGCTAACACCCTTCAGCCTTGCAAAAGCATGACACACCATTTCCCAGAGGTCTTTCTCTCTGGAGCTGTCGTTGGAAATACTGACAACTACAACATCACTGAGTGCCACTGCAAGGCTCGCAACTTCTTTGTCACGTTCATGGCTGTGATCATCACGAACCATCCGATGTGGCTTCAGGCCCTCTGTATCAATGAGCATGATGCAGTCACAGCCCAGCTCTTTCCTGATATCTTTACTGACACTGATCAGCTGTATGAATGCCCCTCTGGTGCATGTACCCACGTTGACGGCAAACCTGACCCCAAACATGGTGTTGAGCAAAGTTGATTTACCTGAATTTTCAGCTCCAATGACTGTGATGACCTTAAGCTTGCTACTGGAATTCATGATGTTGTGCAATTCAGTAAGTACCTGGCTGATCCATTTTATTGGGATGTTTGCTGCATCTCCATCAACAAGCTCAAGAGGGAAACCATCAAGCATCATCTGAGCACACTGTCCAGGAAGCTGTTCGATGATTTTTCTCTGACGACTGTATTCTGGCAGGCAACTCACATTATTATACAGCTGCCCACACTCTCTGACAAAGTGGACTACTCTTAATGAGCAAGCTGAAATTTGGTTGTCAGTTTCCACAATTTCTTTTGTTTCCTCGAGAGATTTCTGCCGAAGCTCTTTGTATCGATCCTGGAGAGCTGACAGTTGATGCCTGGACAGGTTATCCAGTTCCATTTCCAGCCATTTGAGAAAATGGTAGCGTTGAACCTCTGAGGTTGTCATCCCATGATGGAAGCGTTCCACTGCAGTTGTCATCTCAAAACTACGCTGCTTGTTCCTCAGCTCTTTCTCTTTTTCTTTTATGGACTCGCAGTAATTGTCAGGGTTATTGTTTCCAACTTTACGTAGCCTCCAGCACTCAGTTTCCACCCATGAAATTGCTTTCCAGATGTTTCCCTGATAAGGCAGTTGCTTGTCTTTGAATTCAGAGATGTTAGTTACCTTTGCAGTGATTTTACTCGCATTCTCCCAAGCAGTCTGGCATTCATCCCTATCCTCATCAACGAGAATCTGACAACAGTGAGCTGTGTAAGCCAAATCTGCCAATGACACTTTTTTGGTTTGGGGGCTTACTAGCATTTTAGAGACTGATTCCTGGAGTACCTTTAGTAGTTCTGTATCAGTCTTTTTAATCTGACTAATATCAGTCATCTTTAATCTTGGGTTCACAGTCAGTTGTTTGAGTCTATAGCTTTTTCCCTGTGTGCTGCTTATCAAAAAGATATTTGCTTCCAGATGTTTTCCTTCCAGATGCTTGAAGTAATTAGTTTCTGATTCATCACAGTAGATGTAAACAGCTGCAGATGCCTGACAGAGGAATGCAAATTGTCTTTCAGAAGCCTTGATATCTCCTCTCAGATTGGTAAAAGCCAATGGTTCTGTGAATTTATCTATCTTCCTGTTCCCACACGGGAGGTACCAGCTGATTTCCACCAGTCCATCTGAAATTCTTCTGGGGACATCACAACATGCCATGATACGGTGACAAAATGTGTGATGAATCTGCTGATTGTTGCACAGCAACTTGTTCAACATCTGAGATTTGGACAAAGATGTTTTTCCCAGCCTGACAAACGATACCAAAGGAATATCAGACAGCACAAGTCTTTCATCACAGTATGACTTTAGGAACGCCTGCTGAGAGGGTCTGAAAGTTCGGACAATGTCGCGCATAGACCACAGCATCATTGTGATTTCTCTTGTTTCAGAGTTTGGAAGCAAGAGTGGGACAGCAAACTGACAGAGTGACATTTTCAGGACCAAGTCCTGCTGAAGAGCACTGTCTGAACAAAGGAACAGTGCAGTTACCAAGTCCAAAAGATTGATAGCATTGCACTTGTCCTCATCTTGAGACACACTTGTGGCACTTCTAGCATTTGCATTCAGCAACATGAGTGTCAATGGAAAATTGTACTTAGTAGTCAGTATAATCTTTTAATGATATAATTTTGTATATGGTAGAATACTGCATGTAACCATTTGTGTTTCTCCTCTCTGATTCTCTGCTGAAGAAGTGTTTTAGAATATATCTCTTAACATTATTTGGTCCTTCGAGCCGGAGCAGAAAATATCAGAACTGTTATCTGTGACTCTGTTCCAAGATCCAGCACTGATTCCTGACGCCGTGGGGAACCAGCACTGAAGCCTGTGCACAGCCCTCTTAGACAAGGAGAGAGCCCCAGGACTTGAATTCGGGTCTGGGCCGGTG
This sequence comes from Neolamprologus multifasciatus, assembly GCF_963576455.1. Classification (NCBI taxonomy): domain Eukaryota; kingdom Metazoa; phylum Chordata; class Actinopteri; order Cichliformes; family Cichlidae; genus Neolamprologus; species Neolamprologus multifasciatus. The sequence goes on along the minus strand of NC_140444.1, from coordinate 6,173,435 downwards.
GCCTGGTCCACGGCGCTGGGATTCAGTCTGATGATTCGAATCACCAGTGAGATGTCGGAGGGTGAGAAACACTATTTTGGTATATAAAACGGCCGCAAAGGTTTAAAGTCACGTGACAAAATAGGTTGGGTTCGCCGAAAGGAACTGAATTAAATTTAGGTTTTAGAAGTAGCCGTAATTACTTCGTGAGAAGATAAAATAGGTTGGGTTCGCCGAAAAGAACTGAATTAGATTTAGGTTTTAGAAGTAGCCGTAATTACTTCGCGACAAATTAAAATAGGTTGGGTTCGCCGAAAAGAACTGAATTAGACTTAGGTTTTAGAGGTAGCCGAAATTACTTCGTGACAAATTAGCGCGCAAATGTCTATATGTGTGTGTCTGGAAGTAATAATTGATTTTACAGCACAATATGCTGCTGAATTACTTCCATTTTTGTTTTCTTTGCTGAGGCTCAAGTACTGGTGACAAAGGAGAACGGTTGAGTTTCATCTCATAAAACTGATACCGCTTCACCGTTAGGGTGAAGTTGAAGGCCGTATCAGTAAACCACTCTGAAGTCAAGCGTGCCAGCGACGGCCCAGCAAAATCTTTGAAAATGGAGAATAAACAAAAGGCTAAATTACAACTTATCTTTAATGTATTCATACTAATAATAGCAAGGATAACAACCTGTAAAATCATGTGTTAATGATGAAATAATATTAATATGAAGAGGCACCTCAGTCAGTCATGATGTGAGGTGGATAATTGTTGAAAGTAATCTGCATTAAGCTTAGGGTTGCTCAAATTCAGTACAATGACATATGAAGTAAAATAGGTAAATACTTTAACTAATTACGTGCATAGAGGCATTTGACCTGTTTGAAAAACTGTCATCCTAATATGAGCCATTGTTGAGATATAGAGCAAACCTATGAAAACAACTAATATGCTGAACCCTGTATGAAGCAGCTGAAAACTACATGATGGAGAAGCTGAATTGAATATGAAAGTGCAAGTCTTTGCCACTGTGGGGCAAAGCATGCAACCACTGTGTGAGGTTGCGTTGTGGTCTCTTCTGAGCTGATGAGCAAGCTACACATTATCAGATTGAGATCTGGCTAAGAACTCTTCAAAGAGAGGGAAACAGAACTATGATAACTGTGATAACTGGAATGTGCAGAGTTTCCATGAGCAGTTTTCCTACATCTTGACTCATGTGTGTAGAGTGTTCATAGCATCAGCATCATGTTTTTGTTTATTTGTTTTGTTGGGTTGAAAATAATTAAATAAACTTGTGATCATACTTATGGATCACCATGGCACATGCCATTGGCCAAATGATTTATTTACGCAGATGAAAAAAGTGAGTGTGAATGTGTCTGACGTCACAGTGTTTGTGCGCTGTGTAAAAGTGATTGCCTCTGATTGTGAGAGCGGTGATTCTGCAGGTCACTAGCTATTTAAAAAAAAAAAAAAAAAAAAGAGTGAAAAAGAGACAAAATTTACATTGTAGATGAAAAATAATCATAGGGAAAAGGTTTTGTGTTGATCAGCCAAGAACAACTACAATCTTATTTTCTGCTTTTAAGAAAGGACAGTTCACAAAAACAGAGAGAGAGAGAGTTGTGTGTGTTGATTAAGCAGTGATAATAATAATGAAAATGTCTTAGTTTGTCACTTTTAGGTGACAAGCAGACCTGAATCAATTTTCCACATGCAGCGGTCGGAATAAAGTTATAGTTTAACATCATTGGAAACGTTCAGGCCAAGTTTCTGGCTAACTTATTTACAGCACCATGTGTCTCTCAAACTCACAAGCGAGCTCTCACTCCTCCCTGAAGACAAGGAATGCAGCTCCAAAGAGCAATAACATGGCAGATAAAGAGACAGCAGCAGAGTCCTGAGCAAAGACTCCCGAGCAAAGAGTCCCAGCAAGCAGCAGCAGTGTGGACAAACAGCATCAGAGAAGAAGAGCAAACCCATCATCCTGCCTGATTGGATGAATGGCACTGTGTTCCCAACAAGCTGCAAATTCACTGTGCATGTGAAAAGAACGTTTGAGGAGAACTGAGGAGACTGTTGGAGTTTGACATTTGCCACCTTTGGAGAAAATGGCAAGAAGAGACAGTGGAACACAGGACAAAGCTGAAGGAGAACTGCCTGCTATTGGACTGTTGAAGTGGGAGAGGACAACAGTGAGAGTAAGTGAGAATGCTGGTGTTTAAAGTGGGAAATCAAAATTTGGGTTAGCAAACCTGGGAAAAACAAAACTGACTGCTTAAGTGGGAAATTATGAAGGAGTCTGAAACACTACAAAAAGAAACATACACAAACTCACACACACAAGCAGAACATGCATTAAACCTGCCTAATAACACAAACACACATGCAATGAAAATTAGCTTGTTATCTCTTATCAGTGTTAAAACAGACACTTGTTATCAAATGCTGAATTTATCCAATGCAAAAAATTGACTCTCTAGGTTGCAGGACAACAGTTTAACTTTTGTGGGAAAAAGGATTCTGGTTTGACCAACCAGAAATCAGACAATAAATTTAGTTGTTAATATAGTAAATTGGGAGATGCTTTCTGCTTAATTGATGCAGCACAAATAATTTACTGTATGAGGGAAATCCTATTTTTGTGATTACATTTTGAACATGCATTTCTGTTGTCCTGTCATCTTAGTGGGTTAATAGCTGATATGCAAATTAGTTGATCGTTCTTAGATTAATGAAAGGTGACTGAATTCTAGCACGAGTGAATGAGATGTGTTGGAGTTTGTTAGAGTGGAGACTCTAAAACACTGAGTTTCCTGTTTTGATGTGTGAGTGAATCCTGTACCTAGATACACAACTCTGAATACATAAGAACAAACGTCTTTTGTGAAATAGCTGATGACATGTCTCATGTCTATGATGACGGGAAAAAAGAAAAACTGGATAATATGGATCTGTGGCCCAAATGAGTGAAAGGCACAGACTTGGGGATTAAACTCATAACATATTAGGGTTATGTTGTGTGTTGTGCAGCTGATGGTTGGTTTGGAGTGAATCTAGCTGATGATTTTTCTTTTGCTGTGAAGTTGAGCCTGCCAATTAGTATGATGGTATGATAAACCATGCTGATGGTATGATTTACCCTCCTGAGATGAGGAGCTTGTGTCATGACTTAACAAGGCCCTTTTATTTTGTTACTTTCACAGTGCACTGAAAGTTTTGTTTGATAATCTCTGTTTGAGCAGATCTGCACGATTAGAAGCGCTATACGATACGTCGTCAAAAAAAAAAAATTGTTACAAGTGAGTTTCTCCACATTGAAATGGGCTCAGGAGAAAGCCACTTATTTGGGACAATTAGAAAATGAGAGTCCCTGCCTAAAAAGGATTCAGCGAGGTAATCCAATTATAAGTTCTTTTTCTTTTGAAATGACGTCATTTTGCTGAGGGTGGAAATCAAATGCGGCGATAGTTTCCACTATCAGCAAAGAAAGAAAGAATGGATGAATGAATGAATGAATGAGTGAAATGGAAATGAAAACAAACTGACTGACTGGTAAAAGCTGACAAGACTTGACCACGACTCAAAGTTAACCTCCACCTAGACAGGCCAAAAGGGTGGATGAATTTATGTGTTTCTTTTTACAGGAGCAGAAAGATGACAGCAACATCCGAGGTTGCATACCGATTTAGCTTTTAAATGCCACTTTCTGTGTCTGTGAATCTACCAGAGGTGTGTTATTCATGGGTTTGTGTTGCTCACAGAGATTACTGTGAGAAAGAGTGTATACACCCGCGCAGCGCTAACATTTACATTTCTTTTCTACAGCATTACAGTTCTTCTTGTGATTTGATGATATGATTTATACCAGAACAACTAGTTAATGTTTTTCTACTACAAGATTTCTGGGTTTAAGTGTGAAGAAACTGTGTTTATAGGTTATGAGTTGGTGATGCTGTTACACTGTGTTTCCTGTGTTGAAAACTAGTGTCACTTCTTTCCACAGCTATGGATGGCTAACTTTATGGTCTTTTTATGGCACCTCTGGAAACTGTCGACCTGCATCTGACCATCGGGATGGTCAATGTGTGTTGCTAATGTTTGTTTTTCTAAGAGTACATGTAGAGAATTCAGCAGAAGCGGACAAGTAACATGAGAAAAACAAATAAGAGATGCAGTGTTTATGGAATAATTTAATATGGGGCTCATTAGCTAACCACCATTGAGCTCATAGTGATTGATGAGTGGAGTGACTTTGCTTAAGAGAAGTCACCGATTACATAAATGTTAACTGAGTACATGGGATGATCCATGTCTGAGGCAAATTATGGAAATATTTGTAGTTTACTGATTTGAAAAAACCTGCACATGATACTTGTCTTGCTGATGTTGAATGCTTTATTACTCTTATGATATAATTGTTTACAAGTGTGAAGTTTGATTTCACTTCCAGACCTTGTTTTCCAGGCCATTATGGTGTGTATGCAGGCTCCTGGCGGAGCCAGGTGTTAAGCAAACTTAATATGCAAAACACACTAACATCTTTTATTGCAGGATTATAGGTCCGGGGTGGTGCTGCTCCAGAGGAGGAGACACCCTGATGTTGCCTGGGACATGATCTAGCTAACCTTTTTCTTTAAGACAGGAATCTAGGTTTGATGAGTTGACTCATGGGAGTGTCCATGCGTCAAGAGGAGGGGTCCAGGATTAACATGAAACAATGAATTAACATTAAACTATGCTTTATATGATTTTTGCAGCGATTTGTGTGATTAACAGTTCATTCAACGGGTATTAAGCCTATGCAAGTGGTGCATCCATGTTCAGATGAGGCTTTGATGGCCTATAAGTGAAGTTCACTGAACTAAAGAATGTGGTTTGATGATTGTTGACATGCTCTCCAAATAGAAGTTTTTCCTCCTAGCAAGGAAATACAGGTGCAGCAGTCATCTCCTGAGAAATCTTCAGAGGCCCAGTGAGAAACAAGAACCATTCCAGGCATAGCTGACAGCCCAGGCAGTGGTTGAGGTCATAGGTCAAGCTGGTTGGGGCCCATCATGAGATTAGACTTTGGAGCCACAGCAAGGACCACGAAACTGCGTTGGAATGAGAGCTGTGCCAAGGGGGATTTCCAGAGGCCAACAGAGGAGATTTTGGACAACAGACAGGCACCTGAAGGATGAGGGGAGCGTGCCAAGCTCCATCGACAGTGCAGGGGGAGTCCGAGGATGACATCATGATTCTGTGAAAAGCACATGAACCAGAAGCTATGGTGGTGATGACAGCAGTTTCCTATGAACATCACCTAATGCTGTGTCACTGTACTGTGCATATGATGACACTCTGAAGACTGCTGGGATCATAACAGCAGTAAGATAACTGGACCCAGTACCCTTTCCACAGAGGGGTTTTTCTGCAGAGGATGGACAATAGAAGAGTCATAAATATTCCTATCGCAGGACGAAGGCCTAAAGCAAGGTGATGGGGGTTGATAGAGGCCATTTCAAGTGCTTCTGACCACTCCAACTGCCTGCAAAATAGCGGAGAGACCCTCCTGGATACATCAGAGCAACTGCAAAAAGGTTGAGGTCCCAGAGGACTCCACTTCCTTCACAGAAATCAACTAGTAGAGGAAAGTTTCACCCTCACTTGGTTGCTTCAGTGGCGAGGGGGAAGTGCTGATTGGGCGCCCGTAGGGAATTGCTCGCACTTCAACCTCCAGCCATTGGCCAACTCTAGAGTAACCAAGTAGTAGGGTGTGACGGACCTGTACGTAGCCATGGGAAGGTGGACCCTCCTGGTTACCTTGACTACGATGCTCACCTTTACAAGACAAAGACAGAATCAGCAAATACAGACTATTATGTCTGCTCTCATATGCCCAGCACGCCTTTGAGACAAATCCAGCAGGCCCAAAATCAGGACTATGTAAGCGATACAAGTGACAGGTTTTCTTGGCTTTACATTAGCTCCTGGTTACAGGTGCTAAAAAGACTACTCATCGGAGTTGGGATATTTCTACTTTTATTTTGTGTCTTTGTAACGTGTATACTGCCATGTTTAAAACTCTTGATTAACCGCATAATATTTTCCACTGTTGCTGCATACATAGCCATGACAAGTGATGATAATGACTCCGACCTGTTGGAACATGAAGACTTTGTGTGACCAATGACGATGTGACAGAAAATGTACAACAAGATGTTACATACTGATATCTCATTTAAATGTATACTGACAACAGGAGGGAATGTCAATGGAAAATTGTACTTAGTAGTCAGTATAATCTTTTAATGATATAATTTTGTATATGGTAGAATACTGCATGTAACCATTTGTGTTTCTCCTCTCTGATTCTCTGCTGAAGAAGTGTTTTAGAATATATCTCTTAACAATGAGTTTCTTTAAAAAGGCCTCAGGAACTGCCCTTGCAGATTTTGGTTTCCTCTGTGATCGATCATACTGATTAATCTCCAGGACAGTGCTAAGTGTGAGCTTGGTGTCATACTGGTCTTCCAGTCCAATCTTTGACAACACCTGCCTTAGACTTGGCTCTGTGAATTAACAAAAGAAACCAGTAAGTGTACTAGGGCATTTTTCCTGATTCTAGTGCTGTCAGCGTTAATCTTGTCAAAATGACGTTAATGCCATAACCGCATTAACACGGCAAATCTCAGTTAGTGAGTTATCGCGGATCGCCCCATGCGTGGGGCTTCACGGCGTAAACGTGTTAGCACAGTTAGCTCATTAACGCCGCGTTAATGTGGTTATGGCATTAACGTCATTTTAACGAGATTAACGCTGACAGCACTAATTTATTTTTCACAACCGAGCATCAAGATACCCACAGAGGACGCATGATAACATACTAAGATAGAGAGTGGATCATGGTAAAGCTTTAGTGTGAAGGGCTGGTAACCAACACAAAACATATATAATTCATAACTGCCTTATATCAACCTCAAGTCAAGCTAAAACCTGGCAATTTAATGGCATTTATTTAAAATTTAAAACAAGGGAAGCAGAATGCCTTAATGACAAAACATGACAGTCTAAGGCCATCTGCCTCCCTCACATATTCTTTCTTCCTTCTGCTAACGTTCATTTTCCTTTCTGAAGTGCATACCTTCACCTCTCCAGGTTCTCTTCACCTGCTCCCTCGTCTCTCTACAGACCACACTGTTGTCTGCAAACATCGTCGTCCACAGAGACCCCTGCCTGACCTCATCTGTCAGTCTGTCCATCACCACTGGAAACACCAATCGCAGCACCACTTTTAACCAATGTTGGGGAGTAATGGAATACATGTGCCGCCGTTACGTATTTAAAATACAAAATATGAGTAACTGTATTCCGTTACAGTTACCGTAACAGAGGTGGTATTCAGAATACAGTTACTTTGCTGAAATAAAGGAATTACATGGTGGTCTTTTCCTGTTTCATATGTTAAGCTGTCCCCTCTCTGTTTCCGGTGGAAACCCAAACAAAACACACATTAAGAGGCTCTAATGCCTGTGTCTCAATCTCGCGGCCTATGTCGCCTCTACTTGTGGCCCGCATAATGACGTTAAGATTTTTTTCCTTTTAATTATTCTTCAAAAAATGATTTAATATGAAGGCAACAAGCAAAGTGTTACAGGCATAGCCCTAAAGATTGTAGCCTTATGGGCAGTGTAGCCCAGTTGTAAGTAAGCTATTAAGACTCGACTGTAAACTGTGTTCATGTTTTCCCCCGAAACAATAAGTTCCATTGAAGCAGCCTTTCAATGCCGCTCTCTGTCTCTCGCTAGCAAAGCCACACTGCCGCTCGCTGATCGTCACCTCTCTTCTTAATCTAGCTTTAGCAGTTCTTTCCCATAGATTCATGGTATCATTCATCACCTTTATTCTTCTGTAGTAAAATTGTTCTTGAAAATTGGTACCAGTAAAGTATATTTGTCCATGTAATGTGAGAAAATAAATGCTAGCAGTTGTAATTCTTCAAATATATCAAATATGTCTATATAGTTGACATTTAAAAAAATAATTAAAAAGCAAGTGATTTAACATAATCTCACCTGTGTGTGTGCAGATAAAAACTGGCTCGCTGCACCTATCATTCACCACTGTTGAGACAGAGATGGTGTACTTTGTGTCTGGTTCTAAATCAGAGACTTTTTTGCAGTAATCATGGGTGTGTATCACCAGAGGCTCTTTTCCTGGACTTTCAACAGCTATGAGAAATTGTTGAGGAATTCCCTCCATTTTTTCTCCATCCATCCATTTCAAGGTCAGAGATGTAGCATCGGAGAGCTCTTTTGTTAAATGTCGAGGGGGTGGCACAACTGCAAGAGAGCAGTGATTATGTTTAATCCAATTAAAATATGAACAGCGAAGCAAATCTAAAAATGATGTGGATTTTCAGATTTTACCTGTGAAGACAGTTGCAGTGACCCATTCGCTTAAATTGCCATCTTCATCTTCTGTGGCCACGCTGAAGAAATACTGTTGTCCAAGTTCAAGGTTGCTTATTTCTATTTTATGAAAATGTTTGATGACTAAGCGACCTTCCACCTTCTGCGAAGAGCTCCACATGATCCTGAAGCTTTTGGGTCCTTCTAGTCCCTTTGGGTTTCCCCAGCTGAGGACTACCGAGTTTGGCTTCACTGACGGGAACTGAATCCTACCAGGAGGGGGCACCACTGGAAAATGTAATGTAAAATAAGAAAACATTTTCTTTCCGCTGTACTCATTTACCTAACAATAAAAAAAGGTAGATATTTGAATTCATTTGATTCCAACATTATCATGACTTTTAAAATTCAACTGATGTAGCAAAACACAATTTTTAAATATGGTTAAAAATAATAATTTCTTGTCTTAAAACCACAGAATGACTCAATAATTTAGTCATTATAAGTTATAATTGATAATGCATGTGTTAATACCTGAAAAACATGTTTCGCACTTCAAAGTCTGTCTAATTACTTGGCTTTGGAGAGGCATAAATCTCTGAAGATAGTGCCAACAGCACACTTTTTGCTTTGACCTTTGACTTTAGAGTAAAGTCCACACACTTTCATAAAACCATTTTAGATGTTTTTATTTCTTTATTGGTCTGCTGTGACATGGTAGCAGTGCGCTCAACTTCAAATCTAAGGTAATGACACACACTGGTGATCAGTGTTGGTCAAGTTACTTGAAAAAAGTAATCAGTAACTAATTACTGATTACTTCCCCAAAAAAGTAATCCCGTTACTTTACTGATCACTTATTTTCAAAAGTAATTAATTACTTAGTTACTTAGTTACTTTTTAAAAACACGATTTACAACCTGAATAGGTGATAAAGCGATAGATCTTTCAGCCCAATTCTACTTTTTTCTGCATAATCCATCATACAAAATGTAATCAAATGGAAAAGTCTCTTTTTAAAACCTGTTTTATCAGTTTTAATCTTTTAACTTTATGCATCAAGTAAAAATTAAATTATATGCAACATTCCCTGACTTGAAGAAATTAGTTTAACATTTAAACCTATTTTCTGCACATTCCAGCACATAAAATAAAATATTTTTTGTGTTTACACTCACTCTTTCAAATAGATACAAGTAAAACACAGCAGAAAATAAATAAAGTCAAAGACTAGCGGTCCTTTTGCTCTATTTTCACCTGTAAAGCAGGAGTAGGGTAGGCGGAGGTTTACCCTGGTGCAGGTGTGCCAAAGCGGTCAGTGGAAGAATCCGCTAGTTTCTCTGTGAATTTCCCATTACGTCGTAGCGCACTCGGTATTTGCTTGGAAGTTTAGGGGGGTTTTTTTGCTGTAAAAAGAAGTTTTCTTCCCACGCACAACGGACGCTAATGTTTTTGTCACTTTTTATGGAATCAAACTCAAAGTAAGGTCAGTACTTCCACGCTTAAACGCTGCATACTCATACTCCCTCCCGTACTTGATATATGATCCATTGTTGATCTGCACACAGCTGTTATCACGAACGTCGCACTCGCTTACGTCACTGTCATGAGACACTCTCGCAAAAAAATCACCGTTTTAGTAACGCAGTAACGCAGCGTTCCTACGGGAAAGTAACGGTAATCTAATTACCGTTTTTGCAACAGTAATCCCTTACTTTACTCGTTACTTGAAAAAAGTAATCAGATTACAGTAACGCATTACAAGTAACGCGTTACTGCCCATCTACGCTGGTGATTATACTTCTGAGTATTTACAGATGGCAATATAAATGCATTTCAGCTATAAGCTGTCAGCAGTCCATCCATATATATTCATCAACGAAGGTCATTACTTTCTGTTTTCTGCTTTGAAACTGAACTTTCCGAACAAAATTTGATAGTCTTTTCCCTGTATTAATTTCATATAAATTATATGAAAAGAGGAAAGTGTCAAAACTTAATTAAATGGGGAATCTCTCCATTGATTTCTTATTGTAGCCACAGATCATTGTTACTTAGATGCCATAGTGAATCATTATATAGTGTCAGTCACCTTTGTGTGGCACTTCATAGTCCTCGGGTTCTTCATCATCAGACAACTGTAATTAAATAGCGATTGTAAGCAAAATGCAGCACATCAGTGATGATTTCGATATCACCCTTTCACTTGACTCACGGCCTGTTGTGTCCTCCATGCCCTGTGCTCAGTGATGTCATGTCCCCTGTGTTTCCCCTCTGCACAAATGCTGCAAATAGACATCTGATCAGTCCTGCAGAAGAAATCCAGAGACTTCTCATAATGAAGACACCGTTTTCTCTCGACTTCACTGCACACATCTATGAACTTATGTCTATTCAGGGCATCCACTTTGTAGTGTTGCCGGCCATCCTTCTCACAGAAGGAAACATTGCAGGTCAGGCAGGTCTTCACAGCAGCAATTTTGCGACAAATGTCACAGATCACCTGTCTGTTTTCAAACAGAAAAGTAAAAGGTCGATTAGTATTGGCATTGCCTTCTTTATCAATGAACTGAAATTCAGCAGTTATCTTACATATTATCATGTATAACAGTCTCAACGTCAGAGTCGAAATCCCTTGATCCACTTGTTTTAGATGATGAGTAACCTGATGTAGATGACTTTGTGGATTCTGCTCTCTCTAGATCATCCTGGTGAAGACTGAAAGGTAAGGGGGGGGGGGGGGGGGGGGGTTATTCCAGCCATCTCAAAATTTTGTTATATGAGCAGGTAAGGCACATTCACATGTGTTCCCTAGTTTGGGGGTATCCCAGACACCAATAAAAAGTCTGTAAGCAGTATCAGCAAATCATATTTAAACTTCTGGGGATAAAGTCTGGCGTACGTTTTGTTGTCCTCAAAAGATGATTCTGTCTCTTGTTCAAAATAGTCCCAGTGTGGAGTCTCCAATCTGAAAGAATAATGACATCATTTGTTAAGCTACTTCTTATCATGGATTCACAATTATGAACAAGGTGGGCAAGACTTTCAAGCTTAAACACATTGAAGTACCAAGCTTGGTTACCAAGATGGCTTTACTCAACAACTGAGGGTTGGATCTTTTTTATGCTTTCCAATGTCAAAATTAAATTTATGCATGAGCAGGTTGAGCTGGATACTCCTAGCTTTAGCAAACATACGTGTCAGTTGTTCTTAACTGGGTGGAATTTTCAGTTAACGTTTTGGTGGCTACTCAAACCTGATTTTAACAACAACCTGCTTTAAAAAGTTCAAAAAGCTTCAAATAAAACTTACTGATTTTGGGGTTGATCATCAATGGAAGTCCTCTTCAGCAAACATGGAGAAAATTTAGCCTCCTCAATGATATTAGATGTCTTCACTGGATATACAGCAGCTGTAGGCCCCATTAAGTTTAACCTGAAAAATCATTGCAAAGAGCAAATGTTATGCATGTATTTAGTATGTATGTTTATGTATTCAACAGACATGCTGTGTGGCATACTGTCTACTATATTTCAGTGTTTAAAACATACTTGGGAAGACTCGCAACACCAGTCATATGTCCACCCCAATATTTTGGCATTCCATATACTTTTCTGAAAGACAACAATAAGACTAGGACGTTCAAGCTTTATTTGGCCCTTTTATTAGTAAAAGTGCAAGGATAAAAGTTTACATTTCACCCATTCCAGCTAGACACAGTTAACTCTAATAAAATTGTCACTAATAAAGGTTTAACCACAGAAAGAAATTTTATTAAAATCTGGTATATATTACTGTTTTACTGTAAAACAAATTCAACAAGCTTTCTATAGGGCTTCTGTACTGCAAATTAAAAAAAATAAAATAAAAAAGGTGGTATGGGAACCATAACGTCAGACATTTGAGTCTAAAATCCACCATTGTGAGTAAATCTGCCTTACTGATCTTTCCTAAAATGGAGAGGTACATCTTTGGAAGAACTCTCTGATGCACAGACAGACCTCGGTGTTTCCTGACTGAGAAAAAAAAATGCATTTCTCTTAAACAGATGACAAAAAAATAAAAATACTCAGTCAGCAGATTTTGTCCATTTTTTAAAAAATCCAACAAAACTAATAACATCACTGAGTTTACATTTAAAGTTAGATTAGGTATCCTTTAGAATATCAGGCATACCAGTCTAAAATCCATCACTAATAAATTAATAAATACTACCACTACTACTATTACTACTAATACTAATCAGCAGCAGCAGCAGCACAATAAAAGAAGAAATAAGAGAGAAAATTCACCATCAAAGATGAAAAAATAATAAAATCTGTCTTACAGATGTTTCTTGAAATGGAGAGGTACATCCTTGGAAGAGCTCACTGACTGACAGTCAGATTGGTGTTCATTTTTAGACCATTGTGTCGTTTTACTGTGTAGAAAAAAGGATTTAATGAGAAACAAAAACAACCTTTAAATTGTGTATTTTTAAAGAATAGGAAGGTTTGCCAGAGTAGGGTGCTAGAGGGAGATCTTACAGATGTTTCCTGAAATGGAGAGGTACGTCTTTGGAGGAACTCTGTGATGCACAGACAGAGTGTGCAGACCCCGGTGTTTTCTCACTGAGAAAAAAAGTAACAACAAATTGTATGTCTTTTAAACAGCTGAGACATCTAAGGGAAGATAATACCATTTTTGAATCTCTAACAAAACTAACAACATCACAGAGTTTACATTCAAAACTACATGGCTACCTTATCAATTCTAAAAACAATAATATAAATAAAATAATTAAGTCATACTAGTACTACTACTAGTTATAATAATGATAATAAAAGAAGAAGAAGAAGAAAGAGAAAATTCACCATCAGATAGATAGATAGATAGATAGATAGATAGATAGATAGATAGATAGAATGAATGAATCATCACATCTCACAACATAGAAGACACAGACAAAGATGAAAAAATAATAAAATCTGTCTTACAGATGTTTCTTGAAATGGAGAGGTACATCTTTGGAAGAGCTCACTGACTGACAGTCAGATTGGTGTTCATTTTTAGACCATTGTGTCTTTTTACTGTGTAGAAAAAAGGATTTAGTGAGAAACAAAAACCTTTAAATTGTGTATTTTTAAAGAATAGGGAGGTTTGCTACAGTAGGGTGCTAGAGGGAGATCTTACAGATGTTTCTGTTAGGATGCCTGGGTCGTTGACCCAGAGTTTTGAGTTTATTGTATTATTTATCTTTTCTATTCTTTGGTTTCTTCGTTAAAGTTATGTCTTATGGTTTGTCTCTGTGTAATCCTTAGTTGCTGTCTCCCCTGTTTGCTATATCCCCGTGTCCAGTCAGTTCTGTGTCTTCCCTGGTCCCACGTCTCTGTTCCCTCTGTTGCAGTGCGCGCGTGTTAGTCTGTGTCTTTAGTTCAGTCTGTGTCATGTTTCCTGTTTTATTTTGAAGGTCCTTGTCTGATGTTAATGTATCTGGTTTCGCTTCCCCTTGTCTCGTTAGGCATGATTTGCCCCAGCTGTGTTTCCCTCCTGTTACCCATTCCCTGATTGCTCCTGATTGTTCCTCTGTGTATTTAAGCCCTGTGTTTCTCTGTGTCCGTGTCGCGATCTACCGTTTATCTAGCTGTGTGTTCTGTCAGTCTTCTGGTATAGGTTTATTTTTGATATTTCCAGTTATGTTATATTTGAGTTTAACATTAAAGCTGTTTTGAGTTCAAGTTTTGCCTCTGAGTGTCTGCACACAGCCGTTCCATAACAGTTTCTTGAAATGGCGAGGTACGTCTTTGGAGGAACTCTGTGAGGCACAGACAGAGTGTGCAGAGCCCGGTGTTTTCTCACTGAGAAAACATCACAAATACCATGAATGTAAAAAATGTAATTAATGATTCCATGATATGATAATACACAAATCTCTCCACACATGGGCTTACTTGATATGTGTATTACAAACTGACAAAGCAGAGTACAGTTCCTTAAACTGCATCATGCTTAAATGAGATGCTGAGATCTCACCTGAGGAATGCATATTGGTAGGCAGGATGTGTCTACCTACTATCTTTTTGCTAAGATAAGCTAAATGGCTGTCACATTTAACATGAGGTTAGCAATCTTTTCATCTTCCTTAAACTACTTTTTTAATGTGTAAGTGAGCATGTTACTGTTTAATTTTGAAACTCTGTACCAAAACAGTCACAGGACTTTGGCCTTGGTGTCTTCAGTCCGAGTTTATGAAACCTTGGCTTCCTTTTCACAAACTGCAGCTGCTTTGAATATTGTCAAGTTCAGTGTCCTCTAACATTGTTATCAGTGCCAGCAATATTACTGTACTACTGTAGTTGGCCCTTCCTGCACCTTCAGGTTTGCTAAGGGGGCCATAAATCCTGATAACAGCATCATGGAGCATGTTTTGTTTCAAAATACATTTGCAAGGTTTATGACTGGTGTCCAGTTATTTTCACTGCCTGACTGGGTCTTATCAGTCTCTGCCCATCCTTTGCCACACATCACATAAATCTTTTCCTGTAAGGAAACAAAGAGATTAGTCTTGACTGGAGATTATATAACAGATGTAACCTTACTAAAGGTCTATGATAGAATTTTTTTCTGGAGTTAATGTCTCTGCTTTTTCATGCTGCATGTACAGGAGGTACGACTAGTGTGTGTTCCTTCATGGGCGAATTGTATGGATGGAAAACGATTCTGGAAAGAGATCATTTTTAAATCAAACCATGTCAGTGTGAATGTCACTGGAAAACTGAAATAGCAGAAGAGTACAGATTTGTAAGTTATAGCATAAATCATTTGCTGGACCTTCACCCAGGAGACTTGGCTTCATAATCGAATGTGGACTCGTTTTGTGTTTTTTCATCTTCTTTTTCTTTCTGTTTTGTTTTGGGGGGGTTTCATTCTGCATTCACTTTTGAGTTATTGGATATTTTGGGCATCAGAAGATGATGCTTTGCATTACATTTCTCAGACAACACCTGTGTTTTCATGCCTGGATGGGTTTATTAAATCACTTTGCCGTTATGCTGGGCTGGAGGACACCTGAAAAGATTAGCAAGGAGTAGCAAGCACAGACTTAAG